>NC_056570.1:11175318-11243991 GCF_013358625.1 Macadamia integrifolia
AAAAAAAAAAAAAAAAAAAGCCGGTTGGATTGCACCAAGATTAGTCAAGTATCGGTGTCGGCCACCGCCCATACCGATTCCTAAAGTTATCCTCTCCCCCGCCCTCTGCATCTCTCTCCTCCTTCTAAACCAGCATGCGCAGAACAACCGCGCGACCGCCTCCTCCTCCTACCTCTTTCTCTCTCTGATTTCTTGTCCCCCCCCCCCCCCCCCCCTCTTTCTTGTTTTTCATCTTTGCGACAACGACTCACTTCGAAGCTTCCCTTCTGGAAACTTGAGATATTATCGTTCATCTCTGGATGTGATTGGGGTTTTATATTCATTTAGTGCTTCTGAAGTCTGGTAATCACGTCTTCGCTTTCTTTTTTACTCGAATTTTGAGCTCTTCTTTGTAACCTTCCGTTTTTGTTAACCTAAAGCTTGTGGTTCGATTGCAACCTCTTGGAAAATTATTTTGTCAACTTATCAACATTATTTTTTCCTATCTTTAATTGGAAATTTTTATATATTGAAGATCTTTCTCCCTTCATTTTGATGAGCTATCGAGTGGGGTTATAGTGTTGATGTTGATTTTGGGAGGATTTTTCTCTGTTTCTTAGTTGCACACACATTTTCAGTTGGGCCTGACCTCTCAGTGTAACAGTTCTATTTTGAATTGAAATTGAAGAAAAATATGGAAATTTTTTATGTAACCTTTCATTTTTTCTGTTGTATATTTTGTTGGTGAGGTATCATGCTGATTGAGTTTGGTGCCCTGTTTTGGATTCATATTTTGTCTTCCATAATATTTAGAGAAATTTGCAGATTTGATTTGTTACCGTAGTAGCTTCTTCTTTGAAAAAAAAAAAAAATATTAAGTATATGCTCAACATTGCGTTGAGTTCTTAAAGTACCATATTATCTTTATTTGGTATGAAGAATGGTGAGAAGAATTTCTTTGATCTTTTTTTTTTTCTGATTCAAGTGGCTGGTGTTAAAATTTCCCTTGTTTGTCTTTTTCACATATAAATTTGAACTCCATTTCCCCTATTATTGGTGATAATTATAACCTCTGTGCTGTAACAGTTGCAAATGTGAGTAAACAATGAATATCTCCTCTTGGAATGGAACTCTCTCATCTGATGATTTTTATGCTGCTGCATTAACTCTTTCTGAGAAATGGAAACAGATGAACCCTGCCTTTCCTTCTTGGAAATGGGTCCCTTTACGAAGATCACCATGGGTTGCTTCTCATGAAGTAAGTCTGATCCTGGATTTTTGTTAAAATATTTTTTTGTACTGTTTCTTCATCTGGAAATACACTCTGATAACATGCACTCATCTTTCTTTCTTTTATTTTTTGTATATTCTTTCTTTTCAGGATGATGGATACTTATCTCTAGAAAACTTTTGTATTATCAAATCTAACGAGGTTGGGGTTCTTACATTTTCTTTGAAGTGATTGTCAATTTCTGTAAGAACTCGGTTAATGTTCTCTGTTGTTACAACTTAATGTTCTCTGCTGTTACGACCTCTGCAGGAAGTTCATGATGAAAGAGCTCTGACAGGTAAAGAGGATTCCAGCTACACTACAATTGAAGAGCCGATTGATGATGCTACATTGGTATTACCTTTTTTTTTCTTTTTTTGGCTTAGCTTTTTTTTCTAGAAGCTCTAAAGGTGATTTAATGAGATAAAAGATAACATTTTAGAAAGAATGATGTACTGAGCCAACATCTTCATTAAGCATTTGACGTATATTTGCCCCTTCCAGACCCTGTAGTAGCAGGAGCTTCGTGCACTGGGTTGCTCTTTTTTTTTTTTTCTTCTTTCTTATATCTCTGCCTACTTTCTATTGATGAATGACCATATTCTTAGTTTTGGCTGTTAGGTTGAGAGCTATGCTGAGGAAATACATTTCTATGATTTCCATATAATTCACAGTGCTTCATATAGAGTTCCAGTGCTATACTTTCGTGCATACTACTCTGGTATGTAAATCTATTTCAAATTATATGATGCTTAAATGCATTGAATCCATGGATTTCAGAATCCACAATTTTATCGATTTGATCTGATAGTTTTGAATAAAGGACTACGTCCTGCAAGAAATTTCACATTTTCAAATTAGTACACCTGCTTGAAATTTTCATGGAAGTGTACTATATAACTAATTTTACCCCTATAATCAAATTGATGCATGCAGTATTTATTTGTCTTTGTGCTTGTACCAACAATCTTTTATTTTTAAAATTTTTCTCTTCTTCTTGTCCTTTAAAAATATCCAACACCTAAGCAAACTTCTTAGTCCCATTCTTTGCAGAAACAGGAAAATAAATGGAAGAGATGAGCTGTTTTGTAGTTATATGAGATACAGAGATAGGCTAGTCAATCTCCTCTGTCCATCTATGTGACTTGGTGGCTTGGTCATATATCTGTTCCCTGGTCTGCGTCAGCCCTGCTGCATATTCGTCTCCTCTACTAAGCTTGTCTTTCCTCCCTCAACAGAACAGCACCCCACTGCCCCCCCCACCCCCCCCAAGTGGAAAAAAAGTGAAAAAATGAGACCTTTTTGTCTCATGTGTGGAAGCATTCTAGGCTTGAATGTTCATGGGGAGAGCGTGATCCCCTTGGCTATCACCCTATCTTCAGGTAAATGGATAATCAAGTGGTCGAATGGCATAATTATAAAACTGGGATTCTGACCATTTTGACTGGCTTTGACCAGTCAGACCACTGTCTAGAAAAGAATATAAAATAATGAAAATAAGAAAAAAAGAAGAAATTATTTAGTAAACAAAAAAAGCTGTAACATACACCAAGGGCAAAGGTTGGTGCAGTGGTTGGTGTTTCATTGCTTTAGTAGTAGGGTGCTCCTTTGTATTGAATTTTTTCTACTTTGTTACTGTTTTTGTGATCTGTTTTCCTTTCACTTTTGCTTTTCCTTTTCCTTTTCTTTATCCTTGCTTGGATCCATGTAGCCGACCTTGATGCAGGCAAGGTTCAAAATCTTGTTTCTGAAACCACCGAATACTGAAATCTCACCAAGATGACTTTTTTTTCCTGAAATAATTGTTTCGGTGGTCAAACAACCATATTATGACCTAAAACTTGGTGCTTATTTTAAGGTAAAAAAAAAATAGAAGAAAAAAAGACATATAGTGGTGTTTTGGAAGTTGCACTCTTGTTTGGCAACAACCTTCAAACTGTTTTGTATATGTTATGAAATATTACTAATACAAGACGTAGTATGGTAGTTGAACAAGTAAATAATGCATCCATGTCATCATCAAACCAAAATATTGATTAGTTAACTAATAGGTCATAACTTACAACATATTGAAATATAAGTAGAACAACTATAATCTACAAATAGAGTATTAGAGTTCACATAGTAATATAATGTGTAACTCTTTAAGTCCCAACTATCCCAGGTCCCAAACATATGAATAATACAACCCTGATCAGAATGTTTGTCTACTAAATGAATTATGATGTCCCAGTAGATTCCACTCATTGTTAGATGGAGTTTGTGTGCATTTTCATCTAACTGCAAAAAAAATGCATGCCACGTAATATTTTCCGAGAAGTAATGAATCTAGTTTGAATTTTTTTTTTTTTAGTATTTAAATTATTTATAATATTTTTTGAAAATTGAAATAATTATTTATTGGCAAATTTTTTTTTTGAAAATTGAAATAATTATTTATTGTCAAAAAAATTCTGACACCATGAAGCCGTAGATCGGCCAATGGTGAATAACATACATATAATAGAGCCTCATCAAGTCTATATTAACCATAAATTTTTAGTTAATGTAAGATGTTTTTCTCTAACCAGAAAAATAAAATAAATTTTTATAAAAAGAAAAAGGGACACCGTGGGGTTGTAGATCGGCCTCCGGTGTCTAAAATATAAAAAATCCATCACCAATATAGATGTATTTATATTATTTTTTGCAAAAAAGTAATTTGAGGGAAGTGGTTTACTTGTTCAACCTTGTAGGTGTGTAGATCTTCAACAATGGGAGTCCTTTCACTTGTATCTAGTGTGATCCTTGTTGTTGAGGTGAAGATGGGGAAAAAAATTGAGCTTGGAGACACTTTCGAGCTTCTACAGAACAAAACAGGAGAAAATAGGCAAGACCAGCGAAATGAGGTTGAAATTTTGACCCCATCCCTCGGGTCATGTCTTTATATAGCGTGGTTGGTATCATTTCGTTGAAATGATACGAAACAGACTGAAATATTGCCGAGATGTAAGAAATATCGATCGAGATTATGCAATAAACTTAATTCGGATGCCATTTCATCTCGGTAGAAAAAAAATACCGAGATTTCCATGATATCGGCGAGATGCTGCCGATTTCTCAAACCATGGATGACAGGTTTGGGAAATCTAATACAAGTCTTCCTTTTCTGTACCGCTGCCTCCTTACTGTTAATTGATGAATCCCCATTGTGTTTGAGGCTATAATTTAAGACAAAGGTGGGAAATTGGGACTGGTGGAAAGGGAATAAGGGAGAGGAAGAGAGTGGTAAGATAAGAGGGAAGAGTTAGGGAAGAGAGAGGGGGCTTGGCTTCACACCATCTTGGATTCACTCCAAGGTTTGCAATAATCATTCATACTGCAGAGAATGGGAGAAATCTTCAAGTTTCAACATCATCTTCCTTCATTCAGTTTCAAAATACAACCTTTTTAAGACCCAAAATAAAAAGAAAGAGAAACAACTCCCTAATAACTACTTTTCCAGTGATAACTACTCCCTAAGAACTTCTTCTCCTGCAATAACTCCCTTACATTTGTACATGATACCTTTGACACTAAATAAATTAAAATACAACAAGATAACGCAAGCTACACGTAATGCTGGTCATCTAGCCTTAATGTAGTGACATGTGGCTGCATATGTTTGTGTCTCCTCTGGTAAGTCCTAAATCCTTGAGTGATGTTCTCATCAGACCCCATTAAGTTGGGATAAGGCTTTGTTGTTGTTGAAAATCACCATACCAAACTGTTCAGCTTTCTAAGACTGATGGTTGTCTGAAAACCAGGCAGTTTGATTCCGGTTTGTCTTAGATAGTTTTATATCCGGACTTAAACAAAAGAGGTTCTAGTTTAATCCAGTTTGACCATTGGTGCGGTCTGGTTCTAAAAACTATGTCGATTGGTGGGGTTTGGTTTCTGGATTGATCTTACCTGTTTCTTGGATTTGATTGGTCAGTTCTATTATAGTATTTAGGATTAGAAGATCTTGAATAAATATTATAAAACTAAAACCAGCCTAGATGGTCAGATCGGTTGACTATCACTCAAATATGCTTTAGGGTATGATCTGGTTAGTGTCCTGGTGACAGAAATGTTCAAAGCAACAATTTCCCAATAAACCAGTTAAAGCCTCAGCTTGCTTTTGGGTTGGTCTGGTATCTCCAATGCCTTTTGACAAAACTTAATTCATATAGAAGAGATGTGTAAGAACAAACACCTAAGAAAACACGAAGAAAAGAAAAATAGATTCACGCAAGACATAGAGATTTAACAAAGTTCACACACCGATGTGGTATGCTACCTCCTTGGGCGAAGAAGAAGGTGATTTACTATATTGGAAGAAGATTACAACGAAGATCTCTCAAGAATACCCGAACTCTCAGCTAGAACACTAGAAACCCTAAAACGAAAAACCCCAAATCTCACCAAAAAAAAAAAAAAAAGATGCTTGCTCAACAAGATGATAGTACATATATATATATGCCTCCAAGTCGGGTCAATCCATCGGTTCGTACCATACTACACCGTCATACGAGATCAGTGTTGGGCTCTGGGCTTCTGCCTATAGGCCGAACCCCTCTACTACCATCACAGACCTCAGAAAAAATCCCATTCGGGTTGCCACCAAAATATGTCGGAACGGGTCAATTTTCAAAATGGGTCAAGAATTCGAGACAAACATTACAAGATGTCAATGAAAAAATAAATAGTCTACATATCCAGTAAAACAGTGCCCAACTTAGAATGAAACAGATAATATTTTTTTTTTTATTTAAACACATCTTGCATATTTTCTTCATAGAATCCGGTTCTGTCTTAGATACTCCCCTGCCTTCCTTGGTGGTTGTTGGCATAAGTTGATCATGCTCCACTACATTAAGGGCCCAATATTGGAGAATGGGAAAGAAGATAATGCTAAATGCAATGAATTAGAACTGTAGGATTTTACACGTGGTTATTGGCACATCTTGCATATTTTCCTGACATAATCTGATTCTGTCTGAGATACTCCATTGGCTTCTTTGGTGGTTGTTGGCATAAGTCATCGCTTCCCACTGCATTAAGGGCCCAGTATTGGAGAATGAGAAAGAAGATAATCATAAATGCTATGACTTAGAACTGGATGGGTTAATTAACTTAAAGATCTGGTATGACACATTGACACCACTCTTTTTGACAAAATGAGAATATTGGGACATTCTGTTGTCTCACTTGCTAAATATGTCTGTTGACTCTTGGTCAACAACAACAACAACAACAACAACAAATACATAGCATTATCCCAACTAAATGCAGTTGGCTACATGGATATTAAATCCTTGCTCTCCAATCAGCTCTATTCAAAGTCATACATGAGACAAGTCCTAAGCTATGCATGTCTTTCCTCACTTTTCCTATGATTATTCTAGGCTTGACCTGGCTCTTTTAGTTCCTTCAATCTAAATCAGATCACTTCTCTGTATTGGAGCATCGCAAGGCCTCCGTTTCACATGGCTGTGCCACCTCAAACGACTTTCTTGTGGCTTGTCATGTATTGGATCTACTCCCAAATCAGCTCTTATCCTTCCTAGTTTTGTTGACTCTTTATCAATATATTTTTTTCAGCTTATACTATTTATTATTACACTATCCATTTATCTAAGTTTTGTTACTATATTGGATGCTTCATATCATCTGAATGATGCAGAAAGGTTTCGGCAAACCTATAGTTAAAGGAAAAAGGGGAACCAGGCCACCAATGCAGTTCTCCCTATTCGAACCTTACGGTTCAACTGACCTTGGGTGTTTTCTGGTCACTCAAACCATATCGTGGGGCACTTCTAGGTGTTTTTATTTGTTTATTTATCTTTAGATATTTAGTTGTTTTAGAGTTCCATTAGAATAAAACTCTTATCTGTTTGTAGTAGGTGTTCAGCTAGATAAGTTACTCGGAACTTTAGAACACTCCCATCGTTGGGAGTTTTTTTATTTTCTTCTTTTTGTTTCATACTTGGATATCTTTCTTACATAGAGTTTGAGATAGTTTCTGAACTCTTCCATATTTGTAAGAGCCTAAGGGCTCCCCCCCACACCCCCCACCCCCCCAAAAAAAAAAAAAAAAAAAAAAAAACAAACGATTTAATGAATAAGAATTTGACTTTTGCTTTAATGGAGCTGTGAGAAACAGATTATCTACTGTGGGGATGGTAGCAATCTCAGATCGATCAGGTGGGAAATCTGATCTTATTCCCATCCCTTACTCATCGTTCCTCACACAGATAAGTACAGCCTGCTGAGTTATTTCTTGTCTATCTTCTGTTGGAATATTAAAGGCTTTACATCCCTGAAAGTTGGAAGAGATAAGGAGCAACTTGGTTTCAGATTTGCTATTGTAATATTTCTGTTTTCACAGCTGTTGGCACCCATGTGTTGGGTGTGTTTTTGCTTCCAATAGAGGCCATCATCTAGGGATAGCTGACCCCTAGATTTAGTTGAGATTTGGAGGAAGTTTCTCTTTCCTAAAAGGTTGGTTCAACCAGACTTTGTCCCAGTCTTAGTTGAGATTAGGAGGAAGTTTTCTCTGTCCTAAAAGGGTGGTCCAACCAAACTTTGGTCCCCATCAGAACTTCTATTGGACTGATATCATGTTCCTAAATTTTAGGAACTAGTAGTTGGTATTTCTGAAACTACCCCACGGTATTCAATCAGACCGTTGGATCATCACCAAACTTTGGGGTTAGTATATACTGATGGAGAGACCTACTAGACCCGAGGTGCAGCCAGATCTGTCTGGTAGATTGTGAGATATCAGTGTTTTGCAAATTTTGGTTCTCTTGGAGTTCTGAAATCTGTTGTTAGGGGTTTAGACTCCATTCTTTTGGTATTAGAGTCATGGCTACTTTAGGCTCTAATCCCTCATAGTCAGGAGAAGAGCAAGTGTTCATGAGGAAGCTTGATGATTTGATTAGAAGCTTATCTGATCTTATGGCTTATTTGGAGCAATGTCTGGACACTATGTCACAACATCAACCTACTCCGGAGGATTACAGAGACGAGCATATCCGACACCTGCTACTTCACAGGATACACATTTGTTCTATGGTAGAATGCCTCAGAGGTCTCCAACACCACAGGCACCACACACCACAGGCACCACCGGTACATTTGAGTATCATGCAAGGTCATATTTTGACAACAACACTGGTTTGCCTCCAAGACGTAACGATGATTCACAGAAGGTAAGCTAGAGTTGGAGGAGTATGGTGGTAAACTTGATCCACATATTCCATGATTGGTTAAATGCTATTGATGATTATTTTGACTGGTACGACATGACTGAGGCATGAAAGATGAAACTAGTCAAAACAAAACTAGTTGGGCCAGCAAGAGAATGGTGGACACAACAAGAGTAAAGGATGCAAGATTGAGGCACACCCCTTACTACTTGGCATGAGATGAAAGATGAGTTAAAGGGCAAGTATCTTCTACGATCTTTCATCAATTTCCTTCATGATCAGCTGAATATGCTATGGCAAGGCACTTCATCCATGGCTGAAAACATGGGGAAGTTTGATGCATTATTAGCACAAACAGAAGTTGAAGAAAGTGAAATACAATTGATGTCATGATATAACCTTGCACTATGGCCAGAGGTCAGAAGAGCTAGGGGTACAACTAACGTATATGACATTCATAATTGCTACCAAAAGGCTTTGGAAGCAGAAGATTTGTTGAAGATTCCCATTATATCTGTTGGTAATCAAATTGGGGAGTGCGGTAGACCATCAACTCCTACTTGACCACCCACATATACAGGGAGAAAAAACAACATCAATACAACTGTTGATAAAGGAAAAGCTCCTATGACTGGAGGTAGTGAAATGAAGTGCTGTCATTACAATAAACTAGGGAATTTTACCTAATTTTCCTCAGAAATTGAGGACTCCCAATGCTATTGTTGCTGCTCTTGAAGCTGATGACATAGCTGATTTTATTTAAGGGCTTCCCCAAGAGGAAGATATTAAAGAACAACCAACAGTTGAGCATAATGCAGATATGGAAACTTATAACATTAATGTAGTCGACTGTATTTTGGTTGCCGAATCAAGAGGGAAAGACTGGAGGCGTCATTGCATTTTCATTCAGAAGGCCATCAGACTCAGAGTTGCACAGATAATAGTGGATAACGGTGATTGTGTGAATGTAGTTTCCAATGCCTTTGCCCATAAGGCTAGTCTTCGGAAAGAAAAGCATCCACAACCTTATATGGTTTCTCTTAAAATGGTAAAACGTTAAAAGTCAACCAAAGGTATTTAGTTCTACTCAAGTTAGGTTCTTACAATGGGAAAGTCTGGTGGGATGTCATTCTTATGCAGCTGACATTTTCTCACCTTGATAGACGATGGATTTATGAAAATAATGTATTGCTTGGAGGAAAGAAGAATCACTGCATCTTTACATTTAAAAGCACATAAATTGTGTTCAGCCCTTAAATATTCCAGTGGAGACAACCCAACAAAACATGAAAACCAGCAATAGGCCTGTGAAGAAAGAAGAAAAGAAGTTGAAAAAAAGGAGAATCTAGTGTAACCAAGCTAGTTGCACAACCTCAGTAAGAGTTCAAACCAGCAAAGAAACCAGCATTGCTTGGCTTTGTTTACAAAAATAAGTCCTTCCTCTTGAAATCCCTTTTCCTATACCTATTCGGAACTTGTTATCTGATTTTGCAGATTTAGTACAAGAGCAGCTTCCAGATGAGCTGCCCTCAATATGAGTTATCTAGTATGCCATCAATCTCGTACCAAGGGTCAATATTGCCTAACCTGCCTGCATATCATCTCAGCCCTAAAGAGCATGCCAAGATGAAACGGAAAGTGGATGAGTTGCTGAAAAAGGTGAGTATGAGCGTGTGTGCTGTACCAGCCCTCCTGGCACCAAAATAAGGAGGGTTTTGTTCCGTATGCACCTCGATGGTCAAGAGACTAATAAAATCACCATAAAGTACAGATTTTCGTTTCCTTGACTAGAAGACATGCTTGATAAGCTATCTGGTGCCAAGATCTTTTTGAAGATCGATTTAAAGAATGGATACCACCAAATTCACATCTCATCTCAATAAGGAGTGGAAAACGGCGTTCAAGACGAAGGAGGCTTTGTATGATTGGAAAGTCATGCCATTCGGACTCAGGAATGCCCCTAGCACCTTTATCAGAGTGATGACACAGGTGCTACACCCCTTCATTGGCAAGTTTCTAGTTGTCTATTTTGATGATATCTTAATTTGTTGCAAAGATAAACCCGACCATGTTGATCATTTACAACATGTGATGCTAGTCTACGATATGAAAAACTCTACATCAACTTAAAGAAGTGCTCTTTTATGCTGCCCAAGTTGATCTTCCTTGGATTTTATAGTGTAATCAAAAGGTGCTGAGGCTGATCCAGAAAAAGGTTTGGAGCATTGTTGATTGGCATACTCAGACACTTACAAAGGTGCAAAATTTCCACGGATTGGAATCTTTTTATTGACATTTCATTAAAGGTTTCAGCTCCATCATGACACCTATTGCCCAAGGTTCAACATATCAGGATCCGATATTGGTTGAGACTGACCGAAATTTTGGAAATTTCGAGGAAACTAGTCAAATTTTCCCGTAATGGTGGAAACCTTGGTTTCGACCCCCAAACTGGATTTTTTTGGTCTGATGTTTTGTGTACATCCTATTTTTGACATTTCTAACCTATTCAAAGAATTTGTTTCATGAATAAAACACCTAAAGTGATACTTGTGGTGTTAACCCAAGTTTGCTAGTGTACGTTGATTGAAGCGGTACTACTACTATAAATATAAGTTACTAACTAAAAATAAAAAAATACATGACTAAAAAAAAATACTGTAGAGGATGCAAAATAAATGATAAAAATTGAAATCATTCTACTATATATATAAGTACATTGTACAAACAAAATGATATTTGGGAAAAATGGGGTTTACCTTTTTGCTCCAAGAACCTTTCCTTAGGTTGATGTACTTTGGTTTTGTAAGATTCAAGTATAGATTGAAAAATTGATGGAGTAATTTCAATTTCTTGGTTGATTTCTATGTTTCCCACCTCTTACAGTCAAAATAGGGGGAGAGAAGTTTTTTTTTGCAAAATGGGATTGTTTCCCACAAAACAAGCCTTTTTTTATAAGGGGCTGGTTAGACCAAAATGGTTAAACCCATCGAACTGGTCAAGATTTTGGTCAAAATCTGTCAAAATGGGTTGAAATTGGGGAGTTTTATAAGTACCAGTGTGTTTCGTCTCGGTTTCCCTCGATACAGTCGAAATGTTGAACCATGCTATTGCCAAATGTATGAAAGGTCAAGGCAAGTTTTATTAGATACCCGTGTTCACCAAAGCCTTTAAACTTATTTGATGTCGAATGATAGAACCACCTATTTAACAACTACTTGATTTTGATACAGTGTTTTAAGGTGGCTATTGATGCTTCACACATCCGCATCAACAATGTTCTCATGCAGAAAGGTCTCCCTATATGGACTTCAGTGAGAAAATGAATGAGAGTTGTACAAGTGCTAAAACACTAGAGGCATTATTTGATCAGAAAGGAATTTATCTTATTTACCATCTGCGAAACATGGACATTCTCAAAAGTAGGCGAGTCTGAGATATGCCAAATGGGTGGCATATTTGAAGTATAATGCAGGAAGGAGAATACTATGAATGACACGTTGAACAATTGGTATTGACCTTATATACATTTTTAGTATACATTATAAATATTGATCACATCAAAGTACCCTACGGACCTAGATTTCTATACTACAACAAGCACAACTCAGCCATATATCCCATATCCCATATCCCAACTGAATGGGGTCGGCTACATGGATCTTTATCCTCCAACCAGCTCTGTTCGAGGTCATAGTTGATACAGGGACTAAGCTATGCACGTCTTTCCTCACTATTTCTCCTACAATCATTTTAGGTCTACTAGGTCTACCTTGGCTCTTTTAGTCCTTCAATCTGAATCAAATCACTCCTCTATATTGGAGCATCCAAAGGCCTCCTTTGAACATGGTTATGCCACATAAATGACTTTCTTGTAGCTTATAATGTGTATGGAGTTACTCCCAATTCAGCTCTAATATGGTCATTCTTTTATTTATTCCTAGTTTTGCCACACATCCATCTCAACATTCTTGTCTCAACTACACTAAGTTTATCTTTATAATGCTTCATAACTACCCAACATTTCGCACTGTACATCATAGCCGGTTGTATAAAATTTTCCTTAAAATTGTAAAGGAATATGTAGATCACATAGCACTCTAGATGCACTTCTCCACTTCATCCATCCTATTTTAATTCTTTGTGAAACATCATCCTCGATATCACCTCATTATTCATGATTGGTCTTAGATACCTAAAATAATCACTTTGTGGAATCTCCTTCATCAATTTTTACCATCTCATTATCCTTCCTAGTGTAACTAAAGTTATAGCAAGGGATCGATATTTCTCTACTATATATAAAAAAATTACAGCAAAGCGATGGAGATTCTAGATACTCTCTACATGATGGTTTTCTTCATGGATACTCGATTGTGCATCCCCACATCGTCTCTTTGACAACACTTTATACGGTAATTGCACGTAGGAGGATTGAGTGGACATTTTGGCCGTGATAAAACCCTCCTATAGATGATTGGTCACTATTATTGGCCACATATTCAGAGAGATTTGAACACATGATTAAATGGTGCTGCACATATTAGCTTGTGAAAGGGACAAAGCAAAACATGGGATTGTATTCCTTGTGGCCCGTTCCTTATACTCCATGGATTTATATCAACATGGACTTTGTGTTTGGTCGCCTACCCACTCGGGAAAAACACGACTACATACTCGTGGTGGTTGGCCGATTCTCCAAGATGGCTCATTTCATACCGCGTTGAAAGATATTTGATGCAAACGACACATTGCGACCTCTTCTTCCAACAGGTAGTATATTTCCATAGGTTTTCCAGAGTCAATTGTTTCGGATAAAGATGTGAAGTTTATGAGTTGTTTTTGGAAGACTGTGGTTGAAGGAGAATATGAAATTTGTAGTTTTCTATGACTTTTCACCCATAGATAGACGGACAAACATAAGTCATGAATCAGAGTTTGGGCAACATAAGTCATGAATCAGAGTTTGGGCAATCTCTTCGTTGTCTTGTGAGAGATTATGAGAAGTCCTAGCCATATACACTCGACAGAGTCGAGTACGCATACAACAGCTGAATTAATCATACTATAGGTCGCACTTCATTCGAGATAGACTCAGTTTATCCCAAGAGTGACTTGGTTCCCCTCCCATGTCATGCATGAGACAACATTGAGGCAGATGAGTTTATTTGGGATATCAATGAAGTGCATGCTGATGTATGCCGACATGTTGCTTTTAACAATGATACCCGTTAGACTGCAACTGATCATGACAATGTGACAGTCATTTTGTAGAGTTTAAGCCCATAGATATCGTAATGGTTCGAGAACTCTGGAAGGGTTTGCTCTTGGCACCAATGGCACCAATACTAAGCTGCATCAATGGAAGATATGACTATCATTAATGTCTTTAATTTGGCAGATTTGACTCTATGTGGGTCACCATTTGGATGAGAGCGACACAGAACATTCTCTTCAGCTTCCTCAGTTTGCTACACCATTCAGGGATGAGACTGTAGACATAGTCGACGAGAGGTACACTACCATGACATGGAATGGCAGCAGCTATCATTCATTTTTTTTTCAAGTGGAAGGGACGTCAGATAGTGATTGCATATGGATTCATGTGGATGACTTTCAAGCTGCTCAACTTGGACCTCTACAAGTAATACATGTTTCTTTTACATTCATCGGGGATGAATGATTTCAAGTTGGGGAGAGTTGATGCAGATAGGTTTCAACAAACCTATAGTCTAAGGAAGAAGGGAACCAGGCCACCAGAATAGCTGCGGTTCTCCTTTGTGGAACATTACGGTTCAACTGACCCTAGGTCAGGCCAGACCATTGGTCTAGGTGTTTTCAGTTCTCCGTTTTCTTTATTTATTTATCTTTTAGTTAGTTGGTTTTTTTTGAGTTTCATTAGAATAGAACTCTATATTATCTATTTGCAATAGTTATTTATAGTTTTTAAGCTAGATAAGTTACTCATTACTTTAGAACACACCCATCATTGGAGAGTTCCTTTCTTTTTTTTTTTCCCCTTCTTTTAGTTCCCTAGTTGGATATCTTTCTTACATAGAGTTAGAGATTATTACCCAACTCTATCTATATTGTAAGAGCCTAGGGGCTCCCCTCCCCATCCCCCCTCCCCCCATGAGAGATGGCAGTAACCTCAGTGAAACTCTGAGATTGATCAGGTGGGAAATCTGTTCTTATTACCTTCCTGTACTCCTCTTCTTCCCTACGGAGACAAGTAAGTACAGCCCTGCTGAGTTATTTTCTTGCCTTATTTTCTGTTGGAATATTAAAGGCTTTATATCGCAGAATATTGGAAGAGATAAGGAGCAACTTTGTTTCAGATTTTCTATTGTTATATTGCTGTTTTGAGCGAGCCTGCGGTGCAATGGTTAAGTTGCACTATTGCAACATGTTGGTCACAGCTTCAAAACCTGAAAACAGGCTCTTCTGCAAAGCAAAGGGTAAGGCTGCGTACATTTGCCCGTCCCAGACCCTGCAGTAGCGGGAGCCTTGTTCACTGGGTTGCAATATATATATATATATATTGCTGTTTTCACAGCTGGCGGTAATTGGGTGTGTTTTTGTTGATAGTAGAAGCCATAATCTAGGGTATCCGACCCTTAGATTTAGTTGAGATTAGGAGGAATTTTTCTCTGTCCTAAAAGGGTTGTTCAAACAGACTTTGGTCCCCATCAGAACTTCTGATTGACTGATATCATACTTCTTAGATTTTGGGAACTAATAGTTGCAATTTCTGAAACCACCCCATGGTTTTCAATCTGACCATTGGATGATCACCATACTTTGGGGGTTAAGTAGTAAATATAGAGAGGCCTACTCAACCTGAAATGCTGCCAGATCTGTTTGGTAAATTGTGAGATATCAGTATTTTGCAAATTCTGGTTCTTTTGATAACCTGAGATTGTACCCTTTGGAGTTCTGAAATCTGTTGTTTAGACTCCAGAACTACCAAAGTGCAATGATGCTGCTTTCCCTTATTTTATGGAACAGACTTTATGACTATGATTTCAATGTATTGACAAGATATATACGTAGAGCATGTTTTCACATTATAAGGGTCTGTGCTTTTGTGGCGGTCCTGTCATGTTTATGTAATGATAATTTAGTCAGTGGTTGCTATTTTACACATTACACACTGAGTCCCTCTCTCTATCTCTTGGTGGGCCTTTCCATGCAGATGGAAGATTTTTGGCATTGGATGATATTAAAGAAGACCTTCCTCCCAGCTCCTTGAAGATGTTACAGGAATCAAAATGGACATTCATAACTCCAGAGGTACATTTTTCTTGCGCCAAATTACCTCTCCACCCCCCCTCCGCCCACATCAGAGGAAAAGTTATCAAGTTGTGAGATCACAATCATAAGGTTTATGATCTGGAGGAATCTTGTAGTGGTTTGACCTAATAGCTGCTGGAACTCTTTTTTTATTTTCTCATGGAAATGTAGGAACATCCATACTTGAACCGGCCATGGTATACACTGCATCCGTGTGCGACCAGTGAGTGGATGAAGCTATTGTATCTTAGTGATGATTCACTAACCAAAGAAAAAAGAGCTATCCAACTATACTTGGTGTCATGGCTATCAGTCGTTGGTCCAGTGGTTGGTCTGAGAATTCCCCTTGGAATGCTAAATAACTCTCGCCAGTTGAGCCCTTCATCTTTTATTCTTAATGGTTCATCTCTTGATGAAACCTTAAGTGGGATTGTTCATACTCAAAGTTCTCTTGGTTAAGAACTTCCAGACTTGCTCCCGATTTCTCAGTTTCTTGCATTGATGTGGATAGGAAAAAATGGTGTGCCTCCCTGATGCTCATGCCCATCTTCATTTTCGTGATAAAATCCCTATTAATGGAAGGAAAATGTTTAATTTTTAACCATTGTTTTCTGGGAAAGTTCCTTATTATAACCACTGTTCTATGCATCGATGGAAATTTTGATTATAAGGGTGGGTTTATTTGTAACCATGAAGGTTACAGAATTTGTAACCTCACCTTTTTAACCCCCCCCCCCCCACCCCAAAAAAATAAAAAATAAAAATAAAAACACAATGAGGTGGCATTACAAGGGAAGGCTGGATGATGTAATTTTGATCCACCCTCTCCTTCCCTCTCCCTCTGTGGCTTGACGCCCCCTTCCATTCATTCCCTCATGGCAATGGCAGCCTCACAGCCTCACAGCCTCCAAGGGCAAGTTTAGTGACAAACAACTTGTTGAAATACATAATCAAGCATCCATCGTTCTGCATTTTTCCTTGCATCCATTATGTGATGCCTTATATCAACCTTTTCTTGATCTAGTTCAGGCTCAATGTCCAGAAATCATGGCTTCCTTGAATGAATTTTCTTGGTTCCTCCTGCTCCTCAATGAGCATCGTGCATCTAATTGTTCTCTTCAAATTGACAGAGGTCATAGGCAGTTGTTAGCTGAGTCATTTCTTCCATTTACAAATTTTTCTTTCTTTATGGAGCTTATGATATTGGGAGGTTGTACGTATCCTACCATATCCATTGATACAATCGTTATGTATCATATCTTTGAGGTACTGATATGGTACCTAAACAAATGCATTAATTGTATGGGGCATTGTTGGATAACTAGGTTTTGTGACTTGATTCATCATTTTCAAAACATAGTGAGTTGAAGCGAGTCACAAAAAATAGGCAAGTCATGTCAAAGTTCTCGCTCTTATTTTTATACTAGTCTTTCTCAAGCAATCCAAATAAATAATTAATAGATAAATTAAATGAGACAAGACAGAAAAAAGTGTCTGCTTTTCAAATTTGTTTTTATGAAGCTCATCATTCATTGTCTCTTGATGAAAATGAAAAGATCTAACTTGGAGATGTCATGGTCATAAATCATGTTTTTTTAATTAAAATTTAGATATATACATTCAATAGCTCACTAGATTCAATATAGAAGGCCTTGGGCATTGGACGTTTAATATCATTAGAACATATTTTAGTTCAAAATTATTCAAAAATGCCGACTCAAATTTTTAACAAAAATTGGCCGTTTTGTCGTGACTCGGGCAACACAAACGATCTTGAATGACTCGGTATGATTTGATCCAAGTCTTGTCATTTTTTAATACAGGACGAGTCTCCATGACTCTTGACCAGGTTTCTAATCTTTTGACCAAACTCGGCCTAGTTTTCCTAGTCAGAACTTGGTTTGCAAACAATGGTATCAGGTCAATACATGCCCAGATATAGTCGATTTTTATTGATAAATTTGATAAATCTCTTACAAACTACAGAACACGATCCCCGACTATGACTATGACACTTACCGAGAGCTTTTGTAAGGTGCTCTTAATCTTTCTTTTTGTTTTTTGAATTAACTTGATTCCTTGCTTCTATTGGCATAAGCAACTCTATTAGTGTTAATTTCATCATCATTTGAAAATCAAACAACATGCAAGCAAGAATCTAAACCAACTTTTCATAAGAATATTAAAACTTCTAATTTTTTGCTAAAATATTGATTTTTAGTGTCTATTTTACAATGGATCAATAGATTAATGGAAAACAAACTAAGTGATTGCATCAAACTCTTATTATTATTTTCAATGATGTATTAGTACATGTAAGAAACCTCGTCCTTCATGTACTTTTTTCTCTTTTTTATTCATGATATATTTTACGTATTACTTATTTATATTGTTTTATGCATCAAAATTATATTTTGCATGTATCCTAGCATTTTCATACGTTTCTTCACCATTGACATACGTATCTTTAACGTATCTTGCATCTATCTAATACAATACGATAAGTCTCTTAAAATCACCCTTCCAATACGATATCCAATACTGATACTCTAAACCTTGTAATATTGTCTCCACTGTTGATCTCCAACGCTATTCTCAGCATGACTGGATTTTTCCTCGTGGTAATCATATTCCACATCTTCTACAGCTTGTTATTTTGCTTCTGCATCACCACCAACATTAGCACCCACAAGATTATTGCTAAATGCAAGAAAGGTTTACTGTTCTTTCGTTGGGCTTCATCTGTTAGATCAGTGATAGGGATGAGCTCATCAACTCCAAGTAGTTGATGCTCGTGAAGGAAGTATTCTAGTTCAGGAACTTCATTGTTCTTCTCATCACTGGATGCTGTGAGATCATCCAGTGGGTTCATAATAGAAACTGAATAGACAATGCTGATGAAGGCCTTATCTAGCTTGAGAACTCCATCTGCCTTTCTCATAATTTTTTGTGACTCTTACATGCAACTTCAGTTAAGGAAAACAAGTTTTGTTCATCTGACGAGTTGGAGACACCAGATCTTTTGACACCGACATTGATCGGTATGCTTGTTCGACAACTCTGATCTTAAGCATCAGTCTCTGAATCATCATCACCATATTCCATGGTGAAACTTTCAGTATTTTCTGTGGACCTGTTGCTGTACAAGTCCCTCCACTGGAAATTCTTCGGAGTCCTTGTTGACAATGTCATTTGGCTTGAAGACTTAGCTCCTCCTGCAGTGTTGGACTCTTGAACTTTGGTAAGTGAAAAACCATCAGATTAGACTTGTCGGATGGGTGGACAGTGATTTTTTTTTTATGAGAAAAGAAAATTTGAAATTAAAGTAAAAGACGATCCAGAGAATTGAAGTTCGGTTTACAAAGAGTGATTTTTACTGCGTTTAATTATCATACCACGCGTTATTTTGATTAAAAAAAAAAAATCAATTCATTTGTAGGCCTGAGCTGAAAGGCCGGCAGTGAATTTACCCTCATAGGAAAGTAGTCTGCAGCAGCAAGCCACCGGGACATGCATGCAGGTCGATAGCTTTAGGCCTTTTTTTTTTTTCGTGCATATGGGTTAAAAAAAATATGTTGAAGAAAAAGAAAGATGGATACAGTCATGAAGATGATGCTTTAGTGGTTTTCAACCCTATTGGGCCTAGCCCTTTAACCTCTTTCATTATCTTGGCAAGCCCAACCTACCTTTTGGGCCAGCATTTGGGCCAATTTTGAGCCAGTTCACTATGGCAGTGTGTGGTTGCCTGCATATCCAAATCCAGTCATATTTTGGTGGTTCCAATAAGTGGGTCCACTTGTTTTTAAATATAATTTGGGTAGAGCAACCCTTCCAGTCTGGTGTAGTCAACAGAAGCTTGCCGGGAGCAATCTTCAGCACATGACGGGGGGGAGCATCTTCAATGAATGGAGGAGCATCTTCAGTGTACGGCAGGAACCAAATCTATTCCACTACGTGGAAAGCTACATTGAGATAACTCTCTCTGTTTGCTTTCCATTCTATGGTCACCGTCTCTGTCAACAACAACAATATCCCTTCTCTCGTTAATCTACTTACTACCAAATTCAACTCCTCACCAATTTTTAATCGTCTAATTCTTGTTCAATTCTCTTTTTTTTTTTTTTTTTTCTTTCGATGGAGTGGTGAAATTACTCAAACTCATAGCTCAAAATCATATTACTGGAAGAAAAGCTTGAAAACATTTGACAACAAATAGAGAACCAAGATAGGAGCATAAATTAATTTACAAAATAATATATGGGAGAAGGAACGCTACCGTTTGCACTCTCTACACCTAGATACAAGGTGGTTTGAAAGACAGGCAGGGTGTCTTTTCACAACCTCTTTTCAAACCACCTTGTGTCTGGGGATAGAGAATGCAAACGGGCCCTTGCATCGAGACACGGTGGAGGCAAAATGATCGCTTGCCCCTCATTGGCCCCTATGTTGGGGCAAGGATCATGCTGCCAATTAGGTCAACACCTTGTTTAAAAAGTGTAGTTTTCGTCTATTCAACGTTGTTTTCTTGACTTGAATTTACTTCACTAGCCAGATAGTAAAAAGTTAGTTGATCACATAAAAAGCATATCCACCATAGGTCTTAATCATCTGTGCATCAAACACGTGTTAAACATTTGCTTTTATTTTTATTTGGCATCGTAAGGTCTTCGTCATCCTACTTGGCGCATACTTCCAGATAGGACAAATTGATTCCTTTTTCGCCAAGAGTGCACGTAGGGCATCAACATGGATGATTTATTTATTTTTGTAATTTCATCAGGGGTGGGGAGATAATTTTGTACGCTCCTTTGTGGACGCAAGAGCCACATAACCAGTATTTTTTTTTTCTTAATCAAGGGAAAGGACTGCTTGGGAGTGTGGGAGATGTGCCCAAACACAGAGGGGACAAAATGACTAACCTGCCTCCAAAAAAGGCGAAAATACCTGTATTGTTGATGCTTCCACATGTGCTGCCATTGGCCCTTGCTTGGTGCAAAGTTTATGCTCCTGGATAGAGAACTCTTTCCCTTTTTTTATTATATATATATATATATATAAGATGACAAAGTAGGTAAGCATTACCGATAATTTTTTTAATGAGGAAACCAATGTTATCTGGCCGTGTGGGCCTTGAGCCTAGACATGAGGGTACAAAACTATCATATCTCCTAGTGTAAAAACATAAAACTCCATCCTTGTTGATGCTCTTATGATTGATCTCATTCTCCTTGTGCTGGTGCAGAGGCTACACGAGCAGGTAGCAATCTGTTGCATTTTCTAAATCTCTCATCTCCACTACTTTCTGATCAAACAGTCACAACCATTGATCTACAATTCAATAAAATTTCAAATAACTTACCCCATTTAATGGAATGCTTACATACTCTAAGCTACACCTCAAATGCTATCATGATTATATCAATAGTAAAACCCTAAAAAGCATGTAACAACCTCCCTACTTCTTTATTAGCTCTTTAGTATGTATAAATATACAGAAAATGGTGTTAAGGGGAGATCACTTTTGTCTTTTATAACTTTTTTTTTTTTTAGTAGACATCTTTTATAACTTCTAATTTGAATTGCAGAGGTCAAAAGCAAATCTGGTCTATGAAATTATTGAATTTTTTTATTTTTTGGTAGAAATGAAATTATTGAATTCAAACCTACCCATGGTAAGGATATGGTGTGAAAGCATAGATGGTATGTAATTGATAACTGAGCAAAAGCAAAATTTAATTCATTGTGTCAAGGTTTTCTTTTATTTATATGTTCCGACTCTGATTGATTTTAGACTTCACATGTGTTATCACTGGTTCATATTCTTTCTTTTAGCTTCCAGATTCAAGTCGAGAATCAGAGTTCTATAGTACTATAGTTGCTTTGTGTTCTTCATATTCAAGTTTTATCCATTAAGGAAAGAATCTTTCTTGAATTTCTACTTGTCGATTAATTTACATTAAGTTTTAGGTTCTTAGAGAACTAGGAATGAAATCCAATTTCAAATTCAAAAATAGAGCTCTATACCTGCTTTATGTTTTTCAGCTCAAGTTTCTGTCATCTAAGTAAGAATCCTATTAGGGGCTTTGATAGAACTCATCCTCAAAAGCTAACTATTAAGGATAGATTGCCTAAGTACTTATAAGTCTTCACATCATGTTACCTACTTCCGATGTGAGATTATTACTTCCACCATTTGTGTGGTACCCCAATTATTTCTTCTTCCGCACAAGAGCCTAAAATATTTTCTGATATCATCCTTAGAGGCATACTGGGTTCCTATGCCTTATCAAATTTTAGCTCAGTTACTATTTGTTAGGGATTTAGGAAGATTTAATCCTCAAAAACTAGCTATAAAAGAATACCTATAAGTCTCCACATTGAGTTACTCACTTTTGATGTGGGATTATTACTTTCGCATGGAATCCGAATAATCTCCCCCTCTATGTGGAGGCATATGTGGAAACTGAGATATTCTCTGAGGAATTTTCTCCATCCTCAGAAGAACAACATAATTGTCACACCACAACTCTGATACCAATTGTTAGGGACTAAGGTATATCTCATCCTCAAAATCTAGCTATTAAGGAAAGGGTGCCCAAGTACCTCTAAGTCTCCACATCAGCCTACTTACTTCTGATATGAGATATTCCACCATTTACGTGAAACCCCAATAATCTCCCCCTCCATGCAGAAGCCCGAGATATTCTCCAATTACATCATTGGAGGCACATAAGGTTTCCACGCTATAACCCTGCAAAATCTTGGCTCTGATACCACTTGTTAAGAACTTGGGTGTAACTTATCCTCAAAAGCTAACTGTCAAGGAAAGGGTGTCTAATTACCTCTAAATCCATCTCAAATTTCTAATTCTAAATGAGTTCCTAGTGAGTTTTAGAAGTAACAATGAAACCAATTATCAAGTTTGCGTACTTATTTATTTTTTGCTATTGTTTTTACTTTTATATATAAAGTCTATGCTTTAAGTTCTAGTGGAGAAACTCTACTTTCTCTACTTAATAACATGTTAGTACCTCCCTCAATCTATTCAAAGTGAAATCATCCAATTCCATTCTCTGTTACTGGAAAGGAATAGAATATGACCCCAAACATAATGTAATTTCATTGAACTTATAAAGTTTGGGGATTTCTGGTACATTGGGACCTGAGATTGGCCATCTTAGGTACCTTAGGACCACTTATTTTAGCCTCAATAATATCTCAGCTTCAATATCACCAGAATTAGAGAGTTGCAGATTTTTTAAATATTTGGATTTTTCATTAGATGTATTTATTGGGGGAATACCAAGAAGCTGGGAAATTTTGAGGAATTTGTGGTATTTCTCAATTTTTGAAAAATTCCTTAAGTTGAGAGATACTTGAATTCTTGTTTTAATTTCCAAATTTAGAAACTGTGTACCTGATGCAGGGCCGGCCAAAAGATGTGGTCAAAACCCATGAAGTAAAGTCTAAGACCATCGAACCAAAAGAGAAACAGCCCGAGATCAATAAAACCTTGCTAGTGGAGAATCTCTAGAATATAATACCTCTTGAACTGTTATAGTGGATTGATGATATGAAGAGATTCTTAGTGTTTGATGGCATGTCATCACTTCTTTATCTTGTACACAATATTTCCTTTCTATTGTTGATGATTTTCCTATAGTACATGGTTATTTCTCATGACATCTAAATTTGAAGTAAATTATTTAATCCCACAATTTCTTGTCATGGTTCACAATCAGTTCAATACTACTGTCACATGATTTCGGTCAGACAATGCAATCGATTTTTTTAACCACCAAACTATTTCATATCTTCAAACTTTAGGGGTCCTTCAACAATCTAGTTGTGTTTCCACTTCCAAACAAAATGGTTTTTTGGACGTAAACATAGGCATCTTCTTAATGTTGCTCAGGTACTATGTTCTCAGTCTAGCTTACCAGTTGCACTATGGGAGGATGCATAGTAACTCTATATATTTAATCAATCAACTTCTCACACCTGTTTTACAAGGGAGAACACCATATGAAATACTCTATGGTAAACCCACCAATCTTTCCCGTCTTCATGTTTTTTGGTGTCTTTATTTTGGTTTGAATATCTCCGTCCAACACAAGTTTGATAAACATGCTTTTCTTGGAGTGTTCGTTGGTTATCCTCATGGTTAGAAAGGTTATCAGGTGCTTGACCTCCAATCCAAAAGAATTTATGTGAATTAAGATGTTATGTTTCATGAACACATCTTCCCTTATTCCATCTTACTCAACCATACAACTTTGGGTTCTTCCATACTACCATTACCCACTGCCCCCACTGATGAGCCACTTATATCCCTATGAACCTACTTGAGCTGTCACTGACCGTCCCTACCCATACCAACCGACTTGAGCTGCATTTGGCTATTCAATTTAAGTCTATAATTAATTTATGTTTTATCATTTTCATCAATCAGTTTAACCAATAAGCAATGTTTTGTCAATATTCAATCTCTTGTAAAATGTGCTAAAAGCATATTCCTACAAGGGCAATGTAAGAAGGAATCTGTACATTACCTCAATTAGATGGCTTCTTTTTTTATTATTGAAAATGAGAGGTTGGAAAATAGCATCCATATGGATCCACTTATGGCCCACATGATTAAAATAAAAGAGAGAATGTTAATGTGAGTCTCACTAGTTGTCATGTGATGAGGATATAAAGGATTATGTACATAGACAGTGTATCAATCTATTTCCCTATAAACTATACCAATGGGCAAAGACAACCTAGTCATTTTCATATATATATTTATTGGTAAGAGTCATTCATTTTCATTGCCTTAAAACTAGAAAAAAAATTTATCTTAGCAAAAAAAAAAAAAAAAAAAGTAGATAATATTTTTTTTTCTTTCAAAACTAGAATTAAAATAAAAAATATGCACTTCCACCAAAAAAAATCAGAAATGTGCACTAATTAGGCTAAATCTAACCTTATATGGTTGAATCCGAATCAGATCCAAGATCGATATTGTAGGGGTGTCAATGGATGGTTTGGTTTGGTTCAGTTGCGACTTTGGTGCGATTTGGGTTCAATTCAGTACCGGTTTGAGTTATTTAGTTTGATGTGGTTTAATTCGATTTTTTAACCTGATATGGAACCAATATCAACCCGATTATAAACCGACCCAAGATAACAAGAACCCCATTCATGATGGCAAACTGCCAAAACCCAAAAGATAAAATAGGCAAAATGGTCGCGGTACGTACAGAAAAATAGGAATGCGGAACGTTCGGAGCTCGGTGAATGTTCACGTAAGTGATATGATTGACACGTGTTAAATATATTAATCCTGCTAACAGAGTTGTAAACAGTTACAACTCTGTTTAATATTATTAATATTTAAATAAATAAATAATAAAAATCCCAATATAAGCGGACTCCGCTTTTCATTCCGCTAAGAAATCTCAATCCTCTCTTTCTCTCTCTCCTTGCTTCTTCTTCAAGGTTGTTCCTTCTTTCTTCTTCCTTTCTCACTTTCTCACTTTCTCACTGCTCTCCAGTCTAGTTGAAGTTTTGTTTACCAATTTCAGTGATGATTTGCATCCAAGTCTCTCTCATATGCTCAGTGCCTGAAAATAGTTATGTTGATTTTTTTCTTATCTCATCCTATTTTGAGAGAGAGTGAGAGAGATGATGTTGATGGCGATTGTAGAAAGAAGGAACAACGTTGAAGAAAAGCAAGGAGAGAGAGAGAGAGAATTGAGATTTCCCAACAAAATCGAAGGAGGAGTTCGCTTATATTGGATTTTTATTATTTATTTATTTATATAAAAAAATATTAGACAAGTTAAGTAACCATAGCCATCATCTCTCCACCCTAAAAACTAGGAATCAGTTAGAATATAAAAAACTAATAGATGGTTTAGATTAATCTAAACTTAAATGGACGGTTAATATTAAAAGAAAGTGAAAAAAGATTACAATACGTACGTTCTGCTACCACTCGCCCAAACATATTCAAGAGAAATCTATTTTCTCTAGCCACCGTTGCAGTTAACTACCACCATCACATCAATCGTATCCACGACCACCACCACCCTCAGGACGTCCATAACCATCACCACCATGGTCCATGGCTTTCTCCATCACCACCCTCACGATGTCTATAGCCACCACCACACCACACCACACCACACCACACAACCATTGTTAGCCACCGCCTCCACCGCCACAACCTTTGGTCCGAGCCTCACAACACCTCAGAAGAAAAGGAGAAACAAAACTCAAAAGAGCTTGAATCCCCTCCGCCGTCGCTATTGATTGGTTCTTGGATCAAAACTCTCCCTCAAAACTTTCGAAACCTAGGAGAAAAACAAAAACAAAAACAAAAAAAAAAAAAACTTTTAAGAGCTGGAGTGTGAAGGAGATTGAATGTTTTACCCAAAAAACAAATAATGAGATCGAACATATGCCTTTTTTTTTATTTTTGTTTTCAGTGCCTGTGTAGAAGGTGTTCCTGTCAGGCTGTCACCATCAAAGATTCTTTATATACTTAGGCCCTGTTTGTTTAGAGGGAAAATTGGGGTGAAAGAGTTGCAAAGGTGGGACCCATGTGTTAATGGGATGACCTACCGGGGTGGAAAAGCGAATGAATACCTCACATTCCCAATTTATTTTACCGTTTGATTACCGTGGGTGGGAATATTCTGGATGAGAGAGTGGAAAAAGAGATGGAGGATTCTCATCTTCCCCATCTCTATCGACAACGACACTCACATGCACCATACCAAGACAGGGAGGGAGGGCATGGAAGATCAATGGCAGCCAATCCGTTTTGAGGAGCTCTGTGTTGATCTTTTCGTCCGAGGAGAAGGTGATTCATGCTTCCGCTTTGTGGTGATTGGCCACGGAATTGAAGATTGATTGCAGGCGACCTAGTACTGTTTTCTCCTTGTAGCCCTCATCGTGTTCGATTCTGTAAGGAAAAGTTCTCACACATAGGAGCCCGTGAGAGGGAAACAACTCTTGAACCAGCCCTGCAGTGAAACATCGTTGGAGAGAGCGAGACCCTTCACACCATGCCCTGCCCTTGCATGTTGTGGCATGTAATTTATAATTTTTTTTTCAAGCTTATTATGAGAAGTGTTTTTCTTAACAAGGCTGGATTTTAAGAGTTGCGGCATGTTAAATTCTCATAGCAATTAGACTTTTGCAAAGGCATGCGCATGGGTTTGCAGGGACATTTGCTGGGTGCAAGGGTTTCTAAAGGGTGAGTTGCAAGCGATGATGATTTATAAGGTTTCAGAAAGGATGAGTTGCAGGTGGACAAAGAGGTTTTTAGGCGTGGCTCGCTGGTGGCAGTTCCCCGAAGAAGAAGGTTGCAGTATATCTGATTAGGCGGAGTTTCTCCATTTTCAGAGATGGAGGGGTGCTGGCTTGCTAGTGGTCCCGAGATTTCTTCCTTGGATTTCGGTCAAAGCTCACTGATTTGGTGTGATAGTTGGATAGATGTAGGTGCGATTGTGCAGCGGCTGGACACACCTATCATAGTGGCGGAGCTTGAAGCCATTAGCAAGGCGGTGTTGCACACTGTTCTCACGCCATCTCCAACCATTTTACCCTCGGAGTTTCGGCAAAGTCTCACCAAATCGGTAGGACTTTGCGAAGGGTTGGGGTGGGAGAAATCTTCAACGACGTCGGTTGACAGGGGAAACCACAGTTATTTTTGTTGTCCGCCAAAAATCCTGCCCCGTTAAATCCCACCTCATCAAAATTCCATCAGACAAACGGGTCCTTAGGGTTTGGAGTCCGGGTTTGGAGTCTTCGGACTTGAGGCTATTCTTAGTAACCAAGGAAAAAAAATAAAAAAATAAAAAAATAAAAAAATTATGAGTTTGAGGAAAGAGACACATAAAAAATCCTTATCTAATTATTCTTTATTTGCTTTATTATCTCGTTTGTACTGTTGTCCTTTTTCTTTTCATTTCTTGGTTACCAAACATAGCTTACTGAGTTAGGTCTTCTCATAGTTCGTTTACACTGGTTGCTTCGGTTTGATTTCGTGTTCGATTCTATCTACCGAGTTAATAGGTGAACCGGTGATTTAGACCGAACACATTCAAATATAGAAACCAAAATAGGCCCAATAAAGGTTGGTTCGGTTTGGATCGGGCTCCATCGGGTTGATCCATTCCGGTTCGGTTTGGATATTGATATCCCTTCCTGATTGATAGCCCCAAGATCCCATCTAATACCGTACGCCATCGAGAAATACAGAGGGCTGTCTTAACGCAGCGGGGCCCACACATGCAGCGGATGCTCTTGGGATCCTGTCCTTCTCCCTTGTGTATTGGTTACATCACAGATCCGCAGAGAACAGGCACCGCAGAGGGTGTCCCCCGCTTCTCCAACCCTAACCCCAACCGGCTTCCCCTCTCCGGCGTAACCAGCTAGTCCAGTGACGGAAAACCCTCCTCTCTCTTTAGATATCTATCTTAACCCAAGTCACGAAACCCCCTTTTACTCTCCGTAGCACTGTAGCAGTTTGGGCTACGGAAACCCTAACCTCCGTTCCCTGCGGCAAGTTTTAGAGCCGGCCTACGGAAGCTCTTTTGGCAGGACTCCCTCTGGTTTGAAGGTTTCTTGCTTTTCCCTCTCAAATGGTATTTCTCTTCTTTCCCTTTAAATCTGAATCTGCACCTTGCCTTGAAGGAGCATTCATTTGGAGTTTTGTTTCAAATTCAATCAATACCATTAAGTTATGAACCTGTTAGCGACTTCGATTCTTGACTAGTAAACTATAAATTATTATTTTCCACCAAAAAAATATAATAAATAGAGCTATAACTATAAGGCTATAGCTCCATGAAGTTACTCTGTTTCAATAATCTCAACTAGTGTTTTAGTTCTTGTGGACTCCTAGTTGGTTGAGCTTCCAAGTACTTAAGGTACTTTAACAGCTCAGGGGGATACCGTCTGAATCACGCAAAACTAACTGAGCTAACTGAAGGATTATAGTAAGGTAAAAAAATTAACCTCAGATAACCAAAAGAATCAAGAGAGAGAGAGGGAGAGAGAGAGAGAGAGAGAGAGAGAGAGCAACAAACTGAGTTCCAAATAAACCGGTCAATCTTTTTGCATGGATCCTCGCATTCATCCCTGCTTAAAATCTCCATGTAGCCGACCCCATTAAGTTGGGATCAGGTTTTGGTTGTTGTTGATGTTGAAGAGATGAGAGATGAAAGAATAGGACAGTTCTTTCTCAAAAGGCTTCCTTTGGGAAAATCTTAGTGTCACAAAGCTGTGACATGGCTTATGTAATAAGGTCACATATCTTTTCCATGTAGCCATATTTGGATGGGTACAAACAGGTACAATTTGATAGATTACCCCTTCCTGTCTCATCTGTCCAATTTTAGCTTAAAAACAAGCATGGGAAAGGGTTAGAAAATTTCAGAAATTACTAGATTACCGTTTCAATATGAATGCATTTCTACTGGAAATTTTGTAATTATGTCACTTTTTAAACACTTTTCCTACATTTTTTAGCTGAAATTTGACCAATGAGATGGATCTGGTTACTTCTATTACATGGACCCACCTAGGTTTGCCAATGTTGGTTTTGTGACATGAGGCATATCACAGATCTTTGTGGCCTGAATTGCAACCTTGTTTCTTTTATTTGAAATGCTGTTGATTCATAAGGAATCTGATGCAATGTTTCTCTTGTGATTTATTGTTTGGTCCTCCAGAAATTTGAATGTGTCAGGGCTGATGGCTGATTGATAGTGGGTGATAGACCAAAATTCAGGTCATTGATTTTTTAACATACATTCCAGTATATAATCATTGAAGTAGGTTCTTTTTCTTGCTATCTTCATAGTACAATTTTCTGTACGTATTTGCATCAAGATCTTCTTAATCTTGTTTCTGATTTGGTGAGGAAGATTATGTTCATTAATGCTGCTTTTGTTGTAATATCTGTCTATTATTAGTTTGTTAGGTGGTGGAAATTTTTAATTTGTTATGATGTTGGTCATAAAACAAGTTACTTTTGATTGTATAGTGATATTCCTCTTTCTCCATTCAGGATTTCAGGATTTTGCATATGCTAACTCTGTAAGTGTTTAGCAGCCACTTTACCATATAACTTTCAGTTGTTTGCTTGATAAGTTCTTTTTCCTTTGGCTTTAACAGATCCAGATACTAAGCTTAGGAGCTTGGAATTTAGGTTTTGACGTTTGATCCCTACTTGAATCAATTATTTATATTTTCAATAATGGAACAAATTCTTGGTTCATTCATACTATCAGGATTAGGAGAAATTGTGTGGTGAAGGAAAGATCCTCGATGACCTTGTTTCTTCATTATAGATGCAGAGAATGTGAGTTCCATGTAGATTTGTGTTCTCTCTCTTAATTTTTTTTCTTATTCATCTTTTAATGAGAGGATTTTCTATTTTCTTATGTCTTTGTAGAAGTGTTGATGGCTGAAATAATTTGCTTTCCTTTTCAATCTTCTTCTTTTTCTGATTTTTTTTTTCCCGCTTGTTGTTGGGCTGCTTGATATAGATACTGTATGTCACTATATTTTGTAAATGGAAGATCTGATAATGGGTATTGACTTTTCTGGATCTAGTGTGGTTCGATATTTCTCTTTCATAGATTATGCATCATAACTTCAATTGTTTTGATTTTTGTATCATTAAAACACTTTGATGTATTTTTTTTCCCTTTTTGAAGGTCAATGGATGTTGGGGTCAATAGTAAGTTGGTCAGTCCACAAAATGAAAATGTGGAGACTGAAATTCAAACATCAAGTAGATTGGAAGTTGACCAAGGGGAGGAGGAATGTCACACAGCAGGCCTTTATGATGATGATGGATTGCCGGATTACACTCATCCATTTGAAGATACAAGCAAAGATTTAATTCATTCAAAAGTTCTCAAAGAATGGATACCAGAAGTTGGTATGGAATTTGATTCAGAGCTGGCTGCTTATGAATTTTATAGTAGATATGCTGGAGCTGTGGGTTTTAATGTTAGAAGAGATAGCGCACACAGAAACAAAGATGGTGCATTTAGAGATAGAGTATTTTGTTGTTCTTGTCAAGGCCATCGCCAACCAGATAAAAGAGATAGAGATATCAGGAATCATCGGCCAGTTACAAGATTTGGTTGTTTGGCCAGGATGAAGATTGTGCTTCAAAAGAATGGTAAATTGCATGTTACCCAGTTTCTAGAAGACCATACTCATAAAACTGAACCCCCTAGTAAGGCACACTTGTTCAAGTTGCAAAGAAATTCAAGTGTTGCCCATGCTGCTGAAGCTAATTTAACGCATGACTCTGGCGCAGCACCTTCTGCAGTTTTGGAAGAGACAATTGATCTTTATCAAATGGATAACAAAAATTATTTGCATTCTAAGCGGATGATGCAAATACGGGTTGGAGATACAGGAAGTGTCTTACAATATCTCCAACAAATGCAATTGGAAGATCCAGCCTTTTTTTATGCAATACAAGTGGACGAGGATGATTTAATGACCAACATTTTTTGGGCAGACTCAAGGATGGTGTTGGATTATACTCATTTTGGTGACGTGGTTTGCTTGGACACAACATATCGGAATACTAAAGATTGTCGGCCTTTTTCACTATTCCTCGGAGTGAATCACCATAAGAAAATTGTCATATTTGGTGTTGCACTGTTGTATGATGAATCAATTGATACTTTTAGCTGGTTATTTGATACTTTTTTCAAGGCAATGTCGGGGAAAAAGCCAAAGACCATACTTACAGATCAAGATGCTTCGGTTGGTAAGGCAATATCAACCGAACTGCCAGAAATTAATCATCGTCTCTGTGTATGGCAGGTGCATCAAAATGCCATTAAACTTCTTAAACTATTTCGAGTTTCCAGTACTTTTGCCCAAGATTTTAGTAGTTGCATGTATGACCATGAGGACGAGAAGGACTTTTTAAATGCATGGAATTTGTTGTTTGAACGGTATGAGTTTCATCCTTCAGAAAAAGAATGGTTGCAAAGGTTGTTTGAGATAAAAGAGAAATGGGCTTTAGCGTATGGACGAGAAACATTTTGTGGGGACATAACCTCTGCACAACAGAGTGAATCTTTTAATAAGAGACTGAAGGAGTATGTTAGCTATAAGCATCATATGCTGCAATCTTTTTGGCATTTCCAGAGGTTGATGGAAAAGAGACGATATGAAGAGTTGAAGGATGACTTCAGGGCAAATCGATGTACTCCGACATTGGCATTTCCAGTGGAGATGTTGAAGCATGCAGCGAGTTTATACACACCTGAATTATTTGAAAATTTCCAGGATCAGTTTGGGCAAACTTGGTCTTATGATCTGCACAAGTGTGGTGAGGTAGGGACAATGACTGAGTACAAATTAATCCATCATGAGAAGCAAAATCAGTACATTGTTACATTTAATACTTCAGATGACACAGTTGTTTGTAGTTGTAAGAAGTTTGAATTTGTAGGGATTTTATGTTCCCATGCTTTGAAAGTTCTTGGCTACAGAAATTTTAGGAAGGTCCCACCCCAATACATATTAAAGAGGTGGACAAAAGGTGCAAAAATTGGAGTTGTTGGAGTTACAAATGGCTTGACCACCCGGGGTGACCCAAAGGTAGAATTCGGAAGGCGTTACAAAGATTTGCTTCTAATGTGTGTTCAGTTAGCAACAAAATCTGCTGAGTCTGAAGAAAAATATGCTGTTGCTGCTTCTTATGTTGAGAAGGCAGTTAAAGCAATGGAAGGAATGGGATATAAAGCTTTAGATAAACCTTCAACTGGTAGTACAGATGGTGCAGAAAGTGTGTGCGACCTAAATAGAACTGTTCCTGTTGAAGGTATAGATGTTTCTGTTGATTGTATAGAGAGCACCCATAGTGATGATGACAGTAATAGAGTAAGTTATGTCAATACAGAAGCACCCATTGTAGTGACAAGCATGAAAACTAAGGAAATAGGTGCCACTGGTTCTATTAAAAGGCCAAAGAATTCGGACGATAAAACTCTTACAGGGGATATAACTATGAATGAACCCATTGCTGTACCAAATTCAACACATTCTTTGCCATGTTTTCCAGTTGAGTGCTATTCAAGTTCATTGCCTCCACCAACTCAGTTTATTCAGGTAGTATTTTGAATTTTGTGTTGAAATTTTATTATCTATTTTGATGCTCTTTTAAATTTGGTTACTGACTCTTTCCTTTAAACATCAAATAGGGGTCTCATGGTTTCCAAGCAAATCTCTCAAGTGGTCATTATATTATTGGTAGCCCATATCCGCCATCTGGACCTAACATGACTCCATTTATTCAGGTGGCTATTATTTCTTTATTAGCAACAGCTGTACTTACGAAGTTGTTAGACAAGTTACATGTATGACTTAATGTTTGCTATATTTAATTCTATGTATGCAGCCATCTGATCCAAGCATTGTCTACCAACGTAATCCCAACACTGTCTACCATCAATCTAACCAAAAGCACTGATTAATTTGAGTTTCTTGCGATTAATCGAGTTGCCCAGGTAATTAGATTAAAGATTTGTCATGTGTGATGATTGGTTCAGATTGTGGGTCCTATATGTACTAGATTATTCTGCAGCCTACCAGTTCCTCCACGAGTAATCCCTCATGGGTCATGGGAACAACTACATATATTAACGTATGGTTTTCTTTCATGCTTACAGATAGGTGTGGATACGAACAGTTTCCTCACAGCAATGGGGAAACTTAACATCAAAAGGGAAGTACAAGGAAACCAAAGCCTTGCTATTCAGGTAATGTTGTTATTCTAGTTTAACTTTGGATAAAGAAGAAGAGCACTCAGATTTGAAGTTATATTAGTGAAATGAATAAAGAGAGGCCATAGGCAATTAGTGTTGCGCACCTAAAAATGTGGTTTACTGGGCTGATAGCCTAAGCTTGGTTTTCTGATGTAATAGGAATTTCTACCATGTCACGTGCTTTGAGCTGAAACTTACAACTTGCCAAGTGTTTGGCAGTTGTATGTACCGCCAACCAAGGTTCTGGGATTGTGCAAGAACTTTAAAGGGCATGAGCAATTATGCATACAACATATTTGTTGAGACTACTGAAAGTTCATCTCATTTGTCTATCTATCCAAAAGTCTTGGCCTACCTCTTGGGCTGATTTAAGTCATGATAAAATCTAAACGCTTACTGACCAAGCTCAATTTTCTGATCTTGTCAGACTATAACTTATAGCACAGTTGATGTGGAAGTGAGGACCTGCCATGATATATGGCAGTCCAAGGATGGACCAAAAATAAAGTGTTTGTGGGGTCTGCATGAATTTTGTTTGAGTAGGACTGGAGCATTGACTCAAAATCATTGTAGTTTCTGAAAGATGCATTGAATCCCACCAAATCAGACGCATCCAGATGTACCTCTGGGTAAGGTCTATCGTCTAGATGACATCTTAAGGTTGCAAAGTTTTCTGGGGGTCTGGCTTTGCATCCATATTTACTCCATGAGAAGAAAAAATGGGTCTAGGATGTTTGTTTAATAGCTGGTCCATATCTATGTTTTCTTACTGAACTTGATATCATTTATGCGCTTTCAGATATTTTAAGGGCTTGGCCATTGTTGCTGTGGTTTGAGTTATGCATCTTCTTTGTCTCCTTATATTGTTGACCGTACGTGCTTACCAGAAGAGGTAAGAGAAGCTACGCTGAGTCTGATGAGTTAAGAACCCTGAAAATGAAGCATGTGGAATTAAAAGAGGCCTACCTCTGGTACAATGTTGACATTCACTCTGAAGGTGAAGACTGAGCCACTAGTTTAAATTTCAGAGAGAGGTTTATCATCATTAGTGATGTTATGTCCTTTTTGTGATGCTACCATTTACTGTATGAGCAGACTGAATGGAAACTGGTACTTCCTAATTCTGTTGTACTATTATGTAAATAGAGCTGATGTTGCTTTCAAGCACATTAATATAAGTCATATAATTTAGGAGTTGGTTAAAAAAAAATGAAGGTTTATTTTTTTCGGTAGAAACATAAGGTTTCACTTTCATAGAGAAAAGAGGGGAAATGAATAGTGGGACTTGATTTTTTCTCATCTCTGAACAACCCTTGCCCCAAGTCTCTTCTTCACTTATTCACATTGAAGCTATATGCTTGTTTCATAGGAGGCTTCTGCCATAGCAACCGGGTCGATCTGATCTGGAAGCTTGTTCATCAAAGCAGGTATTATGGAGTTATTAATCTCGGGTTTCTGCATTTTATCTCAGAATACTTAAGGCTATGTTTGGTTGCAAGGGAAATGGGAATCGGAAGAGAAGCAAAGGGAAGTGAAGGAATATTTTTTTTTTTCACTTTGAGTCGTTTGGTTGCAATGGAAGTGAAGTGAAATTAATTTATCAAAGTGTTTTGGTTGGATGTAAAATTGATGTAAAATAGATATAAAATTTTAAAAAACTTGTAATCCAACCAAACTTGCTAAATTGTGACTAATTACACCCCTTTATTCTTTGGTAATTAATCCACACTATTTCCACTTACCTCTTCTTGGTTGTCATAGTCTTAAAAGCTTTCATCTTTTATTTGAAAGTTCCAATCATTCTTAATCTCTCCACCTCTCGGTTCTAAAATCTAAATTCTACTCAGTTCTTTAAAGTATTGTACCCTTCTTAGAGTGCTATGTGCAACTGATCTCCGGTCCCATTACTGTTCATATAAAACTATATTTCTCAACCTGCATCTCTTTATGATTTGAGGCATTGACTAAGAGTTGGATCTTTACTTCACAGATTAGTAAATGTGTATCGGCTCGGCCTGACCAATCAGATAAAGAGAAAGAACTTGGTGGCTCTGAATAATCAAGAGAAGATTTGAAAAGCTTCCACAAATAGGGGAATAGATAAGAAAAACGAAAAAGGAAAAGATTTTATAATTTTATTCCAAATCACGGTCAAAAACATAATCCAGCTTTATAGCTATTACAAGCATAGAAAAAAAAAAAAAAATGGTACAACCAATACTCTAATGGTGATTATGCCGCCTACCCTGAAAATTAGGATTTGGTTCTTCTCCAATTCTTCATCCATCAATTCCCCACCAATTCTTCACACATAGTCGACACATGTCCCTTCTAAGTCCAACGGCTCCTGCAACTTGCTTTTTGAAAACACAAATCACTTACTTTTTCAAAATCAAACCACTTCTTTTAAAATCACATACCCGATTGTAAGGGTCCCGATAGACAAGCGAATGTCCATACCACTCATGAAAGAAAATGAAGCATCTATATCAGCGCTTCTTTCTATTTTTTCTAGCGAGATACGGACACGGAGAGAAGCGGTGGAAAATAATGTGCAAGAAACAGAAGGAGCTAAAAATTATCCCTTTTGTTCGGCCAATGGAGAAAAGAAAGTATGAAATTCTAGTGTAACAAACTAAGAACTAATAGAAATGGAAAGAGAAAACCCGTTGAGAGAATTGAACAGATTTTGACAGAATTAGATAATGGAATGAAGGAAAGAAGAAGAATATAATGGACTTAATTTCCAGCCGAAAATCTAAATGATCTGAAGAAATACATGGATCATCAAAAAATACAGAGAAAATCAAATTCAAAAATGAAAATTGAGTGAGAGAAATCAAATGGGATATGTAAGATGAGTTTTTTTTGAAGAACCCACCACTCCCTTCGATGTACAGCAGGTAAGGCAATTATTGCATGCCAAGATTACACTTTCTCAATGGTGTTAATGCATTGGTGGTGTTTTCATTTGTACATTTCTGCAATTTTTTGAGTTCTGGCCTTGTAGGTCCTACAAACACCTAGGTTATCATTGAAAAAGGCAGAACTTGATGTTTAGTTATTTTCATAACACTTTATCCTTCAGTGATACTTTTATGATGATTCACATTTCATACATCTAAACCAAATATACTGCATTGCCACCAAAAAAAACAACATATATACTGGGTTGTTATTTTTTGTAGGAACCTGGAGACATAGTAGATGTGTTTGCTCGTTTTGGTACTGCATTAGTATTGAAAATATTTCTAACATCATGTGAACTAGCTCCATTCTATCTTCCTAAAGACAAAGAATTCGAAGATTCACCAAATCATGAAATTTCCTTGCCCATCACATCAGGAGACATCAATTACTTGTCTCTTGTCCTAATTCTGAAATTTTCATGAAATATTCAACATGGGATGGTGTCTATGTTTAATTGCACCCTGTTCCAAGTAGTTTTCCTTCCCCACTCTATTCCTTGCACTCTCTTCCTCCTTGTTGTTCTTCTTCGTTTTCTTCTTCTTCGATTCCTTCTCCTTCATGTTCCTTCTCTGATATAAGAGTTTGGGATTTTGGAACAGCAACTAACTAGTACATGTTAAGTGGTAAATGGTAAGCAGTATGTGGTATTTAGTATTTGGTATTTGATTTTTAAAAAGTAAGTGGTATTGATTTTGAAAAGTAAGTGGTTCATGTTTTCAAAAAGCAAGTTATAAGCGCCGTTGGATTTACAAGGGACATGTCTCGACTGTGTGTGAAGAATTGTTGGATGAAGAATTCGAGACGAGAAAATCCCAATAATCAACCTACATTTGCCTTATAATTGCAGTCCTAATTCTAGTTGCTCTTGCTTTTGCCACCATACTGGTGTTGCACTGTGTGGACTTTGGGCTCAGGTTCATGATTCAAAGACTATTCTAATAGGTTTCTATCAACAGCCTGTAAAAGGTAATCATCTGGTATTATCGTTCTGATGTGATTATGGACACAACATGTCATAACTGTGTCAACTTGCATTTGGAACGGGTACTCAGGTACACCAATTATGATATTAAATCATTTTTTTCAATACTTCAAATGCACATTCAATGTGATTCTGTAGGGATGACTATCTATGATTAAATAACTCGATCTCAGTTTAAGGCATTCTACCCCGAACTTCATTAAGATGATAGCGTACACCTCAAAACAGGGTAATAAATTGCATAACAGTGGGATCCCAGCATAAGCAAGATAGTATTTTTCTACAAGGAAAAAACATTATTGAGATAATTGTTACTCTAATAAAAGCTGAATATGTGAATTATGACCTCAATTATTCTAATTTTATACCTAGCAAACAGACAAGTGGGTTCTCTCTATAAATAGCATTCGCCAACATCCTGGAGTTAGTCGTTGAACCTTCCCATCCAGCTAAGAATTATGTGAATTTCAAATCGAAATCACATGCCGCCAACACATTTTGGGTGGCAAATTGCTTACAACCTCGAAACTTAGTTTCATACTCAGGACTTACACTCACCGGGATATGTGTGCCATCTATGGCACCTATGCAATCCTAAGAGAAATATGTTGCATTTATTAGTAAAAATTAAAATAATCTAAATTTAAGATTTATAAATATTTATTGTGTTCAAGTTTTAGACATGGAAATATGGCATGCATCTAGGATTATTCTGAATTTGTTAATAGGTTCCAGCAATAGGATCCTTGATAAACACTTTTTGCATATCTATATAGTATTTATTGTAGAAACGCAACCCTAAAATGATGCAGAAGATAATGGAAAAACAACCATGTGGAAGTAATGAACTACGATCTCTCCAGATCTTTTCATGTAGAAATTTATGCTATGGTTCCTTTGGTTGAGGGTAATTGTGTGTAGGAAACTTGCTATTTGCTCTTCAACAGTACAATAAACGGTATCGTGAAGACGACCCGATTCCCTAAAAATATTAACAAAGTTCTGAAAGCAATCTATATTCATCCTAACCATGTGTTTACAATCCTCGTCTGAATCTAGTAAATGGCTCACAAAATCACGACGAGTGTAATAAGTATTCCTATAAATTGACTCATCCACATATTTTGAGTAGTATTATGCGGTGTTGCATACCACAGCTGGTGCTGATGCTACTGAGGATGAAGTTTCAATAATAAGTTCCGCCTCAGAGTCTCTATCTCCCTCTATATGTGGGTCTTCTATACAAACGGTTTAATCTAAGGTCTACTATGAAAAAAAAAAATAAAGCGGAATTACAATTTTATAGACAATCCAACATCTAAATAGGAAAAAAAAATAACCCACATGTAAATAATTTATCCAAGAGAAACAATTATCAATGAAGCAATGCGTTAGAGAAGGAACTCTTGTACTTATAAAGTAACAACATATCTAAGACTGAGTAACAGACAATGCAAAAGGTAGTATTCTAATTTGAGGAATAAGAATAAGTGGAATTGAATGGCCTTGATTTCATTCCAACCCTAATTCCCAACTAGCAAAATGGAGTGGCTGCTCTGGAGTGGCCAGTCAGACTGATTTGATCAAATGTATGGTGCGCATGTGGCATCATTGAATATCTTGTTCCCATGGAGCTAGCATATCCCCCTATCAAGGAAACCATCTTAATAAGGCATGAAAAACTAGCACTGCATTTGAATCTATAAAGACAATAGAATTATTGTATTTTCATACCATTTTCTCAAGCATAAGAAAATGATCCCATTAAAAGCCATAATTTCTAGGAGACAAGCAAAGGAAATGATAGTTCAATTTTTTACCTAGTTAGGAAAATCAAAAGAAATTGTTAGACATGAACCTGAGTCTATTAAATTAGCAGATATGAGGTTTCTAGCTTTGGACAAGGAAGCAAACCAAATTGGGGAGAACCATTAGCTAAATGACCACATCTCCAAATTACAATTATGCATTACAGTGGACGAAGGAATTCAAGATTGTAAAAGAAATCACATAAGAATGTAAAATGAATGACTTAACCATCAACAGCTGAAGGAATTGCAAGTTTTAAGAAATTAAGGACAGAATCCAGTGAATCCTTTGAAAAACTAGTCCTAGTGGTCAAGTGGGAGAAAATTTGAAATGCCAACAGTAGTATGTTGATCCAGAGAATAATTTCAATAATGGAACTCCCATATTACTAATGCCAAATTCAAACACCAAAATAACAAACAGAAATACAGTATATATATATAGCTACAGTTCCATGTTTTGTCACTCATTGGAAATACAATATTTTTGTGTTTGTAGGAATCAATCATGACTTTAAAGAACATATGTAAAAAGGCTTGGAATCATGAAAAAGCACAAAGTCCAAGCTTCTGCTCCAATATCAGAATCTTGTCCAACAACCAAAAATAGAGCCTCCATTGGCCTAGAGAAGAAAAAGGGAAATGCCAAAATGTCAAAGTACAAACATGGCCCTCTGCTTAATTAATGAGCAACACACAAATACATGAAAATCATAACCAGACTTGATTATAGCACCATGGATTTGTTTGACTATTTCTTAATGTTCAGTTCTTAAAAAAAGCCCCTAAGATGTTGGAAAAGATAAACTCATTTGCTTTATATCCCAGTGTTGAGCATTTTTTTATATGCAAATTAGTCCAATTATTTACATCACTTAATTCCTAGAAGAGGGCTACTTTGGGTATTTTCTATTGTTTTCAGAATTCAGACCAAAAGTGGACCAAGTGGAGTACAAGTGTCAAATTCGGCCCAAAGAACTAAATTCTAGCAAGTTTGGCCAGAGCCTAGAAGATTCCTTCTTCCAATGATTTCCTATGAGCTGGATGATCTCTACAAGAAAGATTTACACTTAGTCAACCTTCTATTTTGGATTTTAACCACATACTGAGATGAATTTTTAGTAGTTTTATATTTATTATCTTCTATATTGGACAATATTCTAGAAGAATCTTATCATATCTTCTATTTTGGGATTAAGGAAAATATTGTAAAGGGAATTGGATTATCAAATATTGGGTAGTTTCTATTATAGATTTTGACTTTTATTTGTTTTCTATTTTTCTTCTTCTCATTCTTTTTATAAGTTGTAATTTTTTATTTTCTCTGCAAAATTTCATAGGAGCCATTAAAGTTGTAATTGAAGATTTAGAAGCATCTTTGAAGTTTGGATATGCGAAAACTTGGAATTCATTCTCTTCTTCAATAAAATTTTACAATTGTTCAATTCAGGTTCTTTTATTTTTAATTCCTATGTCTTTTATTTTTTTTATTCAAGTAGCATGATCACCACCACCCCCATGGCTAGCTAAACCCATTCTTTTAGGATTTGGGTGAAGCAATGGGTGGTTAGTATGAATAAATAATGGACATACTTTATTTTAATGGACATGAACTTAGTTAGACTTACTACGGTTGACTGTCGCATTGTGTTTGTAATCCAATAAGACCATATACATGATAGTTGTCGTAGCCATAGTGACATTAATTAGGATTTATGATGTTTATCTTAATATTGCATATTAAATGATGCTACTCATGGGGTATGTTAGCCATTGCCGCATTTCCCATAGACCTAGATCATACTATGTATAATATGTCTCCATGCCTATTGTTAATTCAACTTATTCCCATGGTGAATCCCAATCCTGAATGAATCTTTCCCATTAGTTTTATTCCATTATTCTCCATTGGTTAGTTAAATTTAATTTTATATTTTAATTGTTATAATTATCTTGCACATTTAATTAAACTAGTATAGTCAAATCTCTTTTTATTTACACTGCCTAATTTGGAAGTGTGTTAATTAATTATTCAGTCTCCCTGAGTTCGACCCGTAGCTACAGCTGACACTGCGCTTGCGGTTAATATAATTAGTGTGGCTTACATTTGAGCACAACAAGTTTTTGACACCATTGCCAAAGAGGCGAAGTGTTTATTTTACATTTTCAATTGATTTGGAGTGCTTTGTTTTATTTATTTATTTATTTTTGTTCTACTAAGAAGATTTGTGGGATCTGTGTTGGGGTGCCAGTTACTAGACCCATAATCTAATCAGATTTTTCTTTGAAAAATAAATAAAAGTGAAACTCTGGATCCCTGCCGGTAATCACTAAAAAAAAAATAAAAAAGTGAAACTCTGCATACCTGTCGGTAATCACTAAAAAAAAAATTAAATTTCTTTATTTTCTTGTTCTGCTAAGAAGATTTGTGGGATTCGTGTTGGGATTCTAGTTACCTGACCCATAATCTAATCAGATTTTTATTTACAAAAAAAAAAAAAAAAAAAAAAAAAAAAAAGCAAGTGAAACTCCGAATACCTACCGGTAATCACTAAAAAAAAAATTTAATTTCTTTCTTTTCTTGTTCTGCTAAGAAGATTTGTGCAATCCGTGTTGGGATGCTAGTTACTAGACTCATAATCTAATCATATTTTTATTTGCAAAAAAAAAAAAAAAAAAAATTGAAACTCTAGATCCCTGCCGGTAATCACTGACCACCCACCAAGTAGAAAGACTGGGAATTGGTAGATCGTGTCTGGACAACCAAATCCAGAAAGGAGTAGTGATTAGCCCTTGCAAGGTAAGATCGGTCTCCCCTGCTAGCACCCACACACACGTTAACATAAGTAATTTCTCTCTTGACTCCTAGATATTGTGTTTTTCTCTCTTTGCGCCTCTGATCCGTTTTGTTGGGGAAGTACGATTAAGGTTGTTCATTGATCCTGATTTGAAATAAATCCAACAAGTTTTTGGTGCTGTTGCTGGGGGAAGTACGATCAAGTTTGTTCATTGATCCTGATTCGAAATAAATCCAACAATTCGAGTCGAATTAGAGGAAAAGGAGAGGAATTCGTTTTTTCTTTGAATACTTGTTTATACTCTATCTTGTGCTTCCGTGATATGGTGTGGGGGTTTGTTTAAAAAAAAAAAAATTCGTAAGCAAGGGGTGACTTAATTTTAGGAGGTTAGACTTTGTATGCTCAGTGGACTTGAAATTCTAAAAATCGTCTTGAAAGAGTGAATCTAAGCACCATGGGAGAAGAACAACCTAAAACTCTTAGGGTAGGTTTCATAGTTTTTAAGGCAGTAAGGCGACAAAGGCGTTTGAGGGTCTTTCGGAGCGCCTTAGCGATAAGGCGGACATAAAACGCTGTCTTATCGACTAAAGCGTTCCTATGTAATTTTTTGATAAAACTAATCTCTTTGGCTCAAATCCTAGTTGAATCTTATTACTCATATGTTAAATAAATATTAAAGGTTCATATTCATACCAATGTAAGATAGTCATCAAGAAAACAAATCAATAAAGTGAATAAACTAAGTTCATCTTCATCAATCATCAATCATCAATCATCATAACATATTAACATATAATATAAAAAAAATAATTATGAAACAAAATTATAAATATAAAGAAACGAAGACATAAAAAATATAAGTATTTATTATACTTACCTCTATGATGCCAAAATGAGTGCCTAAGCCCTAAGGTCGTCCACTATATTTCTACTCCTGTCAAAGAAGAATGAAGTTCACCGCTGCCAGAGCAAAATGGTAGCCTAGATTAGTGGTTCTTCTTTATTCCTTGATTCTTTCTCAAAGTCCTCTCTTAAAACCCTTGATAAAATCCAAACCCTGTTTGTGAATTGTGTTTTTGTTTTGTTTGTTTTGGTTATTTTTTGTGGAGTAAAGCTGATCCCATACATCTCAAGTGTTAACAAAATCATACATCTACCAATAAAAAATCTATATTTGGAATCTTCATCAAGTAATTTTAAAATGTGTTTTAAAAAAAAAAAAAACCCATAAAGCGCCACTTCACATAAGGTGGAGCACTGCCTTACCATCTCTAAGCTGCACCAGTGCCAAGGCACTGGTAAGGCGATGCCTTAGCAGTGCCTTAAAAACTATGATAGGTTCTACCCTTCTAGGGCTGCTCAACTTCATGCATTAGATTACCAGCAGTCCAAGGGAACAACTATGAGCTTAAGTCTAACACCATTAGCATGTTGCCCCATTTTCATGGGATGGCTAATGAAGATACATACTTATTACTTCGGGAATTTGAAGAGGTATGTGTTCTCATCAAAGTTCAACAACTCATTGATGACATAGTGAAGCTTAGGTTCATAACCTTTGCCCTCAAGGACCAAGTCAAAAAGTGGCTATATAGTTTGCCCAAAGATTCAATCACAACTTGGGACCAATTCATTGTGGTTTTTCTGAAGAAGTTTTTCCCATTTGCATAAAACCAATAAACTTTGGACTGACATTATGCAATTTAGGCAAAAACCCAATGAGTCCTTCTGAAGCTAATGGAGAGGTTCAAAGACTTGCTCCAAGAATGCCCTCATCACGGTATTGACACTGGCATTTATGCCAAATCATATATGAGGTTATAGATTACCAGACCAAGCAATTGTTAAAATCCATGTGCCTTTCAAGTTTCCCATCTTACACAAATGACAATATTACTTGAAATTTTTTGTTAGAGTTAGTAGAGAAGACTAGAGAGTGGGAGTCCCACTCAAGAGACAGAGAGGATTGGTAGAGGTTATATGGTAGAAAGCACTGTTGCAAAAGAGGCCCAAATCGATAGCATTCTCAAAAGATTAGAGGCCATGGTCATAAAGGGATCAACCCAAGTTAACTAGGTCCACCATCTTATTCCTATGTATAGTTGGTGCCAATCTCTTACCCATGTAGCAGAGGAGTGCTCCAACATCTCTAATGTGAATGGTGTGAACTAAAATCCTAGAACTGCCAATGCCATGTACCAAAACAACCCATACAGTCAAACTTACAACCCGGGATGAAAAAATCACCCCAATTTCTCCTGGAGTCAATTCAACAATCAAGTAGGTACCTCCAATCCCCATTTTGTAAACCAACATCAGTTTGTTCTCTAACAGACTAACCAAAGGTGTATGCCTCCACACCAGTCCAATAATTTTAGGCCTCACCCTTCTCTAGTGGTTGCACCACCTTTTGCTAGTCAACCTCCAAGATTCCGAAAAGGATGTGGGGAGTCTTTCAAGATTTCATCATTGGAAAAGAATGTAGAGCTTCTCATAAACACTTTCATGACAAGCTAGCACAACATAGAGAAACAAATTTCTCAGCTTATGAATGATCTACATGAAAGGGAGAAAGGCAAAATGCCAAGTCAACCAGACCCAAACCCTAGGAATGCCATTCTCCAAGCTTTTCCAAGTCAATCCATCTCAGTTCAGCAAGGTCCACATTTTCCAGAGTCTTCTACTCATGTCAATTCTGTACATGCGCTAAGGAGTGGACATGAGTATCTTAGGGATGATTTACAAGTGCCAATTTCAAAGTCTCTTAGAAAGCAGTCCACTGAGGTGAGTGAGACACTCCCTTCCATGCTAGGTTCATCTGAAGAACCTACCGTCTTTCAAGAAGAACTACCTCCCACTCCAGCATAAGATAAATCTGAAGAGGTAGTTGAACAAGAAAGAGTCTTTGTCCCTAAAGCCCCATTCCATAGAAGACTCTTAGGCAATAAGAAAACAATACCCATAGATAAAATCTTGGATGTGCTCAAACAAGTTCAAGGGAACATCCCTTTGTCAGATGCCATTTCCTAGGTTCTAGCTTATGCCAAAGTGCTTAAGGACCTCTATACTCAAAAGAGAACTACCAATGTGCCCAAGAAAGCATTCTTGATGGCCAATGTAAGTTCTATTTTGTCCTAGCAGGCAATGGTTAAGTACAAGGACCGTAGATGCCTTACCATCTCATATGTCATAGGTACTACTAAGAATTTTGTTCATACATATTCACGATATGCTCCCTATGGTAACTGGGTTCATGAATTATTGTCAACAAATAGTACGAGCTGCAAGGTACATCGGTCAAAGTTTTATGATTACCTTATCCCATGCAAACCGTTTACGCGTAACTACCAACCTTAGCCCAGCCCAGCCCATCTCATCCCAAATTCTGATTCAAGTTGGTTAAGCTCGAACGCCACAATGTATAGATGAGAATTCATTCCCCGTGGCCCTTCAGACGGTAGGGCAGAGGTGTAGGGTGGAGATCGAGCCTAGGAAAAATGCTAAAACACTATAAGGTTCACATGGCCAGGCAGAGCGGTAGGGTGGTGGTGGAGTGGGGTGGGGATCGAGTTTAGGAGAAATGCTAAAACCCTATATGATTTGTGAACCTAGAGTTTAATCACTGTCATCTATGAGTGAAGGAAATTATGTTTTCCAGAAATCCTCCATCATTTGGGCTAAGGGTGTCAATTGGTCCGGAACCAGGTATTCGGTCCGGTTTTGGTTTTGGTACCAAGGAGTGTTAGTGTGATCCAGAACCGGACCACGTCCCGTCTCGGTTCTAAAATTGGTACTCGTACCCAACCTATCTGGTTCCGGTCTGGTTCTGGTTCTTATTTGGGTTTTGTATTCGGTTCTTATTTGGTTCCAGTATCCAGTTTCAAATTCGATTTTGTTATGCAGCTACTATTCAAAAGACAAAATATAAATGCTCATTCACTAGGTTATTGGTCTTCCCCAACAAAAGAATGAACAAAAAATCATGAGCTATCAATGGACATGTATCGTTGAATGATTGTGAGCAATCAATCATCTATTGAGCTTCTAATATCATTAATTTCACTACTTGAAACTCAATTAGATGATTTGTCATTTAGGTGATTAAAACTATATATCGTTAATGATTCTGAAAAATTAATCACCTAAATAATAATTGACAGACAAGGGGTTTTAGAGTTGGACCATAATTGAATCTCTATTAGATGATTTATCATTTAGGTGATTGATTATGTCAAGTTTCCATATAAGTTACGTCGAGTTTTTAGTTAAAGAGGAAAAAATGACATTAAGTTATTCGGTCCAGTTTCGATTAGAACCGCCGGTTCTTGGCATAATTTTAGATCCGGACTGAACCGAATTATAAATACTTATTTCAGATCCGGGATTTAACCATATTATAATGAATTGGGTTTGGTTTAGGGTATTCGGTTTGGAACTAAATTCGGTTCGGTTTTGGTTCCGATTTGACACCCTTAATTTGGGCCTTGAGTTCACGGATCAGTGCAACCCTATGAATATTATGGAGGAGGATATAATACTGATGTGTTGATTTGCTCATTTGTTGGTAGAAAAGCTAACTAACTAATCTGATTGTCTGAACCTGATTTATGTAATCTATTGTTTCCTTCTAGATTGTATTCTATTTTTTTTTCGCTAAAGATTCGTTGTATTAAGAAGAAATAAAGAATGTACATCCCAATATAAAAGAAAAAGAAGATATCACCACCATCATACAAGAAATAGACTAAGATAAAATTTGACCAGCCCCACCTTCGGCATTGCCATCAGCAGGAAAAGGCCCCCTTAAATCTTAGTTGAAATAAAAATCTATAAGTTCATAAAGCGATATCTTGGACGCTGGTTAGCATCCAAATCCAATTCCATTGAAACCAACCGAGGCCAAGCTTCCACTGGATACGACACTTCAATCTCGCTGATGATTTTGCCAAAAAATCAGCAATCACATTTGCCTCCCGGTAACAATGCGTCACTTTCCAATTTATTGAATTCAGGTAAGATAACAGACTCCTCCATCGTTGTAGAGCAAACCATGGAACTAAACCTTTAGAAAGAATGATTACCATTGCCGTAGAATTGCATTCAATCCAAAGATGTTGAAAACCATTTATCTTTGCCTATTCAAGACCAGCGATCACTGCCAAAAGTTCCGCTTCAAAATTTGTTCTTATACCGACATATTCTCTATAGTTCAAAAGGCTGTCCCCCTTCTCGTTTCTAAAAATCCCACCTACTCTGGCCTTCCCTGGATTACCCAAGGAGCATCCATCAGTATTTAGCTTAATCCATCCTGGAAATGGGAGACACCATCGAACTTCAATAATCTCTCTACGAGTTCTTGTTACCCGAGGAATTCCTATTCTTCTAGCACATATCAGATCCGGGATGGAAAGGGGTTTCCCAAGATGTACACTAGAAATCATACAAATTTCTCCTTTCACTCGAGCAAAAATATGTGGGTCCAGCTAACCCACCACCTCTTACCATGGATTAAAAAATTGGAATCGAATTATTGATCCGTTATTGATTCATAAGTGAATTAAGGGATTAGGGTAGAATAAGTGACGGTTAATCGGTTTGTCCAAGAAAACAGTCAACCGGTTTATTCTTTCATTATTATTTAATTCAAATGTTGTTTTGTTGGCTGAAACTCAAACTTTTCATTGGCTCTAATATCGTCATTTTTCTGTTTTATCTGTTTTTGAATTTTCTTTAAATACATTAGTATGGAGTCACTTAAAGATATATTACTATCAAGGTTATTGTTTATTTATTATTATTACTTTTTTTTTTTGTCTAATCCATCATCGCAAGTGAAGTAATCTATTTTTTTATCGGTATTGAATTAATATCGGTATCAGTCGATAATAATTCGGATCGATATGGACCTCAATATTAGAATCCCCATTAGGGTTGCAACACATGATTTTAGGATTAAAAAAATGATAAAAAAAATTAATAAAAGTATTGCATTTGTATTGTTTTCAACCAATACTGGTATGGATCACTTAATCCTTCCATAATGAAAAGAGATTTAAACTCATGGGAACTCCCCACTGTCTAATGGAGGAATGACCCATGTAAAGTATTGATTTTAATTCTCAATGAATTTAAACAAATTTAATAAGTTAGAAATGAAAAGGAGGGATAATTTGAGTATTTAAAAAAAACAGGAGACAGAGATGTAAATGTCCAAAAACATGAGTATCAGAAAAAAAATGTGAAAGATAGAAAAGTTTAAATAAATATAGACTAAGGGTAAGGAAGTGACTCGATCCGATTGCAATTCTTATAACTCAGTGTGACTCAACATGAGTCCTATCGATTTCTAAATGAAGCCAAGTGAAAGTTTCTTCAATCCTTACCTAAGTTTTTTAGCGACAGCTCCGTTTGGTTGCAATGGAAATGTAAAGGGAAGGGAAATGAGATTTTTATACTTTAAAAAGAAATGTTTATAGTCATTACCCCATATGATTGTATAAACTACTTAATTTTTTTAACCATATTTAGTAATAATGTATTTTACATGTAATTTTTATTTTACACATTATAGCAAAGGGTTTGGAATGCAAAGTAAAGAAATTTTCTAACCAAATATGGAATGATTTGAAGTTGATGTTAAAGTCACATTGATAATGATTACATATATTTCTTTTTCAAGTATGAAAATTTCACTTCCATTCTCTCTTATTTCCCTTACAATTAAACATAGCCTACAAAAAAAGTCTGTGAAATGGATGAAAATAAATCTAATTCGTTGATGTAAGACAAGCCCAATCCCCATCCAAAACAAACAATTGCAATTCGGAACGATTTAGTAATGTTTTTTCATGGATTGTCGCACCCAACACACGGTATTGTGTGAGAATATTCGAGGCCCATTGAGATAATTGAGATTTATTTTCTCACTAAGCCTTGTACAAATAAATAAAGGTATGGACCCAACTCTCCACCGTCATTCTGCTTTCCTTCTTCCTCTTCTTTGCTTTTAATTTTTACATTACAACAATCCAATCCTCCTACCCACGAAGACTGATTAGCCATCACCATATGAGGGCTATCCCAAACATTTCATAAGGAAAATATATATATATATATATATATATCCCAAAGAACTTTCCCACTCAAACTTACTTCATCTAGGTGTGTAAATCAAGTCAAGGCCCCATAGAAAATACCAGGAAAAAACAGTAATTACCATAGCTTCATCCAATTGCAAGAAAAATAAAGGTAATATTGAAAATTTTTTAATATGAAAAAAAATTATACTATGTCAAACAATATTAACAACATCCAAAATCTTATCTCAACTTACTAGCGTCGACTACATGGAGGTTCCAAGTAAGGACGAACATGGGGATCCATGCAAAATGATTGACGTCGTAGTATGGTTAATTATAATAAATGACTACTATCAATTTGATGCACCACTACAAATCAATCATATCTGCATAAAGACAGATTATAATAAAGCATCAATTGTCTACTTAGCGTATCATATAAATTAGTCAAGTCAAAATGTTCTACATGCATTATTCATAATTCCTCATTCCTCTTACTTTTATGTCGTTAACTCCAAATCATTATTCCGTAACCGTTCAGACATGAAATTGTTGTTGATAAATCCTATTAATCCATTTGAAAATAAAAGCATATTGAAGTAGCTTTGCTTTTTTTTAAAGAACCTTTTAATGAGTGGGTGTACAGTGACATGGTATGCAATACCATTATTCCATGTTTCCACGACTTACAATCACAGGCCCCATAAAAAAAGTAAAGGGAAAAGGACAACGAACCCTAATTTCATGGTGGAATAATGGGTCAACGGCCCTCTTAATCACCTTTGTGAGGCCAAGAAGGTGAGTATGGAGAGCTACTTTACAATTATTATTAGTAGTTCCTTCTCAGAGAAAAGAGCAGTTTGAGCTTCTATCACAATTCTCTCTGCAACTGCAAGTATGTTAGCCCAGGATTCGGCTCCCACTACCTTCACAAATGGATTCTCTAATTACGATATGTTTCTCAACTGCAGAGGCAAAGATACTCGTCATAATTTCACTGGCTTCCTTAATTTAGCTTTGAAAGGCAAAGGAATCGATGCGTTTATTGATAGTAAAAAGCTGTGGACTGGAGAAGCCATTGGCCCAGACTAACATAGAGCTATTGAGGGCTCAAAAATCTCCGTCTCTGTCTTCTCTAAAGGATATGCCCATCGCAAATGGTGCCTGATGGAACTTGCTCAGATTCATCAATGCTACATTTCCAAAGGTCAACTGGTCTTTCCCATATTTTTCTACGTCGAGCCATCATATGTTCAGAATCAGATTGGAAGTATTGTAAAAGCATTTCAGAAGCATGAGAAGAATTTTGAACCCCATATCCAATATATGGTTTTGATTTTTAGTATTTTATATACATCCAACTGAATTACATACCTTATATATATATTAAGCCTCCACACCCTACTTATAAATGTAAGGATGCATATTTTTATTTATTTATTTATTTATTTATTTTTTGCTACTCAATTTTCACTAGTGTTTATTTCTCATTACATCCTACAAAAACTCAAAATTTATATCTTTTGTTTTTTTTTTACTAGATATTTCATCTCATTAGTTGTTGTGATTCTCTTTTTGATATGAAATGATTGCAGGGATAAAGTAGAGATAGTTGAATTAGTTTCTAAAAGGGTTTTGGATGAACTGGTTCGTAGCATATACTTGGCTGAATGTAAACACCCGATTGGCATAGATTCCCGTGTAGAAGATTTATTATCTTTATTAAGCAATGGTTCTCATGATGTTCAATTCATAGGAATATGTGGTTGGAGTGGAATTGGGAAGACAACCATTGCTAAGGCTGTCTATAACCGCTATTGTTCAGCCTTTAATAAGCATAGTTTTATTTCAGATGTTAGTAAACAAGCGAAGCAATGCACAGATCTTGCTTCTTTGCAGCAGCGAGAACTTAAGGATATTTTCAAAACAGATTTTGATATAGGTCATGATCATAGAGGAAAAAAATTAATGGAAGAAAGGTTTTGCAAAGAAAACGTTCTTCTTATTCTTGATGATGTGGATAGTAAAGAACAACTAGATGCTTTGGCCAGTGAGTTCAATTGGTTTGGTCAAGGAAGTCGAATCATAATAACAACCAAAGATGAATATATCTTGAATGTGGCTAAAATTGATAATGAAAAAATCTATTGGCCTCAAGAATTGGACCATCATGAATCTCTTCAACTATTTAGTTTGCATGCCTTTTCAAAGGATGATCCTCCTGAAGATTATATGAAGCTCTCACATAATATAGTACGCTATTCGAGAGGAGTTAGGGTATTATCTGTCAGATATAAGCGACAAAGAAGAGTGGAAAAGAACATTGCAAAAATTGAAAGCAGGTAAAGTTTCTATCTCCAGGCTTGCATCTTTACGCAAACAAAGAAAGAACACATGTCTTATGAAAAATAATCCCCTTAGTTGTCACCCACCACTTCATGGAACCTTTGGAAACAACACCACTGTTGCTATAACATCTAGAATCTTCGGAGGATGTCTGGATCTAAATCACTCCATGTCTACTGAAAGAGATCGAAACAAGCGGTTCACAATAGTAGAGATTCGAGCTACAATATCTAAATTAATGGGAGGATGTCTGGATCCAAACGGCTCCGTAGCTACTGATATAGTTGGTAAAGGTGCAGAAAAGAGAACTTTCCGGCGAAGGTATATGAAGTGATTGTGGTATGTGAAGTGATGAATCTCAGCTTTTTCAGGCTGCTGCAGATTCACGAGTTGGGAAATCAAAACCATGGCTTTTACAGCAAGTGGTTGGGTATTAGTTTCTTCTGGCTTGGTTGCATTAAGTCTCTTAACAGAGGAAGCAACAACAGGTGTGGAGGAGATGGGTTAGATCGAGAATCAAAAACAGCCTGAATAGAGGAATGTAAGATCAAACACCAAGAAACACGAATAATAAAGAGACAATAGATTCGTACGACACAGAGATTTAACGAGGTTCACACACCAGGGTGGTGTTCTACGTCCTCGGGCAAAGAAGAAGATGATTCACTATGCAGAATAGAAATTACACCCTAGCAGCGGCGAGGAAAAACTCGCCCTGAAGCCCTAGCTGCATGAAAACCCTGGAATACAATGACTTTCTCAACAAGCAACAGTACATTATATATACTCCAAAATCGTGGGTCGACCCATCGGGTCGTGGTCGATCTGGTCGAACCATACCGGCCCAACCCCTCTACTTCCATCACAAATCTCAGAAAAATTCCCATTCGGGTCGCCACCAAAATATGTCAGATCGGGTCAATCTTCAAAATGGGTCAAGAATTCGAGACAAACTTAACAAGGAACTTGAGGTTTCTATGCCTTCACAGCTTCAGAACAAGTGTTGAAATCATGAAGAAACAGATTCAGAAATGGCCCCAATCGGTTCTGAAAAAGATAGATCTAATCTTTCGCGATGCCCCTTTCCCTATCGAAGGCATTTAAACCTTTTTTTGTTGGTAAAATACATCTAAGCCCTATCACCATCAAAGCTTTAGTGAAGAATCGAGAAACTTGAGAAATTAGGAAATACAAAGAAAAAATAGAAGAGGTGAGAGGAGAGAGAACCATCCTTGTCATCGTCCTTACCGAACCCATGGCTTCTTAAAAGACAACTCCACACCCTCTCTCCTCTGCAACGGGCTTATCTTTACACGGAAGTGCGGGCACTGATTTGCATCTCTTCTCTCTTTTCTCTTATCCGCTCTCTTATCTCATTTTTATTTAACTTGGGATTTTCTTAGTTTTTGTTCTTCTTTTCCCCTTCCACTTATCTGCTGTTTTAGTGTTACTCTTACTCTTTACGGTAGAAATTTCGAGCGAAGCCGATTCAATTGAATGTTTCCTCTTTGTTGGTGGTAAATGAATGGCTATTTCCTTTTCTTTAGCTATCTTTCTTCGGGGTAGAAAATGGAAGGAGTTCCCGGAAATTGGCAGACATGAAGGTTTCGTGTATGCAGTTTCCCGGAGATGAGGTTTCGTGTATGCAGGTTCCCGGAGATGAAGTTTCGTGTATGCGGGTCACAGAGTAGAATGATTAGAGAATGGGTTGTATAGAAAAGGTAAAAAGGTAAAATGGTAAAAAGATATTAAGAAAGGGTTGGTTGAATGAAGACATAATAAGCGTAAAATCGTTTTTTTTCATTTAAAAAACTAATATATCTCTCATAATGTTAGGTTAGGTAGGTTTGTTTGTAATAAATGAAACGTGAGGGGGGGTGGACGTAATAAGCACAAACGTCAGGGGTGTTGAATGGAAATATCCCCTAAATATATAAATCAGCCCTGGTCCGGCCAATTTCAGTGAAATCAGCTAGTGGAGGTAAATTTTCTAGAAACTAAATTTTCAATACAGCAATACAGTTACCAATACCTTGATCAGCAGATTCATGTCTGAAAACTAGAGTTAAGATCAAATAAAGCCTGATTTGGGTAGATTCTTAACCATTTCCAGCTGATCTGGAACCGGATTTGGCTAGAGCTAATTCGGTTCTTGGGTTCTTTTATTTAAACCCAGGTTGTAACCCAAGACCGATATCTTTATTAACTTTTGCGAGGTGCTTTGTCTTCCACTAACTTATGAAAATTCATTTTGGGACCTATTTAATTATTTTTATTCTTTGCAAAAGAGGATGATGGAGTGAAATATATATATACTTTTTGTTTGGCTTTTCTAGTTTTAAGTACTTCAACTAGTTGGTTGTGTATGGTTTTAATAGTGTAAAAGTGAGATGTTTTTAAATGAGGCAGGAAGAATGAAATTTAGATTTATGAAATAGCGGTAGTGAGCCTCTGCTGATGGCAATGCCGAAGGTGGAGGCTCGCTTTTGACTCTTAGGCTGTATCATATTTTTCCTTTTTTTTTCTCTATTTTAATACAAATTCTGATCTTCTAGCCAAAAAAAATAGTGTAAAAGTGAGGAATCTTGCTATCTAACAAGAGGTATATTGAAATTAATGTGAACGGTCATGCATTATTAGGTAGAAGTTAGCTGTAAACAATGATCTGGAAATGCTCACCAAGAATGAGGCACTAATAATATCATGCAAAAGTTTTCTCCATCCTCTTCTCCAACCCATTTACATAATTCACCTTGCCAAGTCATGGTATGAAGTCTGCTATATTAAAAGTTCCTAGCAGATATCCTATTTCTTGGAACATCCATTTAAACCTCGGAGAACCTAGCATGTGGAAGACACAAACTTTGTGCATCTTGCTCCAATACTGACCATACGGTGCAAATCTAATATCCTTGCAATTATAAGGGAGCCGCCTACTAAAGCTCGTCTCAGGTATGTATGAGATGAGTCGGTCATGGTTTATGTGATTTCACAAACCGCGACAGCTAATGAAACAATAAGGACCGATTTACTTCCAAAGTTTAATAACATAAGAGGCCCATGGGTTTTGGCCATTAGTTGGAGTTTACGATATAGTAAAGAACCTAACTGATGTAGGTTTCCTATTATGGGGAGTTTAAATGGGGAAGGTGGGAGATTTCACCCCCTACTAGCATTCATGGAAGAGAATGCAAAGCCAAGGAGAAATCTAAGAAGCGACAAAAAGCATTAATGGTTGGAGTACCAGTATAGAGAGTATGGCCAATCCAAAGAGTAAGTGTGCACAGAGACTATGGCCAATTAAGAGAGTAAGGCAAATCCAGAGATCCAATATAGACACCAATAAATAGAGCAATTCCTCAACATAATTCTTTGATTATTTATTTTAAAAAATATGGTTGAAGTAAAATTATATTCATAATATCACATAGAATTTATATAGGAAGTCAAACATATTTTGTTACTTTTTTTTGCTAAGAGTCAGCAAGTGTATTGTATTAATATAGGAGAGAAAATTATATACAATGAATGAATTTAAAATATTGAATCTCTAATCCACCTTCGGCATTACCATCAGTAGAGAAGAAACCCAATCGAAAAATCTAAAAACCTGATTTCAGAGTTGAAATACTACTCCACCTTTGGCATTGCCATTAGCAAAATAGAAAATCAATTATGAGAACCTATATCTTGGTCTTAGCTGAGCATCCCATGTAATATCCTCCACTGTGAAAGAGGGGAGATTATTCCATGTTGACAGTAACTGTGCAAGTGCAGCATGTTTTGCTAGATTATCTGCAATATTATTTGTCTCTTTGTAGCAATGAGCAATTGACCATGTGATGGTGTCCAGGTAAGCCTTATAACTCTGCCATTGCTTTTGGAAGAACCATGGAATGGTGCATTTTTTTATGCAAATTACCACTGCCTGTGAATCGCATTCCACCTACAATTTCAACCAATTCTTTTCTTTTGCAATTTGCATGCCCATGAAAAAAGCCTTAAACTCTGCAACAAAGTTTGTTGTAACATATTTTGTTACTAAAAAAACCACATCTATATTAAGGAGGGAACTAATTATATCACATAAGACTTTATATAAGAAGTTACAAATGTCTTGTCACAAAAAAAAAAAAAAAAAAAAAAAAAAAGCATATCTATTACATGGGGCACTTGATTTCCACCTCACCATTAGTAGAGAGGAGTTGCAACAACAATAAGAGGAGAGTTCAAATGGCTTGAAATAGCAGTAGCTTTTGTCATATCTAAGTCCTCCTCACTTGCTCCATCAGGCAATGGCCAATCATACTTATATAGAAGATTGGCAACTACAAGTTCAATAGGGACAATAGAAAATTGGGCTTCCAGGTATTCCTACCGACCTATCCCAAATGAAATTAGTTGGAAATCATGGCCCTTGAATTTAGTTGAGACATCATTCAAGAACCTCTTTGGTTTGAACTTCTCAGGTTCATCCCATTACACAGGGTCCCTTCCATTAGTCCATGCATTAACTATTACTATTGCTTTGGCTAGAACATCAAACCTTTGTATAATGACATTTTCAATTAATTTAAATGGAATCAATAATAGGAGTGGAGGATGCAGTCTTAGGGTCTCCTTAATCACTGCATTCAAATAGTGCATTTGTTTTATATAACTTTTGTAATATTTGCCTTGCCCCTTGTGACCCCACTTACTTCCTCTAGAGCTTCTTTCATCATTTATGGATGCTTTAAAAATTCTGTCATTGTCTACTATAGGAGTATACTTGTGGGATCAGTTCTGGCACCAAACATATCCTATAAGAAAGAAATGGATGAAACAATAGAATCCTTCAAAAGGAAAAACCAAGTAAAATCTATAAATGTTGGAAGTGAAACTAATTCAAGAAACTAGATAGAGGTAAAAAAAAAAAAAAAAACCATTACATGAAAAGAGGTTCTAGTAAGGAAAGAAAGAAACTAAAGACTACTATGCATGGGAAGTGATGGGTGCTTAAGTAACAGATGCTCCTAGACATGATTTTACAGGATAGATCAAGATTGATGATACTCTCACTGTGGGTCATGCCCTTGCACAAACACCACCAAACATATACCAGTAGCCCCTCTCCATTTTTGCCTCTCTCTCTCTCTCTCTCTCTCTCTCTCTCTCTCTCTCTCTCTCTCTCTCTCTCTCTCTCTCTCTCTCTCTCTTTCTCTCACACACACACACACTTACATAAGCTTTGGTTCTTGATACGGCCAAATTGATTGCCCAGTAGGGTAAGGACACGCGTCGCCCACCTGGACATGTGTCACCCACCTGATAGAGGCTGCTAGGACTCTACCACGTCAACCGCGTGAAGAGAATATCCCCCACAAAGGGGTAGGACGTATCGGAGTAGGACTCTACAAGGAAAGGAGGTGGACCCGAGGAGGACTCCTCCTAGGAAAGGGAAAACCCTAAACCCTAAGAGCTATATAAGAGGGCCCGGAAGAAAGGGAGAGGTAAGCATCAATACCCACACCATTACTCCTGTAACAAAAACTGTGCGGCCGATCCCTAACTTGAGCGTCGGAGGACAAACCCCGGACAAAGTTCTGGGCCTCTGCCGTCTGTGCTTGTGCAGGATCAACTCATATGGATTTTTGACAGCAACAGATTGGCGCCGTCTGTGGGAAACGACAGTAATGGTGGGGAGATCCTACAATCGTAAGAAGACAAGAGCAACGTCGAACATGAACATGGGGGAGGAGGAACCTTCAGGCGGGCTCCCTCCCTCGAAGGAAATGGGAAGAGAAAGGGGCAACGATGACCGGAAAGGTTTCGTAAGGTACCAGTGTTCAGCTTGATATTCGGTACGCGGAGATAGTAATCCTCCGCCCCCTCCTAAAGCCCAAAAATATGTGACAAGGGAGCAATTCGAAGTGCTCCAGGAAAAATATGACCGAATGGCCGAGGCAATAAAGGAGGTCCCCAAAGCTGTCTCTCAGAAGACCGACGGAGCACCACCAGGCCCCCACATCCAGCCTGAGAGGGCTCGAGACGAGGACCAGAGCAATAGAAGATCGATAAGGTCGGTCATAACTTTCAAAACTGAGCAATGAGGGAAAGTCCCGCACCCAGGGGAAGGACGCGGCGTGCCGCCAGAGACCCACATGGGAAACCATGCTAAGGAGACGAATAGAGGCACGAGGGCTCGGGGTTAAAGCAAATGATCCTAGACCTGAAAGATGAGATCAAGAAGGTGGTAGAAAATTAGACGGGAGCTCGCGAGCCAGACCTCACTAATGACACGGCTCTAGCTGATGAGGTCATGAGGGACCCGCTCCCGATCGACTTTCGCTTGCCCAAGTATGACACTTACGACGGGTCTAGGGACCCCATCGATCATCTGGAAGGCTTCAAGGTCGCCATGCAGTTCCATCGAGTCTCAGAAAACATTATGTGTCACGCCCTGCCATTGACGTTCAGAGGAGCGGCAAGGCTATAGTACAATCGTCTGCCGATGAAGTCGATCCACAGCTTCAGTGATTTAAGTTACTTCTTCGTGAAGGGATTCTCCAGTAGCCAACCCCTTCAGAAGACTACATTGAACTTGACCAACGTCAAGTACCAGGAAGGAGAATCATTGTGGAACAACATGAAGCGCTTCCAACAAGAGAAGATCACGATCAGAGGACTGGACCTGAAAGAAGAGTTCACAGCCCTGCTGGGAGGCGTCAAGGATAAGGAACTGAAAAGGTCTTTGGCGAAGCATACACCTAGGAACCTGGTCGAGCTGAGAGCTCGGTACGACAAGTACATCCAGATGGAAGAAACCCTCCAGACCGATGAAGAAGCCAAAAGGAAGACGGGAAGGAAAAGGATCTCAAGGGGCGACTACAAACCTTCCGAAGAAGGCAAAAGACAAAAGTCTGAGTGCGGTCGGGCATCCAGTCCACCAAGGAAGTTCGAGAAATATGCATCCCTGAATCGGAGATGAACGGATGTACTGATGTAGATAAAGGACTCCCCGGATGCCAGAGCCATGAAGTGGCCAGGGAAGATGGGACGGCACCCCAAGAGACGCAATATGGACAGATATTGCCACTTCTACAGGGACCACGACCACGACACCAAAGATTGTTGGCACCTTAAGGGGGAGATAGAAGGAATGATCCGAAGAGGATATCTAGGCTGATTCGTGGACCGCGAAAAGGAGGATGCCCAAGACGGTAATGACCGTAGGGACAACCGTCGAAGGGATGGCAGAGGCCGCTATGAAAGAAGGGGCCTGCTCGTAGAGGCAATCAGGAACGGCGAAGGGACTAGACACCCGAGGAAGCTGACCATCGCCTCCGAGATGAGAATAAGAGCCTAACTAGAGTTATAGCGACCATCTGTGGAGGCCTAGCCGTTGGAGAAAGTTCAGTCTCTGCCAGGAAAGCAAAAGCCTATGCGAGAAGCGTACATATGGCTGAATGGACGAACAAGAAGGCAAGGACAGGGATGGTTATTTTCTTCTCAGATGACGATCTGGAAGGGGTGCACACTCCACACGACGATGCCCTAGTTGTCACCATGACCATAGTGGATTGCAGAGTGAAGAGGATCTTAGTGGATAATGGCATTTCAGCTGATATCCTATTCCTTGAAGCTTTCCGGAAGATGGGCCTGGACGAGGGAAAGTTGAAGAAAGTCGAACACCAGTTGTAGGGATTTTCCGACGTCCCAGTGAAGGTGGAAGGATCGATTGAGTTGCCAGTAAGAGCCGGCACCGGAGATCACCAAGTAACAGTCATGATTAACTTCCTGGTAGTAGGCATTACCTTGGCATACAACGCTATACTAGGAAGGCTTGGTTTGAACCTACTAAAGGCTGTAGTCTCCACACCCCATCTCAAGATAAAATTCCCAACCAAGAACGGTGTCGGGGAATGTCGAGGCAATCAGGAGGCATCCCGGAGGTGTTACGCCACTACCTTATGGGGAAGAAAAAAGGCAGACGAGGCACTCCCGATAGAGGATCTGTGAGATGATGCTAGTTATCAACAGGGGGAGCCGGCTGAGGATCTGGTACAAGTTGAGGCCGAAGAGGGGGATAATGCTCGGCAATTCCAGATCGGGGCTATAATACCAAGGCAATAGCGAGAAAAACTCGTCTCATTCCTCCAAAACAACTCTGACGTCTTCGCTTGGTCAGCTTCAGACATGCCTGGAATAGATCGAGAGGTAATAGAACATCATCTGAATGTTAACCCGACGAAGAAGCCGATGCGGCAGAAGAAGAGGACTTTCGCCCCCGAAAGGCAGCAGAAAATAGACGAAGAAGTAGAGAAGATGCTAAAGGCCCAGTTCATCCGCAAGATCCAATACCCAGAATGGATATCCAATGTAGTGATGGTCCCGAAGGCAAATGGAAAGTGGAGGATCTGCATCAACTTCACTAACCTGAACAAGGCCTGCCCGAAGGATGCATACCCCCTGTCGAAAATAGACCTCCTCATTGATGCCACGGTAGGATACGAGGCGTTGAGCTTCATGGATGCATACTCAAGGTACAATCAGATCAAGATGTCAGAGGTTGATGTCTCGAAAACATCCTTCATGACCGAGGGAGGACTGTACTGCTATGAGGTCATACCTTTCGGGCTAAAAAACACAGGGGCCACCTATCAAAGGTTGGTGAATAAAATCTTCAAAGGGATGATCGTCAAAACCATGGATGTATACGTAGACGACATGCTCGTAAAAAATTCTGAAGGCGGAACAACACATTCAAGACTTAGAAAAGGCGTTCCAGGTGCTGAGGCGGTACGACATGAAGCTGAACCTGGTAAAGTGTGCATTCAGGGTAGCCTCAGGAAAGTTTCTTGGCTTCATTGTCTTGGAGAGGGGAATCGAAGCCAACCTGGTAAAAATACAAGCCATTTGGGATATGAGGTCCCCTCAGAATGTGAAGCAAGTCCAAGAGCCAACAGGTCGAGTCATCGCCCTAGGGTGATTCATGTCTCGGTCGGCTGATAGGTGCCTCCCCTTCTTCAAAGCCTTGAAGGGGACTAAAAAGTTCGAATGGACGGAGGAGTGCGAAAAGTCCTTTGAACAACTAAAGGAGTACCTGGCCACACCCCCACTGCTGACGAAGCCAAACACCAGGGATACCTTGCAGCTGTACCTTGCTGTATCAGCAGTGGCGGTAAGTGCAAAACTGACGAAGGAAGAAGGAAGGCAACAACGGCCAATATACTACGTCAGTCGAACCCTGCTAGATGCTGAAACAAGATACAGGAAGATGGAGAAGGTGGTGTATGCCTGGTAACAGCGGCAAGAAAGCTGAGGCACTATTTTCAATCACATATGGTATGCGTACTCACAGACCAGCCCCCGAAGAAGATACTGCAGTGACCGGATATGTTCGGTCACCTGGTAAACTGGGCCATAGAGTTGGGAGAATTTGACATCCAGTACAAACCAAGAACCACAATTAAAGCACAGGCCCTCGTAGACTTCATCGCCGAGATGACGCTCCTTGATGATCCCCAGGAGTTTACCGAGGACCGAGGAGAAAAGGCTTGGGCATTGTAGGTGGATGGTGCTTCCAATAGTGCAGGAAGCGGCATAGGAATCATATTGGTCAGCCCCGAAGGTTTCAAGATAGAATACGCCCTACGGTTCGACTTCGTTGCCTCTAACAATGAAGCAGAATACAAAGTGTTAATAGCTGGAATTAATCTGGCTTGGGCTTTGATGGTACAGGAGCTGGTGGTGCATAGTGATTCATAGCTCATGGTACGACAGGTGAATGGAGACTACGAAGCCAAAGAATAAAGGATGGCTGGGTACTTGAAGACAGTGCGAGAAAGAATAACAGCCTTCAAGGAATTCAAGGTAAAGCAGGTGTTACGAGAAGAGAATGCTAGTGCAGACACACTGTTGTAGCTGGCCACCTCCGACTTCGTAGATCTTGGATGATCGGTGTATTTTGAAGTGCTATCATAGCCAAGTACCGAAAAACCCTGAGAGGTATTACCTGTAGGCGAACATGGCCAAAGCTAGATGGATGCCATAACTAAATACCTCAAGGAAGGAAAGCTCCCAGAGAATAGGGACGAGGTAAGGAAAGTACAAATGAGGTCAGCACGCTTCCTTCTGAAGGACGAGACACTGTACAAAATAGGGTTCACCGTGCCGTACCTCAAGTGTCTGGACCCGCCGATGGCGTGTACGCACTCCGAGAAGTGCATGAAGGGATATGCGGCCAACACCTGGGAGCCCAGGCCTTGGCACATAAAGTGCTAAGGCAGGGCCTCTAGTGGCCGATAATGAGGAAGGACGCGGAATCATTAGTCAAGAAGTGAGTCAAGTGCCAGATGTTTGCCCCCGTTCCCAGGCTACACTCTACTAAGATCTCATGTCTATCGAGCCCAATACCATTCGCCATGTGGGGAATTGACATCCTGGGCCCATTCCCCCTGGCCACGAGATAAAGGAAAATTTATTATGGTGGCAGTAGACTACTTCACGAAATGGGCAGAAGCCGAAGCACTGGCGACGATAACCGAAATGAACGTAAGGGACTTCTTCCAGAGGGTGGTAGTCTATAGATTTGGAATCCCTCGGGTTGTGGTAACGGACAATGGAACTCAATTCACCAACCCGACCTTCGGCTTGTTCTGTGATGCCCTTGGCATTGACCACAGGAAAACCTCTGTCCGTTATCCATCAACCAACGGGCTGACAGAGGTAACCAACCGTACACTGCTTCAAGGAATAAAGAAGAGACTGGATGAGCCAAAAGGACTATGGGCAGACGAGTTGCACCGCATCCTCTGGGCTTACCGCACAACTGAGAGATTGGCCACCAGAGAAACACCTTTCATTTTAACTTACGGCACTGAAGCTGTACTTCCAGTGGAGATAGGGGCCGTAACCCATCGGATTCAGTACTACAATGAAGAGGAAAATGATGGAGGGCTCGAAGCGAATTTAGACCTCTTGACCAAAGTCAGGGACACTTTGCAAGAAAGGATGGCCGCTTACCAACAGAGGGTTGCGAGGCACTATAACACCAAAGTTCAAAAGAACGAGTTCAGAATGGGTAACCTCATCCTCAGAAGGGCTGAAGTATCAGACCCGAGACATCAAGGGAAGCTAGATCCAAATTGGGAAGGTCCCTACAGAGTCTCAAGGGTAATATGACCAGGATCCTATCACCTGGAGACTACAGGGGGAGAAAGGGTACCCCAATCGTGGAACTCTGAGAACTTAAGAAAATTCTATCAGTAGCGAAGTAGCAAGCACACTTGTTTTTGTAATTTTTACAATTTTTGCTCCTATACACTTTTAAGTTGTAATTCCTCATCCTAAACTCTGAAGGATCTTATTCATGAAAAATACAAAAACTGGTTTACGGTAATTGAGAGGAATTCTCTTGTTTGGTAACCTTAACTCTGCCGAATGGATACAACCGAAGGTCTTCACCTCGGTCAGGGGCCTAGGCAAAGGCCGAGCCGAGCTGACTGAAGGTCCTCACCTTGGTCGGGGGCTCAGGAAAAGGCCGAGCCGAGCTGACCGAAGGTCCCTACCTCAGTTAGGGGCTCAGACAAAGTCCGAGCGGAGCTGACCGAAGTTCCCTACCTAGGTTGGGGACTCAGGCAAAGGCCGATCCGAGCTGACCGAAGGTCCTCACCTCGGTCAGGGGCTTAGGCAAAAGCAAAGTCGAGCTGACCGAAGGTCCCTAACTCGGTCGGGGCTTAGGCAAAGGCCGAGCCGAGCAGATCGAATGTCCCTACCTCGATCACGGCTCGGGCAAGACCAAGCTGACCTGACCGAGGGTCATCGCCCCGGTTCGGGGCTCAGGCCAATGGCCGAAGGGACCTGACCAAAGGTCCTCAATTTGGTAAGGAGTCATGACGGTCGAAGGATCTGCCCTCGGCTGGATCCTCGGATCAACACCAGAGTTTAAAAGACCCTTCGGCCGGAACTGAGGGGGAACACACCACTTGGTGAAAACCACACTTGTTCAAGATCCCTTAAAGTCCAGAGCCCTCGGACTCGGGAAACCTCTTGGATAAGCTGAGGGAGAGGGACCGAGCCATGCTAAAGTAGACGTGCGAATCCTTGGGCTGGCAACAATGGGTTTTGGCCTTCTTGCATCTACCAATAGGCTAAAGATCACCTTACCTGAAAGAACACGAAAAAGTGGAAGTCGAAGCATACGATGGGAAATACATTCATCGATAAGACCCAAAGGCCGAGAGTACATGAAAAGACCCGAAGGCCAAGATTACATGAAGAAGCCTGAAGGCTCATATCAGAAACAAAAAGAGCTCAAAGGCTGAGCCGAGACCCAGGGTGGCTTCAGGGGGCATCTGTCGGATTTATGGCCTCATCTTTGACATGGTGGGTCTCCTGATCGGAGCCATCGTGACAGAGAGTCGGAGGGACCTTGCATTGCGACTGAACCTCACCTTCCTTGCTGCAGCCTCTACTGTCGGCATCGGCAACCTCGGTGGCTGATGGGGCCACCTCAATACACTCTTCTTCGAAGATGAGCCCACTGTCCTCGAAAGAGACCACTGGGTAACGCTCGAGGACCTAGTCTCGGACCTCGATAGCACCCATGGTGAACCTAGGGGCGATGGCACGCTTAATCTCTTTATGAAAGTCCTCAGAGGACCTGTACTTCTCGGCCCCTCGGGTCTCGACCTCCTAAACCCTTGCCTTCATCTGAGCCTTCAACTCTGCCAACTTTTGATCGCATTCCTAGCGCGTAAGGAGGAGGTCCTCTTCCAGGTGCTCGACCTTCTCGAGAAGAACCGAACGCTCATTCTCCAAGACCGACTTCTCTCGTTCGGAAGCCTCGAGGTCTCGGCCCATAGCTTCGGCTCGAATTTCCAGTTAACCCATTTGGTTCTGGGCCTACATAAGACACCGATGGTCAGAAGGTTACGATGATAAATAAATGAAGGTTAGAGGACCGAAGCTTACCCTAGCCATGAAGATGCAGGAGTTCATTATCATGGCCGCCGTCCCTTGCCGTTGAGCTTCGGCAGCATCTCGGGGAAGACTGCCCTTCATCACCAACTCATGAGCAACATGCCCGAATGACAAGGTGTCATCTTCCTTGACTGACCACTGAGGGATAAATCCAACTTCGGCCCTCACATTCCCCACCCTCAGGCTTCTAAAGTCCACAACGGGGGAGGAGTCTTGGGCAGGCATGTTATGGCTCGAAGCAGCAAGGGCCTGGACTGCCTCAGTGCTTGGCCTCTCGCCCTTAGATCTTTTCTTTGGAGTCTCGGAGGTGGGCCTCTTCTTCTCTTTCCTCTTCGGCCTCTGTTGCTGCTGGGCATCCCGTGCCCTGGCCTCCCTTATTTGGGCTTGCCTCGCCGCTGCTATAGCCCTAGCCTCGGACCTTGAGATTTGCACTGCATGAAGAAATGAAGGGATTCAGTATGAAAAACCAATGCCTGAGGAAAATAAACTTGGGCTGGCCTAACTCACTTGGGCTAAGCCCGAATCTGAACAGGATGGCGTCGGACTTAAGGCAGTCGGCCTCGACTAGAGGAAAGATTTCTTATCGCCTCGCTATCGCCATCGCCAATGACTCCGCGTCTGCCTCGAAAAGGGCAGGGGCAGAGTTCACCGCCCTTAGGTCAGGGATATCCCAGACGGCGCCGAAGGGCACCCCCTCGGACTACCTCACGAAGAAGAATTTCTCCTTCCACCCATGGATAGACGTCGGGTAACCACTCAGCAGCCGAAGGTCCTTCCAGGAGCAGAAGTAGTACCAGCCCGAAAGCCCCTTACAGACCTGAAGGAAGAAGCAGTTGATGAAGAGAGGGAGGGAGAGAGGCCTCTGGTGCCTTGAGAAAAGGACGACGAAGCTGAGCACCTACCACCATCCGTTCGGTGTCAGCTGGGTCAGACAAATCCCGTAGTGCCGAAACACTTGGGCTAAGAAGGGATGGAGAGGAAGCTGAAGGCCGGCCTTAAACGTCTCCTTGTACAAGCATAGCTCCTTGGAGTTCCGATAGCTGGCCCGGTCAGACGGTCTGGGCAGCCGGAGCTCGAAAGCGTCCGAGATACCAAAGGAGGCCCTCAGTTCCTCCAGTTTTGGCTCATCCATGGTGGATATGATATGGAGAGCCTCCACCTCTAAGGGTTCCTGGGTCTGGGCTCGGGAATCGAGCATCCTCTCCTTAAATCCTGCACAGTTTGAGCCACCCTCGGACCCAGACGGCGAGGCCGCAGACGATGAGTCACGGGCAGAGGGTAGATCGGTGGAGTCTGAGGACATCCCTCAGTCCTCCCCTGGACTCTGACGCCTACGGTTAAGCCTTGTCCTCTCTGAGGACAACGGACTGTAGCCTGACAAAAAAGACATGGAACTTACTTTCGGTGTTGCTAAACTAAAGGAAACTCGAGACCGAGGGTAACCTCTTCGAAAGGTACTCCGAGACCGAATGAAGGCTCTCCGAAGGAAAAATAAAAGTGCCCCACAAATGGACCCCACACTATATAGATGGGAGAAAAATGGTACGACTGCCCGAGCATTAATGGTGCCACCACGTCACCGAGTACCAACCCTCGAGGTTTGCACCTGAATGGACCAGACCATAGGTCCCTACCTCTGTTAGGAGTTCAGGCTAAGGCTGAATGGAACTGACCGAAGGTCCTTACCTCAGTTGGGAGTTCAGGCAAAGGCCGAACATACCTGATCGAAGGTCCTCACCTTGGTTGGGAATTCAGGCAAAAGCCGAACGGACCTGACCGAAGGTCCTCACCTCGGCTGGGAGTTTAGGCCAAGGCCGAACGGACCTAACCAAAGGTCCTCACCTCGGTCGGGGGCTCGAGCCAAGGCCGAACGGACCTGACCGAAGGTCCTTACCTCGGTTGGGAGTTCAGGTAAAAGCCGAACGGACCTAACCGAAGGTCCTCACCTCGGTTGGGAGTTCAAACAAAAGCCAAATGGACTTGATCGAAGGTCCTCACCTTGGTTGGGAGTTCAGGCCAAGGCTGAACGGACTTGACCGAAGGTCCTCACCTCGGTTGGGAGTTCAGGCCAAGGCTGAAAGGACTTGACCGAAGGTCCTTACCTCGGTTGGGAGTTCAACCCAAGGCCGAATCGAACTGACCGAAGGTCCTTACCTCGATTGGGAGTTCAGGCTAAGGCCGAATCGAACTGACCGAAGGTCCTTACCTCGGTTGGAAGTTCAGGTAAAAGCCGAACAGACCTGATCGATGGTCCTCACCCCGGCTGGGAGTTCAGGCCAAGGCCAACGGACCTGTCCGAAGGTCCACACCTCGGTCAAGGGCTCGGGCCAAGGCCGAATGGACCTGACCTAAGGTCCTTACCTCGGTTAGGAGTTCAGGAAAAATTTGAACGGACCTGACCGAAGGTCCTCACCTCGGTTGGGAGTTCAGGACAAGGTTGAACGGACCTGACCGAAGGTCCACACCTCGGTTGGGAGTTCAGAAAAAATCTGAACGGACCTAACCAAAGGTCCTTACCTCGGTTGGAAGTTCAGGCCAAGGCCGACCCGAACTGCCCGAACATCCTTACCTCAGTTGGGAGTTCAGGCAAAAGCTGAACGAACCTGATCGAAGGTCCTCACCTCAGTTGGGAGTTTAGGCCTAGGGCCAAACGGACCTGATCGAAGGTCCTTGCCTCGATCGAGGGCTCCGGCAAGGTCGAGCCGAACTGATCGAAGGTCCTTACCTCGATTGGGAGTTCAGGCTAAGGCCGAACCGACCTGATCGAAGGTCCTCACCTCAGTCGGGGGCTCTTACACGGCCGAGCCGAACTAACCGAAGGTCCTCACCTTGGTCGGGGGCTCAAGTAAGACCGAGTCGAACTGACTGAAGGCCTTCACATCGGCTGACCGAAGGTCTTGGTTGCAAGCAGAACTAAAGCCAAAGCTGAAGGAATAAGGCCGAAGGGACATAAAAAAAAAAGGGGGGGGAGAAAAGACGACGAAAAACTTGATTACTCCCATAGGAGGAGCCTCCTGATGGGAGTAAGGGGGCTCCTGATACGGCCAAATTGATTGCTCAGTAGGGTAAGGACACACGTCGCCCACCTGGACACGTGTCACCCACCTGATAGAGGCTGCTAGGACTCTACCACGTCAACCGTGTGAAGAGAATATCCCCCACGAAGGGGTAGGACGTATCGGAGTAGAACTCTAAAAGGAAAGGAGGTGGACGCGAGGAGGACTCCTCCTAGGAAAGGGGAAACCCTAAACCCTATGAGCTATATAAGAGGGCCCAGAAGAAAGGGAGAGGTAAGCATCAATACCCACACCATTACTCCTATAACAAAAATTGTGCAACCGATCCCTAACTTGAGCGTCGGAGGACTAACCCCGGACAAAGCTCTGGGCCTCTGCCGTCTGTGCTTGTGCAGGATCAGCTCATACGGATTTTCGACAGCAACAGTTCTTGATATGGTTTCTTGTCTACGCCACATGAGCACTTTTTGAGAAAGTCTTCCTTCACCCTAATGGCTGTGAGAGTTTTTCTTGAGACTAGGAGGAATGGTGAAGAAGCGGATGATGATGGTGGGTTTTGTGAGGATTTGGACAGAGGTCCCGCGCCTTAGGCAACCATGGCTACTGGTGGAGAAAGCTCTGATGCAAAGAGGCCCAAATGTTCATATGCTTAGGCGGGTAGGGAATGCTTCATGGCCTGCTATCAATTCTTTTCCAGAATCGATTCAAGCAGGGGAGATTAGAAGGATCATAATCCCTCAACATGACTACGAATCCAAGAGGTAGACCTACCACTTTGCCCTTATTGGAAGGGTTGCTTTAGATCTATTACCTTGGATGCTCTACGGCAGGAGGCTGCAGAAAAATGGAACCTAAGTCAGAGAGTTACCATGCATCCCCTTGGGAAGGGGTACGTCATCTTCCAATTTCAACATGAAGGGGATAAGGCAGCCGTATGGAGAAGAAGCCCTATGAAAATAGGCTCGTGACTCATTCGTTTCCAACACTGGAAACTGGATTTCAACATCCACATAAAGTTGACCTGGTCTAAACTAATATAGATCTGTTTCCCCGATCTCCCGTTGGAATACTAGCACGAGAATGTTCTCTTGTCCATTTCAAAAGCTATGGGGAGACCTGTTGCTTTGGACTACCACACCAAGCAGGG
>NC_056570.1:11244011-11247255 GCF_013358625.1 Macadamia integrifolia
CCTCCTTCGGTTGGGAGTTCGGCCAAAGCCGAACGGACCTGACCGAGGGTCCCTCCTTCGGTTGGGAGTTCGGCCAAAGCCGAACGGACCTGACCGAGGGTCCCTCCTTCGGTTGGGAGTTCGGCCAAAGCCGAACGGACCTGACCGAGGGTCCCTCCTTCGGTTGGGAGTTCGGCCAAAGCCGAACGGACCTGACCGAGGGTCCCTCCTTCGGTTGGGAGTTCGGCCAAAGCCGAACGGACCTGACCGAGGGCCCCCCCCTTTCGGTTGGGAGTTCGGCCAAAGCCGAACGAACCTGACCGAGGGTCCCTCCTTCGGTTGGGAGTTCGGCCAAAGCCAAACGGACTTGACCGAGGGTCCCCCCTTCGGTTGGGAGTTCGGCCAAAGCCGAACGGACCTGACCGAGGGTACCTCCTTCGGTTGGGAGTTCGGCCAAAGCCGAACGGACCTGATCGAGGGTCCCTCCTTCGGTTGGGGGCTCGGCGAAGCCGAGCGGTGCTGACCGAAGGTCCCACCTTCGACAGGGGGCTCAGTAAAGCCGATCTGAAGCGGCCAAAGGTCTTTTTTCTCGATCGACCCCAAGCCTTGGTCACTGGAAATGCCAAGGCCGAAGGAACAAGTCAACCTGAGAAGATGGTTACTCCCACAGGAAGAAGCTCCTAGTGGAAGTAAGGGGGCTCCTGATATAGCCAAAATGACCTCTCGGTGGGGGCAATGACACGTGTCACTACAGGGACACGTGTCCTCCGCCAGACGAAGGCGGCAAGAAACCACTCACACTCAAGCACGCTCAATCACCGAGGCACGCCCACGGAATCACGCGGGATCACGTCGTCTGCATGAGGGGAATATTCCCCCCAGAAGGTTGGACGTATCCTAGTAGGACTCTAAGAGGAAAGAAGGGGAAAAACCCTAAGGCGAAAGAGCTATATAAGAAGGCACGGAAGAAAGGGGAAGGTAAGTTCTGAGACCCTCGCCATTACCCACTTATTAAACTGTGCCGCCGACCCTGACTTGAGCGTCGGAGGACTAACCCCGGACAAAGTTCCGGGCCTCCTTCGTCTGTGTTTGTGTAGGTTGGACTAGCGGGGTTTTTGGCAGCAACAGTTACTAAGGCCGATAAATCGGATAAATGCCACCACAAGAAGTGTTGGTGAAATCTCTTCTTTCCTTTGTTGGAATTGGGTTTAACTTCACTTAAACTAGCTTAGCTACATGCAACAGTTTATAGAATTCCCCATTTTAATCCATCTTTGACCTTGTCTAGCATCTCAGTAGTCAACGATGGTCTCATTGAATTCTACTTGAATCGTTGACTTGGCCAAGCTGTTGAAATGATCAGCTTGTTTAAACCTTGAATAATGAAGTTAGATGGTGGAGACTTGGCCCAACTAAGTCAACTTGGCCTAGTTATCTAGGAAACAGATGTGCTTGTTAGTTTTGAGCTGCTCTTGCCATATAGATTCATCATGTTCAATGTTCATTGATCTAGATTCAGTTGGTTCATATTGTAGATGCATACTATATTAGATGAAATCATATTTAGTGGTCAAGTGCTTGAAACATTGAACATCATTCTTTACCCCAAATCTAGATGGTAACATCATTAATTATATAACAAAACTCATCTAATAGAGATGGTAACATCATTAATTATATAACAAAACTCAAAAATAGAAACCTACTTGTAAACAATTGCTACTTATGAAATATATGGAACTTGATGTTACTATAGGGAGCGTGTTGGCACCAAAGGCTAGAAGCATCGTATAAGATCTGTAGTAAACGATGGGCAAAGGGTCTCGAAGAATAGATTTTTAGGTGGATGATAAGGTTATGGTGGGATGCTTAATTCAAGGTAGTCAGGATGGATGGGCATGGGACCCTTTCAGAATTTTTCTCTTCTAGTCTTATGATGAATGAAACCTTTATGTTAAAGGATGTGTAAAGTATTTTTGTTGGCACTAGGTCTGTGCCCTTAAGGCACGAAATGCTAAGCTGTGCGATATGGTAGTGGACAATGTAGTTAACTAGTTATAATTTTTCCTTTAGCACTAAAAAACATATTGGTCCCATTTGATTAACTGAAGTGTCACTTATGGAGGCTTAATACCAGGGTTTATAAACTCATAGCCAATCCTTTTCTTATTGATTTGGTTTTAGATTCACCTATTCTTTACCCCAAATTGATTCAGCCTGACCAACACTGGAGCTAACTGATTGATCTATTGACACCCTTACCTGGAAGGTGCCTAGCCCAAAAGGTCTACTGGCTTTGTTTTTTCTAATATGTATTTTCTGATTATATCTCTAGTCTACAGCAAGATATTTTTTGTTCAAGAACTATCCTGTCCCTTGGACTTTCTTGCACTAATGGAATCATTACTTGCTATTTTTATTTTCCATTTATTGGAAAACTTCACATTGCAAAATAGAGGGAATGTTGCAGCTGATATTCTGGTTATGAAGGGACTAAATACCCTTATTTTATTTCTTATGAAATATATTGGGATTGCAATGACTAATCCAGATATCGATTAAAAGAAAAAAAAAAAATTAAACAAGGGAAACAATGATTTAAAAAACTAAAGATCAAACATGATTCACCGCCAAATCAAAAAATGAACTAAAAATCGAATGGAATCTAGATTGGGTGAACCCTTAATTTAAAGATTCCAATTTCTGAAACTTATGATAAATATAATTTTTTTTAACCACTCCTTCAACGTTTCAGAGCTTTCTGGAGAGAGAGCAAATCCTTATGCCACTGCAAGTTGAGGAGGATGAGAATCGTTTCACATATACTAACGTTTCCAATTGAAATACAAAGTCTTCTACCCTTCAATATATTTAATTGAACATTGGTTTAGGTTTCTAGAGAGTAAATTCTTAATATATACATAGAACCATGATGCCAATGGTTGGAGAGAAAAAAGGGCAACTAAAAGAGGTTGTAACTGAGCACCTCCCCAAATAGCTCTAGTTTGGGATTCTCATCTTGTTGAATTTTCTTTTCTTCTTTTAGGATCAGTTGAATAGCCTTCAACTCCATTGCACAAATCTGATTAAATCAACTCTAATTTAATCCTTTCTATAGCACTCATAAGTATTGAAAAAGTGTTAAAAAGAGCAACCCAGTGTACGAGGCTCCCGCTACTACAGTCTGGGAGAGAAAAAGATTGTAAAAGTGTTATTTTTGAATAATAATTTACTCAAATATCTCATTTCCTTCCCAAGAAAATAT
>NC_056570.1:11247275-11280771 GCF_013358625.1 Macadamia integrifolia
CTCACTCCCTTACAAATAGGAAACATACTCTTTTGCCCCAATTTATATCTTTCTATATAATTTTCCCCCAAGAACTCTCTAAAATTTTAATTCCTTATTCGTCTCTCCACTTGCCTTTTTTTTTTTTTTCTGAAATCTGTCTTTCTTCTTTTTTGTTAGGTTTAAACTCTTTCACTCATCCACCTGCCACGGACTTCTCCTCTCATTTTTGTTCTTTAACAAATTGGGGTTCAAGGCTGATTTGATTCACAACCTCCGTGTGGACAAGGTTCCTCGTTTATTCATGCTAGCTCTTTTAAGATGATGTGCTGGGATCTTTGGCTTGACCTTGGTATGGTTGGTCTCTCCACTATTCCTTTGTCTGCCATAGAAGATTTTAATGCTACGTTGTTACCTAATGAAAAAGGGGGGCCCTGGAAGATTTAATTCAAGTTCTGCAGCGGAATTTCAGGCTATGGTGAACTTGCGCTAGTTAATTTCTGCTCCCTCTTAGGGAAAGAAATTTACTTGGATATATAACTGCAGAAGAGGTCATGTGACTGCTGTTTTGGACTGTAGCTTCTGTAATGGGAAATGGATTGACTATTTTAATAGTATTTCTCAATGGGTACTTCGGTCCACTGTTCTAGATCACGCTCCCATTCTGATCTTATCAGATGTGATTCCAAAACCAACAAATGTCCCCTTTCATTTTCATAAATTCTGGATGGAGGATGACAACTTTCTGTCAGTTGTCAAAGAAGCCTGGGATATTGAGATTGGTGGAAACCCAGTTTATGTTCTCAATAAAAAGTTAAAACATGTGAAGATGGTCATCAGGCCTTGGGCAAAGCAAACTTTCCCTAATTAAATTCTAAATTGGAGAAAGCAGCTAATGATTTGAAAATCATTCAGGATGATATTGAGACTTCGGGAATGTCTGACGAATTATTTGGTAAAGAGGCTGATGCCAAAACTATCTATCTCAAGGCATCCCAAAGACAAGCTCAACTTTGGTATAAGAAAGCCAAACAGAAGTGGATGAAGGACGGTGATCGCAACTTTAAGTATTTTCACCTCTCTGTGAAAATAAGGCGAGCCCACAATCAGATTAGATCGCTTCAGAAAGAAGATGGCTCTTGGATTTTTGATCAGCAGGCTTTGAAGTCCTATATTTCCAGCTACTATGAATCTTTTCATGGGGCTGCGCAGTTGACTCCTCACTGGAAGCTGTTGGACAATATTCCTCAGGTGCTAGGGGATGGTGAGAATGATATCCTGTTAGCGGTTCGCTCGAAGGATGAGATTACTAAAGCAGTTTGGGATCTTGATCCTGATAGCTCTCCAGGCCCAGATGGCTTCTCAGGTAACTTCTTTCGTCATGTTTGGGCCATTGTTAATGTTGATTTTTGCCGAGCAGTGACTCATTTTTTTAGGGTGGGTAACTTGCCTCTAGGGGTGAACAACTGCTTTGTCACCCTGATCCCCAAAATTGTTGGTACCCAATCTCTTAAAAATTTCTGCCCTACTTGCATGGGAAATTTCTTTTGTAAAGTCCTCTCAAAGATCTTAGCTTCCAGAATTTCTCTGTTCCTTCCCCGCCTGGTTTCTGACTAACAAGGAGCTTTTTAGCAGGGAAAAGTTATCTCCTCTAATATTAGCCTTGCCTCTGAATTGGCCAATTTAATGCACTCTACTGTGAGGGGAGGGGGTATGGGCATCAAGCTTGATGTTCAATAAGCCTTTGATACTCTTTCTTGGGAGTTTCTATTTGCTACTCTTTGTAAATTTGGTTTCTTTAACCATTGGGTTTCATGGATTCACGAGATTCTGGTATCCTCTAGAATTTTTGTCCTAGTGAATGGTGGCACTGTTGGGTTCTTTGGCACTAGTTGTGGTCTTCGCCAAGGAGACAATCTCTCCCAGCCTTTTTATTTTGGCTGAGGAGGTTCTTTGCAAAGGTCTTAAGAACTTATTGGAAATGGGGAAATTGAAGGCTCTCCCTAGTCCTAGAGGGCCAATTACCCCATCTCACCTTATGTTTGCTAACGATATCTTTGTATTTATGAATGCCTCTGCTTCATACGTTAGAAATCTCCAAAGCTTCTTATTTAGGTATCAGGAGTTCTTGGGCCAGCATATCAACCTGAATAAAAGTAAGCTATTTTTTGGAAAGGTAGCTCTGCACAGAAAACAGTACATCTCAAATCTCTTGGGAATTCCCTCTTCTAATCTTCCAACAAAATACTTAGGTGTTGAGATTTTTAAAGGAAGGGTTTCTCAGAAGCACCTGCTGCCTATGGTGGATAAAATCAAGACTAAGCTGGCGGGTTGGAAGGGAAAACTCCTCTCCCTTGCAGGAAGAGTGGAATTAGTTAGATCAGTTATCTCTAGCCTCCCAATCCATAACTTTGAAGTGAATTGGTGACCTCAATCTTCCATCAACATTGTAGAGCGATGGATGTAGAATTTTATCTGGTCTAGCGATGTTGAGAAGCAAAAGAAGATTGTGGTCAATTGGGATAGCATATGCAAGCCTAAACAGGAGGGTGGTCTGGGTATCAGACGCATGCGAGATGTCAATAAAGCCTATCTCTATAAGCTTGCCTGGAAAATCAAGCACGAAGACTCCATCATAAGTAAATTTTTTAAGGCCAGATTTGTTAATGCTGATGGCTCTCTGAAACTTGGCTATAAGTCTTCCTCAATTTTCTCTGCGCTGAAGAAGGTATGGCATTTTATTTCAAACTTTGAAAGGTGGTCGGTAGGGGATGGAAAGAATATTAATTTCTGGCTTGATAGATGGATTGATGGAAGGTCTCTTATTGAGAATTCAAATTTGAATTTAGCTCTTTTCAAAGATATGAAAATAAAAGTCGTTGACTTCATCATTGATAATAGGTGGAGCTTCCCTCAAGTGACCTCCCTATTTTTAAAAGTGTCTTTTAGCAAAGCTTCCCATATTCAGGTATCCGATTCCACTTACGTGTGTCACTGGAGGCTAGGCCCCTCGGGTGCCTTCTCTAATTGTTCAACTTGGGAGGAAATAAGGAAAAAAAAAACCCAAGGTGTCTTGGTTTCCTCAATCTGGAAGTCAAAACTTCAGCCTCACCAGGCAACCTATGGTTGGCGGTTTGCTCACATCAAATTGCCCACTGATGATGAGGTTTCTAAGTGTGGAATTCAGATGTCTTCAAAGTGTGATCTCTGTAGTTCAGCGGAAGAATCTACAATTCACCCTTTCTTAAATTGTAGTTACACCTCCTTTCTTAGGCAGAATTCTTGTGATCTCTTGGCTTTCATTGGCCTACTTTCTTCAAAATTGAAGATCTTTTCTTATGGTGGAAGAGGAAAGAAAATCAGGTCTCATTCAAAGGGGTTTGGAACTGTGGGGTGGTTCTTATTCCCTATTTCCTATGGATGGAAAAAAAATGCAAGATGCCATGATGGAAGGGCTCATCTTCGTGAGCAATGTTTCTCTTTTATACAAGGTGAAATCAAATTTCTTTCCATGGTTTATACAAGGAAAATCCTATCTATTTCAGATTTGTTATGTGCCAGGCACATTGGTATTTCTAGATTTGCTGGAAAGCTAAGTGTCCCCATGGAAGTCTATTGATGCCCCCCCCCCAAAGCCTGGATGGATCAAACTAAATACTGATGGATGCTCCCTTGGAAACCCTGGTAAGGCTGGTATAGGATGTGTCTTCAGAAACAATGGAGCGGAGGTCATTTTAAACTTCAGAGAAGCAATAGGGGTGAAAACAAATTTTGAAGCAGAATTTTCTGCAGTCATTTCTGGGATTGAGTATGCAAGAGCGTGGGATCTTCGGAATCTTTGGATGGAAATTGACTCTGTGGCTGTGGTTACTTTCCTCTCTAGAGGACTTGTCCCTTGGTTTGTCTTTCAAAGATGGAGAGGGCTGCAATCTTATTTGTCTTCAATTACTTGGAAGGTCTCACACAAGTTCCAAATAAATCCATTTATCAAAATAATTGTACCCACAAAATATGCTGGAAAATTCCATGTGGGCAAGCAGCCAATGATATTTCTGAATTCTTAAAGCAGTAAAACAAAAGCAAAATTTCAGTGTTATTCTAAGCATACTCTATACTTCTTTTTGAGGACTTCCCTTTGGTGGTGATCCAACAGACTTATTTGCATGTTTCTTTTTGAATTCTTCCTGTGCAGGAGTCTTTGCACGTTTCGATGAACGGATTATATCAAACAGCCCATCCTCAGTTAAAAACGCAGTACCCAGCTCTGTGGCTTTTGAACATTTCTGGCCTCCAATATCTTCATCAGCTAGAAGATAATTCTGCAAAACAGAAGATGACAATCAAATTTTCTCACAATCAATCAAGACCAAAGCAAAGACAACACTGGACCGTGAGAAGACCGTTTTCTTGCTGACAGATCCAGTAACACGACCACCATATTGTTTAATTAAATCCTCTACTTCTTCCCTTTCCAAGCTGCAACAGCCAAGAACTTCTATAATAATGAAATCTATATGAAATGAAGAGAGATCGAATATTCTTTGGCTGGTTCTTGATTAGCTCTCAGGCAAGAATCCCCAATCCAGCTTGATTGCCCTAAACAACAACAATGCAGCCAAGAATGAAAACATTTCTCACCCATTCTACCTCGGATCAGACTTGGAGAATAAAGAAGCCAGAGCTTGAAGCTGATTCTTGCTGACATTGAATTTCTCTTTCAACATTCGGGCTTGCTCTTCCTACAAGCTTGAAATCTTCTCTTTCCTTGAGCCGCCATCATCTCTCTTCTTCGGTTTCGCTGAAGATGGTTAAGAAACCAGAGGGGTTTCGGTCACTGGGGTTTTCTAAGTGTGGGACCTTGATGGAGGATCTCCCCCCCCCTCTCTCTCTCTCTCTCCCCCTTCTTTCTTTTTTTGTTTTCTTAAACGTGTCACTCATTTCTGTTTTGTTTTGTTTTGTTTTGTATATTTTTTTTATTTACTTGAAAGGCCCCATTTTTTAATGGTGCGGGATCGGAGTAGGCCAAAATTTGGTGTCTACAAATATATGGAAATATTTTTTTAAAATCTAAAAAAAATATTATATACAAAATTGGCCTTGGCAACGACTTTAATTTTAAACTGAAATCCATCATTTTGAAAATAAATTTATTTTAAGTAAATGGTATTGTTATCTTAAAAAATATTAATCTCCAAGCATGAGTACATGCACTTATATATATAATCGAAATCATAAGAATCGACAAGACAAACTCAATAAACAATACCCTAAACCCCTAAACCCTTCCATAAACTAATGTATATTAACAAATGATTCAAACTATGAAAAATTGAAAATGTTAAGTCTAAACCACTTAATTTTTCAAGCAGGATTCAATGATACTGATATCATGTCAATCGAAGTTTATAAGATATGAGCATATAATTGTGAGGAGAAACATATGAAAAATTGAAAATCCTAGGTCCAAACCCCCTGTATATATATATATATATATATATACACACAAACACACACATACATATAGATTTATATTATGTATATATAGTGAACCGCGTGTTTCTTATGGGGGAGTATATATCTATCACTACATTATATTATATATATATATAAGTAAAATATATTATTTTATTAAATTAAAAAAAAAAAAAAAAAAGAAGAGAAAAATCTTAAAAAAAATGTACACTATTAAAATTAAAATTGAGAACATAATCTTGTCATCATTAGTTTATTTAAGCGTAATGTACATTAAAATGGTGAGTAATCAAAATCATAAACGACCGTCTAAACCCTATAAATGAAACCCGAAACCCTGAACCCTGAACCTTTAAGGGGGTGTTTGGTTAGGTAAATCTTTGGGATGACATTCTTCAGAATGATAATTCTTAATTTTTGGAGTTGTTTGGTTTCACTAGGATGACCCTCATAAGTGAGCATCCTGCTTCCCATGAATGACCATATTATAAAGGATGTGTTCCAAATCTAAGTTTACCTCAACACTTAAACTCATATTTGAGCAACATTTTTACCACCTAGTATAAAAGGAGAAAGCGGAAAGACATTCTCTACGGAAGCCAATATCTCAACCCGTGAGAAACATGCACTAGCCTTAAGGCAACCAAACGATTTTTCAGAAAGAAACATAATTCAGAAGAATGTCTATCAAAAGATTGACATTCATATCCGAAACATACACCATTTGATTTACCGAACCAAACACCCCCTAAACCATTCCATAACTAATGTATCTCAACAAATGGTTCAAACTACTAGTAATTGAAAATCTTAAGTTTAAATCACTTAATTTTTTAGGCGGGATTTGATGTAATTAATATCAGGTCAAACAAATTTCCATGTAAAAATATTCCATTCTGAGGACCCTCACTGTCCTTGAACGATAAGAACATAAAATTGTGAGGGGACTGTGAAAAAAAAAATCTTAAATCTAAACCGTTAAACTTTTCAATTGGGATTCGATGACACAAAGTTTCTGTTACTGCGGATCTTAACTACAGTTTTGTTTCCGTAGTAACAAAGATTTTTTTTATACTGCGGTCTTAACTACTGCAGCAATAAGTAATACATATTACTGTGTTTTTTCTATTGCGATTTTATTTTGTAGTTACAAGATTTTCTGTTACTACACTTTTTTATTGCGGTTTATTTCTATAGTTTCAAGGTTACTGTTACTGCGCTTTTTAACTGCAGTTTCATTTTCACAGTAACAAGGATTTTTATTTTACTGCAGTCTTAACTATTGCAGCAATAAGTAGCATATATTACTGCATTTTTTCTAACTGTGGTTTTATTTCCGTAGTTACAATATTTTCTGTTACTGTGATTTTTTATTACGATTTGTTTCCGTAGTTACAAGGTTTCTGTTACTATGCTTTTTAACAGTAGTTTCGTTTTTATAGTAACAAAGGTTTTTTCTTACCGCCGTCTTAACTACCACAGAAATAAGTAGCACATATTACTGCTTTTTTTTTAACTGCAGTTTTATTTCCGTAGTTACAAGATTTTCTGTTACTACGATCTTCTATTGCGATTTGTTTCCATAGTTGCAATATTTCTGTTACTATGGTTTTAAATTTCGCAATAACAAGTATATCATATTACTGCGATTTATGGCTGCGATTTTGTTTCCACAGTTACAAGGTCCTATGTTATTATGGTTTTAAAATACCGCAGCAATAGGTATTTCTTATTACTACACATGGAAAAACTGTAGTTATAAAATATTTATAGCTGCGAATTTTGAAACCGCAGTTAAATATCCATAGCTGCAAGTGTATTTTGTTGTAATGGGTAGAGTCCTTGGTCTTCTTTTGGTGTTCTTGGCTTTGTAATTTTATTTCTCATTGTGATCGGTTCCTTTGTACAGTTTTTTTTTTTCTCTTTTAATATACATGACCTTTTAGCTAAAAATAAAGAAAAGATCTGATGAGTTAGAAGAAAAGGAGAAGGAATTTGAGGAGAAGCAATCTCAAACTCGCACATTGCTTCCAGAGAGAGAAGCAGTTGTTGCTGCTAAAGAACAAGCTCTATTGGATCAAGTTCAGGAGATAAAAGATGCTGCTGCTGCTGCTGCCATTGCAGAGACACGAGAGAAATACAAGCCCCCATCTCCGGAGGCGGTAGATGTTGAGGACAACACAGAAAACGAGGTGTTATTGAATCACTGGTCAGCAGTGGAAGGCAAATTGATGCTGTCCACCTTAGTCAAGCATTCCAGCTTTCTGAGAGCTTTCCTCCTGTACCCCTGTTAGAGACATACTTGAAGGAATTGAGGAGGAACTCACAAGGAAACGACGGTTCAGGAGGTGCTGCTGGTCCTCAGATTGATGTAAATGCCCAGGAGCTTGGTGCACTAAGAGCTGTCATCAGGTGTGTTGAGGAGTACAAGCTTGAAGCTGAATATCCATTGGATGCACTGCAGAAACGAGTGGCTCAACTGGAGAAATCAAAGGCGGACAAGAAAAGGATGGGAGATATGGCAAAGCATCAACAGCCAAATAGGGCTCGAGCGAATGGAGGGTACTCTGGGCGTCGTATGCCTGTTGCTGCTGTGAATAGGCAGCCTCCAGTTTTCAATGCGAGGGGAGCCTATATGGGAGTCTCGGAAAGGTATCCTCATGCGGGTCCAACTGCTTATGATTATCAAGCTCCTAGCCGGGGAGCTTATACCCAGCAGCCAAATGCACAGAGGCCATCCTATTACCACCAAGATGAGAGGGCTACAACAAGCACATACAATGCTGCCCCATCAAATTATGGGGCTTATATGGGCAGTGGGATGCAGTCCTCACAGCAAACGTACATGTAAGCCAGAGTCTCAAATACATTAGGAAAACCTTTTATCATTAGGATGCAATGCGCACAAGGAAATCTAAAACAGTTCCCTGGAGAGGGTGTTGTAACCACATAATCCTTTTGAAAGGTGGGAGCGTATTCTATTTCTCGTCTAAATCTTAGGATGGAGAGGACATTTGGGCCTCTAGTAGATTCTCCTCTTGCACATTCCCTTGCTGTAACTTTTTTACTTTGTTGAGGTTGTCACTTACAAATGTTTTCTATGACATTGATCTGGTTTTTGCTAAAAATAAAAATAAAAAATAAAAAATAAAAAATAAAAAAAGAAGAAGAAGAGGTAGTTTGAAATTATTGTCTTGTTAGTTTGAAATTAATGTGGAACGTCATCATTATTAGGTAGAAATTAGCTGCAAATAATGCTCTGTAAATGCTCACCAGGAAAGAGGCACTAATAATATCACATGGATTTATATAAGAATTTACAAATATCTCAAAAAAAAAAAAAAATCTATTTTTGTGGAACTGGTAGGTGGGCCATTAAAATTCTTCAGAGTAACAAGAACTTGAAGATAAGAGTTTAAATGACTCGATAAGCCGGTAGCTTCCGTCATATCTAAGTCCTCCCCACTCAATCCCCAAGGCAAGGACCAGTCAAACTTGTGCAAAAGATTAGCGATTACAAGTTGAACAATGCCAAAAGCGAATTGAGCTCCTGGGCATCCTCGCCTACCTATTCCAAATGGAATTACATCATTCAAGAACCTCTCTGGTTTGAACTTCTCAGGTTCATCCCAGGACACAGGGTCCCTTCCAATGGCCCATGCATTGATTATTACTATTGTGTTCGCTAGAACATCAAATCCTTGTATATTGACATTTTCTGTCAATTTACGTGGAATCAATAAGGGGAGTGGAGGATGCAGTCTTAGTGTCTCCTTAATCACTGCATTCAAATAATGCATTTGTTTTATATCAACATATGCAATATTCTCTTTGCCCCTTGTGACCCCCTTTATTTCCTCTTGAATTTCTTTCATTACTTCTGGATGCTTTAAAATTTCTGCCATCGTCCACTCCAGAAGTATACTTGTGGGATCAGTTCCAGCGCCAAACATATCCTACAGGATAAAAAGACAATGAAAATAAGTAACAATTTTATTTTAAACAACAATATTAGGGCACCCTTGGCCCATATAATGGCTTTGATGTTCTCATAGGTGATAATTTTTTTTTTTTACTTACCAATAGAATGGCTTTGATGTTATCGTTCCAAAGAGAAATTCCAAAGCTCTTGTCTTTTTCAATCTGAAGGAGGATGTCTACTAAGTCAATGTGTGTATCATTATTATGATTGTCTTTTTTCTTATGTCCCATTCTGTGTTGTTGAATCACTATATCAAGAAAAACATCTATCTCTAAAAAAAATTTCTCCATCCTCTTATCGAAACCATTTACAAAATTCACCCACCCAAGCCAAGGTATGAAGTCTGCTATATTAAAAGTTCCTAACAAATTTCCTATTTCCACGAACATCCGTTGAAACCTCGAAGTACAAACGGCTTCCTAACTGAGGTTTTGTTTCTTGCTAATAAATATGGAAGACAATGCAAAGCTAAGGAGAAAGCTAAGAAGCAACAGAAAGCATTCGGCGAGAAACATCTTGCAATTGTCTTGCACTTTACCTGGACACACAAAAAAAGCATCCAATGTCACAAAAATATATAGATGACACAGAATGAACCTGAAAAGCAATTCTAACTTGAGAAACTATACAGTCGATAGTCAAATGCTCAGTTTTTCGGCATCATCAAAGAATCACACTCAGATCGCTTCCAGAATTATAAATCAAAAACTTTCAGTACAGAGATTCCAATTATGAACATCGACCCATATTTCATGAGTCATAATGAAAACAACCAGAACAACATATAACAGATCTGATTCCAATTGGAGTGAAAAAAAATTAAAATTAAGGCCAATCTAAAAACTTAAACTATGACTTTCTTGAAGAATGAAAACCACAGTGACCATTGAATGTTGTAGAAATAATATCAGCAGAAAACAAATACTCACACACAGAGATAAAGAGAAATGGAACTTGAAATGCTTGTGGCTGGATATGCAGAGACGAGAGACAGCTGAGTATGGCAGTAGGTTCCGCAACTGTGTAGATCTCTGCTAACGTTCTTCTGAAAAAAAAAAAAAAAAAAAAAAAGATGTTATTGATTCTAACTGGCTGGGCTAATGTGGCTATGCTCTTGATGGCTATGATCTTGAGCCTCAGGTTGACTTGGTCTAGTTAAACTTCAAGAATTTAAGTAACAAACTAGTGGAGTGAAAGAGTGAAAGAACTTGCCTGCACAAATTACACGGACCGATCACTGAAAAGGAGACTGGGAGTTGATTGTCAGAAATTTGGAGCCGGCAAAAAAGAAGGGAAGTGGTGCCAGGACTAAACAGCCGCTGCTACCGACGCTGGATGGGGTTGGGTATTTGCAGATCCATAACCATGCATATATATATATAATGTCGTCAGATGAGAATATGAGATTAGATGTGAAGAAACTAAAAGCTGATCTCCCCTGAGTAGTCACAAGCTAAGAAACAACACCTAAATGATCAAATAATCTGAGAGGAGATGCTTAAAAGGTTGATTTACTTCATCCCTCCATGGTCCATGCTGTCTCCTTTTTGTCTTCTTCTAATTAAACTACCTATTCAGGCAATATTAATTAAAAATATATTTTTTCCTCAATAAACCAGATTTGTATCTTCCATCAAAGATCGTTAACTCACCGTTAAACCCACGTTACCAAGGGTGTCAATTTATAACCATGGCCAAAAGCCGGATCAAAACCGCCTTTTAAAATTGAATCAAACCAAATGGTTCAGTTTTGATTTTAAAAAATGAAATTTCATTTAGTTCTATTTAGATTATGAAGTGTAACTTATATAAATTTATCTTGAATCGAATCAAAACTATACTAAACCCTAAAAGACTAAAACACGAGTTTTAAGATTTTGATTTTATCAATTTCTGTCTTTTTTTTTTTCCTTTGGATAAGGAAGCTGAGCCAATTCGATTTTATTTTGATTTTTTTTTATTTATATATATTGTATGTTAATTTGAACCAAACAAGTGGTGATGGAGTGGGGTCCTAAGTATAAACCGATCAACAAATGAAAAAGACAGATAATCTGGACATTTTTTCTTTAAAACAGCAGGGGGAGAAGAAGAGGTAAAAGCCTTCAAGGAGAGAGATTCCACTCAATTGCATGTCACTATCAAGTTTCCTTAATTCCTACTGTCACCTTTTTATGTTAGATTTTGTGTTTCCCATTTTTTTAACTATACTCAATTGCATGTCACTATCAAGTTTGGGCACTCATTGAACTATACTTAATTGCAAGTTACTATCAAGTGTGGGGACTAACTGAACTATACTCAATTGATTCGTCTGCTACAGCCCTTCAGAATCCTACTTTTATGCATCTTTAATCATCTTTTCTAGTGTGTCCACGTGATCTGATTCAATTAAAAGCAAAAGCTTCACTTGTTAGAAAATGATAACGTTCACCAAAAAATGAGAAAATATTGATACATGATACAGGGAGAGAGGCTGAATGGGACATCAGAGGAGCCTCTTGGAAACTGGGTCACACTAAACCATTTTAGGAATTCTGCTATGGCTAAGGCTTGAGTGCAAGGGGTAGCTAATGCCCTGTGTTTAACTAAAAGAGGCGATGAAAGGCTGTCATCAACTAAGAAGAGGTACGAGATGCTTGCCACTATGGAGGTGGAGGCTACCAATGTAGAGGTGCTGGCCCATCTCATATCTCCTACTCTTGACTCAGTTTGCAAAGACCAAGGGACTTACTACAATGTAGAAACTGAGGTTCTGCATGATTTAAAGGTGTCTGACAAAAATCTATATGAAAATTTGAAAGAGACGGGGATTTTAGAAGGGGTTGATGAGCTGGCTCCCAAGATGGGGTATCCTAATACAAAGAAAGACTCTAATGCTAAAAAGTGTGGACAGCAAACAAAACGTAAGAGATCCAAGAAAATTCTAAAAAATAGAATTACCAAGAAAAAGCAAACATTTTCATAATTGTTTACAACAAGTGGAGTGACTCTTTTATAGGAAAAAATGTGAGAAGGCAGGCGAACCTTTCCAGCTGGGCTGTGGTTGCAATAACCTAACCCACTCACTACATCCAGTGGCTTGGGTGAGGTAAATTGCTAAATACTTCTACTAACATGGGACTTATAAAGGTCGACTTAGCTGGTAGCCCCTCACAATCTTATGTGCATACAAAATTAGATATGCGGGCAGTTCTTCCTAGAAAATCTATTTTCATCATAATTCATCCCCGGCCACTATAATGCCAAAATTCAAATTTTAAGAGAATAAGAATTGGATCTTGAGGGACAAATACCCCTGCAACCATCAATACAACTATCAACCATGGATTTGTCTTGTATATGCAAAACACATATTTGAGTTTCTTGAACCATCTCAACTTTTGGAAACAAAGTTTTTTTGCTTTCTTAATTTCTTTATTTATTTATTTTTTTTTTTATGTTCTTTAAGATCTCTCTTTTCATCGGATACTTATTGGGTAGGAAACAAACAATGAATAAAAATGACAATTATATTTATGGGGGTAGCATGGTCTTTCCACCTCTACTGTGTCTAGACGTGTGCCTACCCTAACAGGGAGGATTCTTTTCTCCACAAATAAAATAAAAATATTCTTTGCCTATAAGGCATATAACTTATTCTCTTTTTCTCCCCCTCTCTCTCGTGTTTTTTCTTTTTTTTTTCCAATCACTTCCTATTCAGGTAGCCGGAAAAGCAAATTTTAATTATTTTCTTTATCTCCTTTTAGCTTAACTCTAGTTATCAATGTCTAATGTAGCTGTTTTGCAGATTGCATATATTTTATTAAGAGAGAAAAGAAAAAAAAAAACACAATCCGTTCATGTGCTCCAATGTGTGCCCATGAGTAGAGGTGCATGTCCTAGTCCTTCTAGCTGTTAGATGCCACATTGGCCCAACAAGCCAACAAGGTATTAGAGAAGTGCCAAATCGGTTTTCTCTTTAGTTCTTTATTTATTTATCATTCTTTTTATTGCAAACTTTTTTACCTAAAAAAAAAAATCACCACAAATTCAGCCTTGTCCTTTTAACTTTTGGATGGATTATATGTCCCATAATGTTGGCCACACGAAATGGGAAAACACACTACAGTGAAGTGAAAAATCTCACCCCTGTTGATTGTTGAATATCCTCGTACTAATGCAAAGCCCATGCAGCCTGGCCAAACCTAATTGTTTAATTTTTAAGGGACTGAGGTATCTGAAACATAGTCCATGCTACCACTTCCTGAGTCTATATCTCTCCTCCCCATAATAAGGGACAGATATGTCAATTCATAGAGAGAGATGAGAGGGATAGAGTCAGGGGGCACTAGCTTACTCTATGCTCTCAGAAAAAATTCATTTCTGAACTTCTAAACGTTAAACTTTAAAATAATCGAACCACTCATCAAGAAAAGTAACAAATCTATGAGTTGAATCAAATCAAATCGAATCGAATCGAATCAAGACATGTCAAACTTTTAGGGTTTCAATGAATTATAATTGTAAATCCATTGAATCACTTATACCTAGTTTCAAACTTAAGAAAAGTAACACTAATTTGAAATTCAATAATTGCATTTTCCATTTTTGAAAAATCATCAACTATTGTTACTTTTGATAGTGTTTGTCAATTTAGGAACCGAGCCCTCTACCCCCACCTTGACACAACAAAACCTACCACAATAATTATTGTCACCAACTTAGTCCATTATAATTCCATACATAGAGAATATGAATTGAACCACCAATTAACCATCAAAATGTTTCCAAAATACTAATTAATATATCTCATAACCTTCGCAAACTATTTACAAAATGTTTAGGTAATTCCGCCTTGTAGGTCAAGGCATGGACATGGTTTTATTTTGTTTGTCCCTTACCAATCCTACAGGTCCAGGCCAACTTTTTACATCCCTAGTTCGGGTGTGCATAGGGTAGGACACAGTACACATATTGGGTACCATCAACCTTTAGTTGCATCTTTATAGAGGAAACAATAGGCATGTTTGGTGATGGAGGATGCATGAAACCATTATTTATCTACCACCCACCATTTCTTTTTGAAAGGTTAATCAAATTCGGAATGCTTTTCAAAATTTCATAAAAGCATGTTCTACCAAAAATGAAATACAAATGATTCTGCACATTAATAATTCTTCACCACCACCACCACCACGGTGATGGAGGATGCATGAAACCATTATACATCTATTATTCACCTTTTCTTTTCAAAAGGTTAATGAAATCTGGGATGTTCTTCAAAATTTCATAAAAGCATGTTCTACCAAAAGTGAAATACAAATGATTCTGCACATCAATAATTCTTCACACCACCATCACCACCACCTTTAACAAGCCATTCATTCTCACTAAGGAGACAAGAGTCACATAATCAAACCGTATGAAGCTAGATATCGAATTGAAAATATAGATATTAAAAATTGATGGGAGAGCAGACCCTTGCACTGAAACTAGAAACCGAATCCAAAATATAGCGATCCAATTCCAAAAATTGAAATCGGTTCAGGTCTTCTTAAAACAAGAAAAAATCAAATCAAAATGAATCAATTGAAACCGAAAACCAATTCAAAATTAGAAAAATCTGCCAAAAACCAAAATATTATTTTAAAAAAAATTATATGTTTTTCATTATTTTGTAGCATCATCATCTCCTTCTGTTCGTGGTTTCTTCATTGAAGAGGATTAAGCATAAGATAAATCTCAATTTTATTCCAAAATTTAATCCATAAAGTTTCTGCTTATTAGGAGAAAGAAGAATACCCACTAGACACTCAATGCCTCAAAATTTGTGCCAAATACAAGATAGAAGGCCCCACCTACACTAATGCTGATATTTTGTTCATCCTTTATTAGCTATATCATCAGATTGATTGGTTCATGGTGTGGTCATTTTGCCTCCCTATCTCTGGGTGATTCATGTGGCAATAGGACATGGTTCTTTTTTTTCACTAATTAATAACCCCCAAACCTTGGATGGATGAATGTCCTATGATGTTGGCCCCAGAAAATAAAAAATCCCATTCCCGTGAAATGAAAAATCCCACCCTTGTTGATTGCTCCCTATGCTGATGCAAGAGCCACACAGCTTGACACCATTCCCCCTCCTTAATTATTTAATTTTTAAAGAATTGAGGTTTCTATCCAGGAACATAGTCCATGCTAGAGCTTCTTGAGTCTATCTCTCTCCTCCCATAATAAGGGCAGATATATCATTTCATGGGGAGATAAGATAGAAAGACTCATAGAGGCATTAGCGTACACTACGCCCTGAACATAATTTATTTTCCCAACTTTTTTTACTGCACACACCATTTTTCTTAGGGTCTACATTTTGTAGAGACTCACCAAATGATAAGTAGGTATTATTTCAAGAGACAACCAAAGAAAAAAGAGACTTCTTCGGTGGCTCCATTATCTTTCAATATCACCTCAGATCATATACTCCTTGGTTAGTTTAAAAAATTTTCAATTATTTTTATTTATTAATTTTTGGGTTTTTTGTTTGGTAGAAATTTTTTTTGATTGTTGTTGGTGGCATTTGGGAGGCCCTTCTTAGGATCGTATCTTCAATATTTCAAATTGAGTTATCCTGGATCTTCAAAATTACAGGTGAAATTGCATTTGTACCTCTTGAAAACGGAAAGGAGAATCCTATGGTCATTTTGTCTGTAATGGATCCCTATATATATGACTCTATGTGCTTTAGGCAGTTGTCAACAGATCTCCTATGATTATTGTCTGGCATGGGCTCATTTTTTATTTTTTTTTTGTCAGCAATGAATTTATTAAAGATGCATGAAAGGAAAAACAAATCAAGCTCAATCTTCATCTTCATCTTCGGTATTACTTTAGCAGAGAGGAAATCAAGACAATGAGCTAAAATCAAAATTCACGAGAATGGGAACCTTAGTTTTCCAATGGTATCCCATTTTGTATCATTAAGGGAAAACCTTGGGAGAGTAACCCAGTCAGTAGAGGTACGGGTTCATGGCGTCCGCTTATAATTAACATTTTAATGAATAGCTTGTATGAGAGAGAGAGAGAGAGAGAGAGAGAGAGAGGATGCCTGAATATAAATGGGGATATATGCTTAGTTCATAGGCATAATATACGACCCTCTCCACCCGTGACCCGGGTGAGATTTTCTCGAGAGCTGAAATTAATTTGGGCCCCATATGATGACCAAATGTGCAACATGTGGGATCTACATGCTATGCTTTACCCACTGTGAAGAGTCATTACTCATGTGCAAAGCTACATTCCACCTTCAATTCCCCTTTATACAAAAGTCATGAATCAACAAAAATTTCCTTTTCTATGAACCACCACCAGGGTACCCTAGGCTCCTTTAGTGACTTTTATATTCATCTTTTGAGATGAGACCAAAAAAAAAAACTAAAGGTCCAAGTTTCCCCTTCTTCACCCAAGGTGAAAGAGTGGGATACCAAAGGTTCAAAGATTCTTTTCCCACACAAAACCTCAATATGATCTCAAAGCCATGTACATCAATTATTGTGGGAAGTTGTGTGTTTCAACACCCAAAAAAAAGATTGCCTTAATGCACAATTTCTCTTTCACACAAATTTTTTATTATTTTTCCTATGTGTTCTAAAATTGTAAATCTCATATGGATGATACTTTTTGAAAACACCTACTGGTGTGGTGTACAAACTCCTCCCCACATTGATACTATGGTGAACCCTCTCCCCAACCCACCCAAAAAAAAAAAAAAGAGAGAAAAATGTCTACACCAGTACTCAAGTTGTCTATCTCTCTCCTCTCCTCAATGAAATGACATTTATACCCTTTATTTGTAGGGGAGAGAGATAGAACCAATACTTTCCGATCTTTAAGTGAAAAAGAGATGAACTGATAATTTTGTGTATCCCTATATCTCAGGGACCACACAACCAAACAGTCTTATATTTCCCAAAATAGTTACTAAAGTTTCATTAAGTTATGGTGCGATAAGCCAGGATGCAATTGTTTTTCATTGTACAGTTTGATTAGGACCAAACTTTCCTAAAATTTCTGGCTAAGAAAAATTAGAAAATTTCTGGCCAAGAAATATTCATGAAACACAACCATATTATATTCTCAAGCGGAGTACATCAATCAGAGTGAGAACCTCGTTTTCCATTGAAAAGAATTATTGATTTTTTCATAAACTTAAGGTGGTGAAAGCTTTCGTCACATTACATTTTTTTTTTTGGGTAGAAGAGACAAGGGCTGTTGAGTCTCAGAGGATCATAGGCTCTGATTTGAGAAAAATCTCAAATCTCAGAGGGGCAGCTACCCTTAGAAACATCCCATCTCTATGAACAAGCCTCACACTTTAACTAATGTGCTTCGTCACATTACATTGTTAAGCCAACAATAAGTACAATTATTGTGAGAACTTCACATTCCAATGAAAAGAAATTTTGACTCTCTATAAATTTTTGATGCAGACATATGAAATGATCATCTCATGCCTTATGAAATGAAAAATTCTACCTCTTTTGAATGCCCTTGTGTATGCTTTCATTGATCCCCGTGCAGCCGCACTGATGCAAGGGCCACAAAACCTGACAGCACAAGAATTAAGTATGGAGTGACATTTTCTTCAAGTGTAACTTTGTATCCCAAGAGGAACATTCACCAACTTTGCTTGTTCTCTCATCAGTTTAACTATAATGTCATTGCATAGGCTTCTTTGGTAACTAAACAGGTTGGGAATCATGATCTCAATGGTATCATTGGTAAGGTTGCTCTTTGCACTGCCGTACGTTGTTATGCAAACTTAACATGAAGTAATTTTTTGTTAAATGAGATTTGCAAGCTCAATATGCGTTGTTCTTTGCCCGTTTGATTTTGTTTCTGCTGTTTCTGTGTCTAGAAACAAAAAAAAAAAACAGTTTTTTTCCGTTTCTGTGCTAAGAAATGATTTTTGGAATTGCAAAAAGGTGTTTGATTTTTTTGTTTTCCAAAACGTTTTCAATAGTGTAGCTGGGTTCGAAACATGAGTGAAGACACGACATTGTAGGTATGCAACTCATGAGTGAAGGCATGACATTGGAATTGCAAGTATGCTTCATGGAGATGTGCTTCAGAAGGATGAAGGCAGTCCAGAACTTTGAGCTTCGCATAACCAGGTTGGAGTCGCTGCTTCTGGATAGTGAAAAGTTTCAACAATGGGTTGGGGTTGGGGTTGGGGTTGGGGTAGGTCAAGTGAAGTATCAGGTTTTTTCACAATTTTTGTCACTCCCATTTGTTTCTAGAAATATAAAAAAAAAAGTTTCACTTGCTTCTCAATTTCTGTTTCTAGACATAGAATTAGGCATAAATTTCTATTTCTATTTCGAAAAATAAGTAAAATGAAACAGTTTTTGGGGTGTTTTTCCATTTCTGAGCGCAGAAAAATGGATAGAAATGGAAGCAAGATCATACGGGCCCTTAGTTTGTTTTTTTCTTTTTTTTTGGACAGATAGGGAGGGAAGTAGGTAACAGCTAGGAGACTCAAACACGAGACCTCCTAGTGAGCATGGGCCCTTATTTTGTTCTCTTTCTAACACATGGGCTATTCCGATCCGCATCGATGGTGAGGTATCTCATGTCATTTGAATTTTCGTCAGTGCCTGCCACTTCTCATCCTAAGGCAGCCATTGCCTCTTTCCGAGCCAATAACAACTAGTTTTACTGAAAGCAACTCCCTTTTCTTGGGATTTCTTTCTTCTAAAAATAGAGGACGTGCCTAGGTTTCTTTTGATGAATTCTAAGTGCTAAGAAGCTCCCTCTTGCTCTTTACACTCTTTTACCCTTTATTGCAAAAGGATTTTCAAAGCTCCTTAATTCCATTATTTAGGTTTATTAAATACAACTTAAAAGTGTCCCAACGTGGCTCAGTAACTGAGTGCAACAACTACTAGAAGACCGTAGTGATTATTTCATCTTGGAAGTCAACTCGCATACCTTTTTTTTGCTAACGGCGGGTATCTAGGCCTTTGGCCTGACTAGTCCCGCAGGCCCATACTAACCCCACAATCGCATGGACCGGATCATACCGGAGTTGAATGAGAATCATTCAACTTTCACTAAAAGCAGTGAAGAGCACTAAACACCCCCGTGTGAGTGGCCCAAGGTACGCCTAGTGGGAGTCGTACTTAAGACGTTCGAGTTTACAGCTCGTACCAAGTTCGTTGTCACCAACTGTGCTACCCCCTTGGATTATCGACTCACATACCTTAGAACTTGTTTCATCTCGCAATTACCTACATTGCACTATAGGCGACTACAATTTTAAGAGTGGCACGACTCAACCCCACAAAATTATGTTTGTGATCATGTTCATGTATCATCATCCCCTTCTGTTCGTGGTTGCTTCATTGAAGAGGATTAGTGTTTGAAATTTTAAATGTAACCGCAAGCGTACAGATCAGTGTAGCTACAGGTCGAACACAGGGAGAGCAGCCACTTTATTTTTTTACTTCTTTTAATAATGCGAAAGTGAACCGATTAATGGTTTTGATCTAATTCTAATTACCGTCCTAAACATATGTATCTAAAATAACGTCCTAACCATTCATCATCTAAGAATTTAAAGACGCAAGTCACGCAATTAAAATTAAATAAATAAATAACTGAAAATAAAAAACCCACACAATTTTAAAAAAAAATAATAAAGGAAAAAATGTTGAAATAAAAAAATAAAGTAAAAGAAAGGGGGGAAAGCTAGAGAGAGACTCACAAGTAGGTTTTTCTACTTAGCCTGAGGGATGCATCATAATATGAGCTTCCCTACTTGACCAGAGAGTCACTCTTACAAGGGTTACTCTACTTGGCTTTAGGGAAAGGGAGACAATTAAAATAAAAACAATAAATTGATGGTTCTATGGCTAGGAGGGGCAAAGCCAACACATACACTAGCCATGAACCTTGGGGGCAAGGGATAGCAATAATGTAATGACTGAAATTAAAATCCTAAATTAAAAAAGAAAGGGTAGTCAGAAGAGGGAATGAGAGGAGGGAGAGAAGACTATTGAGGGAGCCTACTTACTTGAACTTCAACCCTTGAACTGAAAACTTGATCGATTTGAGATACTCCCAATACTAAAAACCAGATCTAGAATAAACCAAATCTGAAATTTTTAGTACTAGAAAAAACAAATCTAAAGAAAAAAAAAAAATGAAACTTGAAAGACATGCTTCATAGCTTGTTCTTGTCACCTAGAACTAAGCCTAGAACTAGAACTTGAAAATTACAACTTCAATTGCTTAAATAATAAAAATAAAAAAACAGAATCAAAAACAAAAGTGCTTGCATTAATTGAATAAAAAAATTTATAAAAGTATTTAAAACATAAACCTAGAACTAGAGCTAGAGAAAGAGAAAACTAGAGAACGAGATAGAGCAACTAAAAAAAAAAAACCTAGAAGAAGAATGAAGTGTCTCCCCTCCTCTTACATGAGTTGTATTTATAGGGGATGGGGAGGTAGGGTAACAAATTTCTCTTTCCTAAAAGGGAGAAACCCACAATTAGTAGTGAGATCTTTTGAGACCAAAAGTGCTAAGGTGGAGGAAAGAGAAGAGAGAAATAAACTTTGAGAAATTTCCTATAATTTTTTTTTTACTTATTTTCTTTCATTTTATTTATTTATTTATTTATTTCTCTTCTTTTTCTCCCTCCAAGGGATTGGACAAGATTTATTTTTCCCTTTTTTTTTTCTTCTACAACCATGAGATTCGAACTTGAAACCTCCTAGTGAGGAAGGAATTTTGCACACCATAACTCACCAACCACACTAGGCAGTTGTTGTTAGAGAGATATGACGTCCGATAATGCTTAAAGCCTTTCAAATACAAAACCTGCAAAAAAAGAGTACAACCCAAGGTAGTTCCATTCTAAATATATAAAATGCATGTTTTATTACCCTAGATTTCACACATAAATGTGTTCATCAATTAACCATAAGATAAATCTCAATTTTATTCCAAAATTTGATCAATAAAGTTGCTGTTGATTAGGAGAAAGAAAAATATCCACTAACCACTCAATGCCTTAGTATTTGTGCTAAATACAAGATAGAAGGCCCCACATATACTAATGCTGATATTTTTCATCCTTTATTAGCTATATCAGATTGATTGGTTCATAAATGACTGCATTTACATAATTGACCATTTCCTTTGAAGATATTGATTGGTTCATAAATGACTGCATTTACATAATTGACCACTTCCTTTGGAGATGTGAACCCATCATTTCTCATATAGAAGAGGTGGAGTATTTTGCTCATCTTCCAAAACACATCCTTGCATTCTCTTGGAACTACACTTCCCTCTGTCTTCAATACTAATTCTAAGAGTTTCGTCCTATTACTCTCAATGACAGCTCTGATCTCTTTTATGGCCTCTTCTTAGGTAATATTGCCAGAGCAGCTGTGCATCATTTGCAAGAAAACACCATTCAATTTCCCTTGTTCTGCTTCCCTCTGTAACATACCATAAGGAAAAGGAAAAGTAAGTAGCAATCAACCATAAAAGAAAATTCCGCTTAAGGCGTTGATCAATGCTTGAGGACCCTGTAGTTAGCTAGCTAAAATGTCCCTTCCCCCTTCAATACCCTTTGTACAAGTTCCTACCTCGAAGCCCTGGACATCATTGAGGAGACGCCCACATGTGCTCTACTGTTGACTACCTCCTCTGAAAGCTCAGGCCCAACAAAATAAAGAGCTGAGAGAACAATAGGTCCCAAGGCAAATGATACATATCCGTTTGTCACCGCTGCCAAACAAGCAAAAGAAGTTCATTAACTTCTTCTAAATAAAGAAATGAATGTAAATTCAGAAGAAAAAGGATGCCGCAGATCCACCAAAGGGCAAGGTTTTATATTTAAGGTAGAATTCCCTATTAAATCTCACAAACTCAATTATGTTGCTAGTGACGGTGCGCTGCTGCCATGCTAATGCTTTGTTTCCTAGCTCATTGATTGTATTGTGAAGTGCTGAAAATATGATTTGCACTTGCTCAGAACAAAAGTGAGCGGCCTGGTCTCCATCCCACCTGTGGGCACAGCACCATCATTTCTCTACTGGAAAACCTATTGATGAAAATGTAAAAACAGAGGAGGGAGGTAGGTAGGAAGGTAGACACTAATTCTTCTTTAGAACCTCCATAGTCAAAGAAGTCATCAACCACTGTGGTGAGGACACCATTTTTGGCCCAGGCCATGCGGGCATCAGATAGCTCAGGCGAGAAAAGGGTTGCCGCACCAGAGAAGTAAAAGTACACCACTTTCTGCCTTGCAAACTTCAGCTTATCTAATTTGTTCTCTTTCACCCATCTGCTTATATGAAAATAGATTACAAAAATCAATTAACAAGTGATATCCAAAGTACCCTTTTAAAGAATAACAGTATTTAGGCATTGATATGGATCAGTACAACTCTAGATGCTGGAGTTCTTCACGGTGGATTTCTTGACAGACATTGAAGTCTTCCATTGCCAGTTGTAGGAAATTCCGATTGCTAATATTTAAACAGCTGATACAAGATAAGAGGGTGGTGAGATCATAATGTACTTACTTAAGAATGTAGCCACAGAAGTCGAAGTCTTCTTCCACACCTGTATGCCGTTTTCAGAATCCTCAGACTATTTACATTGTAATTCTCAATAGTACTCCTGCTCTGGAGGCGTTCCAAACTGGCATAGTGGGGGAATCTTAGAGTATATTCCACCTGTAGCATACCAAGAGGAGATTTAAGTTAATATGTGCCTCCAATGATGAAAGGTTTGCGCGCAGAGGAAGTTCTATCAGAGCATGTTTGAGCAGTTACCGCTTTGCTCGTATATTTATGGACTCCATCCACAAGGAATGAATCATTGGATAATCCTTGTTTCAGATAACAACTTAAAAAGAAATTCAGGTTCTCTAGAACTGGTTCATTAGATAACATGATTTCTGTAAGATCAAACACCAAGAAACACGAATAATAAAGAGACAATAGATTCGTACGACACAGAGATTTAACGAGGTTCACACACCAGGGTGGTGTGCTACGTCCTCGGGCGAAGAAGAAGATGATTCACTATGAAGAAGATGATTCACTATGCAGAAGAGAAATTACACCCTAGCAGTGGCGAGGAAAAACTCGCCCTGAAACCCTAGCTGCGTGAAAATCCTGGAATACAATGACTTTCTCAACAAGCAACAGTACATTATATATACTCCAAATCGCAGGTTGACCCATCGGGTCGCGGTCGATCCGGTCGAACCATACCGCGGGGGCGTACCCGCACCCCCATACGAGATCAGTGATGGGCTCCAGGCTTGGGCCTACTGGCCCAACCCCTCTGCTTGCATCACAGATCTCAGAAAATTCCCCATTCAGGTCGCCACCAAAATATATCGGATCGGATCAATCTTCAAAACGGGCCAAGAATTCGAGACAAACTTAACAAATTTCTGAAGCCTTGTATAACTCAATCGGAGCACTGATATCCTCCATATGTCCTATGAGTGGATAACAAAAATACTGTTCATCAAATTGAGCTAATGCATCTGCATAACATGACAACCCCCTGAGTAATCATTCATAGGAAACATAAGACATAAACAAAGTCCAGAAGAAGTACCAGAAGGGACATCATATCCATTCATACGTTAAGATCCGAAATGCCATGGCACATGTGACAGGGTCTAAGAATATCTCGTCATCACCCTGCAACCAGTATCTGTTCACCAGCAAATGTTAGAATTTCAATAGATGATAATCAACTAGTATAAAATTCAGTTCTTGGAACTATACCTGTATGTTTCATCCAAAACAACTTTTATTTCACCCCTAAAATGACGATCAATTCCCAAACCCACCAGAATGTCAACCATACAAAGACAAGTGTATGTATCTGAAAGATAAGTTGTTGGAACTGAAAATGCCAGAGAATAGACACTTCAATATTTAATCATATTAAAGCAACCAGTGAATTTGGAGAAGATTGTGTTTTACCTGCATCGCCAAACCTTTCTAAGACTGAGTGCAAGTAATTGAGGCAGTTAGTATCCTGACAGTGAATAAAAGCAGCTGCAGTTGTAGATGGTGAATTAAACAGAGATCCATTTTCCTTTTGATATTTCATGACCTCAATCCAATCCTGTGACTTTCCCAGTCCTTCTGCTGCAACATATGCTAGATATGCCTTCCTTCTCTCAGAACAGCTTGTAGAAGCCAGATAGTAATTTCTCGCTCTAAATGAAATAAGCGAGAAAAATAATTAGTAATTCCAAATTATGAACATGTGATAGACCAAAAATTTAAAGAGATGGAAGAATCTCATCACCATAAACATCAATAAGAATTTGAGGCCTAAAATAAGCACAAGATGTCCATGGGATGACTACCATATAACATTATCATTACCATTGGTGGGGCATGGGAGATTCCCACCCACCCAACCTCGAAGCCTAAACTGGCAGGGTGGGGAACTCTCTTTCTTTGAAAAATTATGAAAGTTATTTGAGTAAACTGAAAGTCTGAACTCCTAAATTTCAGAGCCTAAGCATTATATTAGGCTCCTTAAGATTTGGAAAATTTTAATTTTCAAAGGTAGTTTCTTATAAGAACCACAAAAGGCCCAACATTGAACAGAAATGAGAGAAGATTAAAAGTATTCACCTTTTGAGCTCCAAGTGTCTCTTGCGAAGTAAAGAATCTAAAATTGATGGGCTAAGAGGAATATTTAAACCAGTGTCTCTAGCATAATCAATCATCCCAGGAAATATGATATTAAAGCCAATTGGAGAATGTTGCTTCTCATTAGTTGCTGACGCAAAGTTGGACTCAATAAAATGAATTCCTGTGAAATAGAAACGGTAACATATTTTAACAAACACAAATGGAGACAGAAATTAACAGGACAGAACAACAAAAGAAGACAAGTAGCATATACCCCTTTTAACATGTTCTTCCCCAACATTCCAACGTTTGAGTGCAAGCACACTTGCCAATGTGGAGGACAAGGCATCTTTAATAAGCATGGACTCGGAATGTGGAAGACCCCATGAACCATCAGGGAGCTGATTCTCCAATAACCAGGTTACACACTTGGGGAAATAAGGGTACTGAGAGGAACTAGAAGAAGGGACCATTGAGACCCAAGCAGTGTCATAGGAAGAATAATTCCTTAATTCTTTCCTTAGGCACTTGAAAGCACTACAAGATAATAAGCATTTTTATTTCCCTTTCATTAACATATTCTCAAATACGGAAATTCATGAAATAAAGGAAGAAGAGTGCCATCATACCACAGTTCCATCTTTAGATATCTGTGCATTCTTCAATCCGGCATCCAAAGAAACTGATCAAGAAAAAAGAGTATTTCAATGGAGCAAGGATACCAGGACATTTAGAAATATGGACAGATGACATAATTGCTTCCATGAGTCACTCAAGACATACTGTCTAAAATCTTTGAAACAAGCAGAGAGAGCTGCATTTGCAATTATTAATAGAACAACCAAAAGATGTCATCAAAATCAAATTAAACCATTCACCATGAGAAAGAAACTAAAACTCCCAACAGAACAAATGCTCCCAGAAAACGAAGGAGAAGAGACCATGGCTTCAGAAATTAAATAAACAAAAGGGACAGCATACAAGAGAAGCAAAAGGTACAAAACCTGAAACAGATGAGCTCCTCCACCTTCTGGGTTTGTTGAGGAGGACATCGCGAGGGTAAGAGAGAGACATGACAGTTCAGAAACGAAATTATACCAAAAGAGAAGTTTACTTTGAAGAACATTTATGATAGAGGTTTGAAGTTAGAACTAAGGGGAATGGATAACTGAGGCCTGGTAACATAAGGGGGAGAAATAGTTGGAAAAGACGGCGCAGCTTTCTCTCACTTCCTTCTCCGTCGTCCGCACTTTTTTTTTGGGTGTTTTTGCCGTCATCCGTACTTTAATGGCCATTAACCACTTCCCCCCTTCTCTCTCTCTCTCTCTCACACACACACATACACATACTATTATTCTCTAGTGGATTCGGATCCAGATCCTCATAGAGCCTATGGACCATAGAGTGATCCCACGGTTGGAAGGACCTGGGCACACGTCTCGAGGTCATCTCAGTTGTGAGATCACTCTATGGTCCATGGGCCTTATGGAGAGGAATCCTATCTCAGTATCAAGGTCTCCAGAGAGAGAAAGCTTTTCTATTTATGATTGGAATTTTGGAGGGAATATAAATGGGTTCCAACTTCCAAGCTATCACATTCCTTTATAGAAAAAGAAAAAGCTTTAACGCTCCTTTATATAAAAAAAAAAAAAAAAAAAAAAGAAGCTTTCACAATCTATGTAATCAATCGGCATTTACAGGTAATCGGTTCCGTTTTCATGGCCTATTTGGGATGGCTACTTTTGATTCTCGAATGCAAAGAGCGATTGTGCAACTTCGCTATGAGTTCGTCGTTATTTTTTTTTTTTTTTTTAGGTAATGTTGCAATAAAAATTGACCTGATGATCTTCCCTGTAGTTCCTGGTGCTTTAGCCAACTTACACAGAAGAGATGACAGGGGAGAGTCGGGCTGACCTGACAGAGGACTCTCCGATGCCTAAGTCAGATCTTTCCACAACAGATGCTCAAAAGAGTTTTTTCAGTAAAAGAAGTGATTGATCGATCCCTCATGATGGAGGCTTACCTTGGTATTTATAGGCTGCTGATGGAGAGAGAAGGAGGGCATCTGTGGAGAGTCCAGTTTAGGCGTAGAGTCCTTAAGGGGAGTGGCACTGTGATTCTGGGTTCCAGGGCATGTTCTGGGAATATTCCCCTTTGATCTCAGAGGTGCAAGTCGTGAGAGGGGTGGATGCCTCTAATGAAGTGTAGTGGATAGAGTCCTGCCCCCGTGATCAGGGATCACATCCCTTGAATGTAGGAGTGGATGTGTGCACGTTTCTGGGTGAAGGTAGCACGGCCTGGTGGAGGGCCGAGGTGTCAGCATGGCCTGATGGAGGGCCGAGGTGGTAGCACTGTCTGATGAGATGCCAAGGTGGCAGCACAGCCTGATGAAGGGCCGAGTATCCTAACTTCATTCTTGTTTGGTTCCTTTGACTAGATGAAGATGAAGAGCCATTATAGTGTTGAAGGTAGGGGTGTCAAATGGTGCAGTTTTGGTTATTCGGTTTGGTTTCAGTTTGGTTTACATTTTGATAAGGTGAAACCAAAACCGCACCGGATAGGAATAAGGTGAAATCAAAATCATTTTCATCCAATTTCAGTTTTAGCAGTTTTTAATCGGTTTTATTGTTCGGTTCACAACCGGTTTACATGGGATTAATAGTGTCATTTTAGAAAATGGTTTGCATCCTACAGCTAGTGTGAATCCTACATATATTAAATTTCCTAAAGAATTAAGACAATATACATTTATTTTTTCCAAGGACAATATACTTTATATGTAAAAGACTACACATATTATAACTAATTAACTATGATCCTAGAATTAGAAAATCAAGAAGTGTGATTGTGTGAAAGTGAAGCTCCCTTCTCGGTTAGTTCTTTGCTTTTTCTCTTTTTCCCTTCCCTTTTTCTACAGAGACCCATCGAAATTCAAAACACTTTAAGTATTTAATACTAAGTGCCGGTTAACCATCGGTTTTCTGATTCGGTTCGATTTCAAACCAGAATTATGGCCTATAAAACCAAAATCGGATCAATTTACTACAATGCAGTTTGGGTCAATTATAATCCGGTAAACGGTTTTGGTTATATATTGACACCCTTAGTTGAAGGTGTCCTCAAAGCCTATGGAGAAAACAATTCCCCCTTTGTAGAGATCCCATAATCTGAAGAGGAGTCCTCTCAAATCTGGAATGGATATTAAATAATGGGCCAAAGAAATAATGGGTGAGTCAGAATGAGTTTCATATCAATTGGTTGATTTCATTTGGTCTCTATCTCAATTAATCTGCTTGACTTTAGTCCAAAAATGTTGTTTAAGAGAATGTAGGAGATGGGTGAATGAATAGGATTAAGAAAGTTCTACAAGGTTCTTGCAAACCAAGGAATAAATTGAGCGGAGTCAATACTAAACCAAGATGGTCTGTCGCCACTTTCTGCCTCTACAGAGTTAATGATTCAATCAGGATGGATTTCTCCAATTCTGCTTTTGTGGACTTCATATAGTCTGTATCTGAGTTAAATCTGTTGAGGGCAATGTTGTTTGAGAGATAGGTGGAGATGGGTCAATTGGGTTGTACAAATATATGATAGAGATTCTCACTATTCAGAAATTCAAATTTGCAGATGCATTTGCTTAATGAGATAATAAAAATCCAAACAGAATCCAACTGTAAGAGAAGAAAAGAAGCTATTAAATACTCTCAAATCTGGAACAAAACTAAAAAATTTCTAACAAACGTGGCTGCATAGGTATTATCTTCAACGGCTCTTCTCTAATTAAGGCACCTGAACAAGGGTAATTTTGGATGACGATGCGGTTGTTAAACAACCAAAGTAGCAACTCAACTGAGACAAGCACAACTAACTAATGTGCATTTAATTGGCTTTTAGTTTGCTATCGCAGGAGTGGGGGGTAAACTCTCTCCCTTTCCTGAACGCAGAAATCCCAAAAGCACTACAGCGCAGATCCATTACATACCAAAAAAAAAAAAAAAAACCAGGTTACATTAGAAAAAAGAAAAGAAGCAGCGCACATTGAGGAGAAGAAGAAGAAGAAGCATCGCTTTTTTCTAATTTTCTCTGGGAGGGACGTACCTAACTGAAAGATCGGAATCTCGACTGTTGCAGGTATTCTTCTCGTCGTCTGAAAGCGAACGCTAGAGTGATTTCAGAGGGTTTCGGGAGTAGAGGCAAGGTTAGCTTCCCGGAGTGAGTTCAGAGACAAGATCGACTTTCCTGGAGGGAGCAATGTCGAAGTTCCGCGTCCAGCTGAAGGCAAGAGCAGCTCCTTCTCCTTTGCAAAGTGGTGGTCGGTTTTAGGAAAAAGGAGGTTTTGAGGTTTTTATTGGGAACAATTTAATTTTTTATTTCCTTGAAGACCATCTCGGGAATAAAGGTGTTATTCGATCTCCGTTCTTGAGATGATATTTTGGATCGGTTCATTTCTCAGGCACAGAAATGAAAGAAGAATTACCAAATGCTTCTTTGCCCATTTCTTTTCTAAAATGGAATCTAAAACAAAAAAGATGATCTCGGGAGAATTACCAAACTTAATAAAAGTATTGGAGCTGTATTGTTCTCAACCAATACGGGTACGTATCACTTAATCCTTCCATAGTGAAGAGAGATTTAAATTCATAGAACCCCCCACTCTTTAATGGAGGAATGACCCATGTAAAATATTTAATATGTTAGAGGTGAAAAGGAGGGATAATCTGAGTATTTAAAAAGAACAGGAGACAAAGAGATGTAAAAATCCAAAAGCATTAGGAAAAAAAAAAGAAGGTAAAAGGTAAAAATCTTTTAGTAAATATATGCCAAGTGTAAAGAAGTGATTTGGTTCAATTCTAAATCCTATAACTCGGTGTGAGTCAACATGAGTTCTATCAATTTCTAAATGAAGCCAAGTGAAAGTTTCTTCAATCTTTACCTAAATTTTTTAGCTTCGAAAAAAGTCTGGGTGGAATAGATGAAAGTAAATCTAATTCATTGATGTAAGACAAACCCACTCCCCATCAAAAACAACCCATTGCAATTTGGAACGATTTAGTGATATTTTTTCATGGATGGTCGCACCCAATACATGGTATTGTGTGAGAATATTCGAGGCCCTTTGTGATGATCGAGATTGCTTTTTTTCACTAAGCCCTGTACAAATAAATAAAGGTATGGACCCAGCTCTCTATCTTCATTCTGCTTTCCTTCTTTCTTTTTTTTGCTTTTAATCTTTCTCATTACCACAACCCAATCCTCCTGCCCGCGAAGACTGATTAGCCATCACTATATGAGGCTATCCCAAACATTTCATTAGGACAAAAAGAAAAAAACATATATATATATAGGGACAGGGATAGGTATGCTAGTGTAGTACCTAAGAATATATATATATATATATATAGGGAGAGGGATAGGTATGCTAGTGTAGTACCTAAGAATATATATATATATATATATAGGGAGAGGGATAGGTATGCTAGTGTAGTACCTAGGAATAAGGTATGCTAGCGGTATTTTAACCGTTAGATGAAATATAAAAAATCTCATCCATTTATAATCGTTGTCTTACAAAATCTGCGCAATACTGTTGCTCCACCATTATTGCTCCCCCAACCATTATCCCTTCGCTGTCCAGTGTGCTTGAAGCATCACCGCCGCTGGAAAATTCAATTTTTCTCCTTGTCTCCACCTCCGTTTTATTCAATCTCACCGCCAACTGTGTAGAATTGGCATTTCATCAGTTAATATGTAAATAGAAACAGAGGAAGAATGCTCAAGAAAAGAAAGAACTCACAAACAACTCACCCTGCCTATTGGTCTCACTGAAGGGTGGAACAGAGGAGGAAGCCATGAAATGAAATTTTTTATTTTCTTTTTTTCTCTTTCCAAGAGAGGATTTGCAGTGAAGAGGTGGGTGTTGGGAGGGAGGGAAAAAGGTAGGAGGGCATTTATTATGTTAAGAGAGGGAAGAGTGGGGATTGGGAAGGAATCGAATAGCAAAACACAGTGAGAGAATTTCCCTTCATAATTCATGAGAGGCCTTATGGCCTTTGGTTTCACTTTCACGGTTTCACGCATAAGTTTGTCAAATTTGAGGGAAGTTGAAAGATTAAAGAAAACGTCCAGATGATGAACCTCCAAGAGAGAGAATTGAAGTGTGTGACGGAGACAACCTCCAGATGATGAACACAGATAAATAAATTATTGATCGAAAAGCCTGTGCCGTGGATGGCTCCAGAGACCTCTTGCTCTCTCCGTCTCTATCGCCTAGCTTTAAACAAGAAGAAGAAGAAGAAGCAGCCCTCAAAAAGGTTTAAAATGACGGGAAAGCGACGGAACATCGATCAGGTAGTATAGCTATATCGAGTGCTTAAAAACTCCCACCAACAGTCAAGACTCTGCAAACCAAATCTACCCAGTTGAGATGGAGACGGAGATGGAGCCGGAGACAGAGCCTGTGATAGTGACGATCATGGAGATAGTGAAGGAGAATAAGAGTGACGGTAGAGCGTTGGGGCTGGGTAGATTAGGTAAGACAGCAAATACCCAACGGTGTAAATTTAGCCTTCTAATCCAATAGTCAGGGCTTGCTTCAAGTAGGTGTGTAAGTCAAGTTAAGGCCCCATACAAAATACGGAGAAAAAACAGTAATTTCCATAACTTTACCCAATTGCAAGAAAAATAAAGGTAATAGAAGGGAAATAAAAAAATTTACTATTAAAATAATTTATTCTATGTCAAACAATATCAACAACATCCAAAATTTTATCCCAACTTGATAGGGTTGACTACATGGAGATTTCAAGTCAGGACGAGTGCGAGGATCCATGCCGAATGATTGACGTCATAATATGGCTAATTATAATAAGTGGCGACTGTCAACCTGATGCACCACTACAAATCAATCATATCCTTATACAGACAGATTATAACATGGTATCGATTGTCTGCCTAATATATCATATAAATTAGTCAAGTCAAAATGTTCTACATGCATTATGCATAATCCTCATTCCACCTACTTTTATGTGGTTGACTCCAAATCATTACTCCGGAACAGTTCAGACATGGAATTGTAGTTGATAAATCTCATTAATCCATTTGAAAATAAGAGCATATTGCAGTAGCTTTGCTTTTTTTAAAGAACCTTTAATGAGTGGGTGTACAGTGTACATGGTCTGCAATACCATTATTCCACGTTTCCACGATTATAATCACAGGCCCCATATAAAAAGTAAAGGGAAAAAGCCAAAGAACCCTAATTTCATGGTGGAATAATGGGTCAAGGGCCCTCTTAATCACCTTTGCGAGGACATGGAGGTGAGTATGGAGAGATACTTGACAATTATTATTATTAGGATTTATGAAAAAGTAGAGGAAGCATCAATGGAAGTCCAGTGCCGAGGCCTTCTGCACATTTACGCAAATTGTAAACCAAGAAAATTCCTTCTCAAAGAAAAGAGCAGTTTGAGCTTCTATCTTAATTCTCTTAGCAACTGCAAGTTATGTTAGGCCAGGATTCGGCTCCCGCTGCCTTCACAAATGGATTTTCTAATTACGATGTGTTTCTCATCTTCAGGGGCGAAGATACTCGTAATAATTTCACTGGCTTCCTTAATTTAGCTTTGGAAGGTAAAGGAATCGATGTGTTTATTGACAGTAAAAAGCTGTGGACTGGAGAAGCCATTGGCCCAGCCTTACATAGAGCTATTGAGGGCTCAGAATCTCCATCCCTGTCTTCTCTAAAGGATATGCCAATAGCAAATAGTGCCTGATGGAACTTGCTCAGATTCATCGATACCACATTTCCAAAGGTCAATTGGTCTTTCCCATATTCTTCTACGTTGAGCCGTCGCATGTTCGGAATCAGATCGGAAGTTTGGGAAAAGCATTTCAGAAGCATGAGAAGAATTTTGAACCCTATATCATAGAGAGTTGGAAGAAAGCTTGGAAAGGGATAGGAAATTCGAAAGGAGAAATCATTGATAAAAATAAGTAAGTCTCATCAATGGTCTCATTTTTTATGTTCATCCTTTATTACTTCCCCTATTCACTCCTCTCTCTCCCAATATATGGTTTGATTTTTAGTATTTTGTATACATCCAACTGAATTACATAGCTAATAATTTTTTTTTTTTTTGAAGCCACAACATCGTTAAACACATATTTATTTGTCGTGATATGAATGTGTTGGCAGAAACCCAATCGCGCAGTGGAAGGGATCAGATTGGGATATCTTGCGTTCGAAATCACTGTACAAAAAATTAATCACATAGGAATGAAATGGTTTACCTTAAATTGAAGTTCCTCAAGAGAGGAAGTTCTAAAAACTAAATCTCTATTCCTTGTCCCTTATATGACAAAACTTGTTTAGTGTTTTCTCTT
>NC_056570.1:11281007-11295730 GCF_013358625.1 Macadamia integrifolia
GTGGATTTTCTATCATCTTTGTCAGTCTGAAAATCAGAATCTGTGTACCCCATAACTGATAACTGATTTGACGCACAAACCAAGAAGTGATCCTTAGTGTTTCTTAAATACTTGAGGATATTCTTGACAACATTCCAATGCTCACGTCCAGGGTTGGACTGATACCGGCTCACAATCCCAACAGAATAGCAAATGTCTGGCCTGGTACAGCACACATGAGACTTCCCACTGCCGAAGCAATATCCTTTTGAGATTGAGGACAATGGGATTTGGAGAGGCTTACTCCATGCCGAAAAGGAACATTTCCTCTCTTAGAGTTCTCCATATTAAATCTGGCCAAGACTTTGTCTATTTATGTGGATTGTGACAAGCCTAACATCCTTCTCTTGCGATCCCTCACAAGCTTAATCCCAAAGATGTAATTGGTTTCGCCTAAGTCTTTCATGGAGAATATAGTGGACAACCACTTCTTCACCATTGAAAACATACCCACATCATTCCCTATAAGTAGTATGTCATCTACATACAATAATAGGAAATAAACTACACTCCCACTTAATTTCTTGTAAACACAGGGTTCATCCATGTTTTGTTCAAAGTCAAACGTTTTGATGTTTGATCAAAATGAATGTTCCAACTTCTAGAAGCCTGTTTGAGACCATAAATGGATCTCTGCAATTTTCACACTTTGTTCTCATCAATATTTGATGTGAACCCTTATGGTTGATGCATATAGATTTCTTCATCAATAAATCCATTAAAAAATATAGTTTGCACATCCATCTGCAAGATTTCATAATCAAAGTGTGCTGTGATTTCTAACAAAATCCTAAATAATTTCATCATCCCTATTGGAGAAAAGGTCTCTTCATAATCTATACCCTCTTGCTGGGTATAACCTTTAGCTACCAGTCTTGCTTTGAATCTTTCAACACTCCCATCCGACCCTCTCTTCTTCTTGAAGATCCACTTACATCCAATGGGATTGACGCCTTGTGGTGGATCTACAAGAGTCCAGACTTAGTTTGAGTGCATTGAATCGATTTCAGAGCGCAAAGCTTCCAACCACTTATTCGCATCAACATCTTTGAGTGCCTTTGAATAAGTGTACGGATCATCATCCATTTCAGTGGAGACCATATGGAATTCTTCCACCGTCTTATCTTCTTCAGTAAGAAGAGTGAAACATTCAGGTGGTCTGATAGACCTCCTACTACATCGAAGCTCTTTAGTGCTAATAGGTATAGGGTTTATGTTAACTGGTTCGACTGTAGGTGCACATGGCACAGGCATAGAAGACTCTTCTTCTATAACCATAGGTTCACTTCTTTTCGAGCTAAGGTCTTCCTCAATAAAAGTAACATGGTTACTTATGACGATCTTTTGGTCAGTGGGGTCATAGAAGTAGTAACCAATCGTGCCCTTAGGGTATCCTAAGAAATAGCATCTAGAAGTGTGAGGTTCCAACTTATTTGTTTCTTGCTTGTGTACATGGGCAGGACAACCCAAACCCTAAAATGATTTAGGCTAGGCTTGTGCCCATACCACAACTCAAATGGGGTTTTAGGTATAGATTTAGATGGGACCCTATTCAGAATATAAATCACAGTTTCCAGAACAAAACCCCAGAAGGATAAAGGCAACTCATTGAAAGTGAGCATAGTTTGGACTATGTCTAACAAGGTCTTGTTGCATCTCTCAGATACACCATTTTGTTGTGGAGTACCGAGATTTGTCAATTGTGAGACAATCCTTTCAGAAGTGAGATATCCTTTGAACTCATCTGACAAGTATTCTCCCCCTCAATCTGATGAAAGAAAATTAATGCATTTGACTTATTGTCTTTCGACTTCTACCTGAAATTCTTTGAACTTTTCAAAGGTTTCGGACTTTTTATGTATTATGTAGATATAGCCATATCTAGAATAATCGTTAGGAAATGTAACAAAGTATTCAAAACCATATCTTGCCTAAATGTTCATCGGTCCACACACATCAGTGTGTATAAGTTCTAACAAACCATTGGCTCTCTTGCCTTTATTACTAAAGGGTTTCTTGGTCATCTTACCTTGCAGGCATGATTCACAAGTTGGATAAGATTTGACATTTAGACTTTCTAGTGGTCCATCCTTAACTAACCTGTTAATCCTTTCCAAGTTAACATGACCTAACCTTAGATGCCATAGGTATGTAGAACTCATTGGAGCTTTTTTACGTTTCAAATCAATGTTTGAAACCACATTCATTTTTTCAAGAGAATCTAGAAAATACAAACCATTTTGCATAAATCCAGAAATAATATATTTATTATTCAAACAAATGGTGAGAACAGTATTAAAGGAAAAACTATAACCGTATTTAACTAACTTAGAGACAGATAATATTTCTTTGTCGGTCGGGGGCTCAGACAAAGTCTGAGCGGAGCTGACCGAAGTTCCCTGCCTAGGTTGGGGACTCAGGCAAAGGCCGAGCTGAGCTGACCGAAGGTCCTCACCGCGGTCGGGGGCTTAGGCAAAAGCAAATTCGAGCTAACCGAAGGTCCCTAACTCGGTCGGGGCTCAGGCAAAGGCCGAGTCAAGCAGATCGAATGTCCCTACCTCGGTCACGGCTCGGGCAAGGCCAAGCTGATCTGATCGAGGGTCATCGCCTCGGTTTGGGGCTCAAGCCAATGGCCGAAGGGACCTGACCGAAGGTCCTCAATCTGGTAAGGAGTCATGATGGTTGAAGGATCTGTCCTCGGATGGATCTTCGGATCAACACCAGAGTTTAAAAGACCCTTCGACCGGAGCTGAGGGGGAACACACCACTTGGTGAAAACCACACTTGTTCAAGATCCCTTAAAGTCCAGAGTCCTCGGACTCGAGAAACCTCTTGGATAAGCTGAGGGAGAGGGACCAAGCCGTGCTAAAGTAGACGTGCGAATCCTTGGGCTGGCAACAATGGGTTTTGGCCTTTTTGCATCTACCTATGGGCTAAAGATCACCTTACCCGAAAGAACACGAAAAAGTGGAAGTCAAAGCATACGAGGGGAAATACATTCATCGATAAGACCCGAAGGCCGAGAGTACATGAAAAGACCCGAAGGCCAAGATTACATGAAGAAGCCCGAAGGCTCATATCAAAAACAAAAAGAGCTCAAAGGCTAAGCCAAGACCCAGGGTGGCTTCAGGGGGCATCCATCGGATTCATGGCCTCATCTTTGACATGGTGGGTCTCCTGATCGGGGCCATCGTGACCAAGAGTCGGAGGGACCTTGCATTACGACTGAACCTCACCTTCCTCGCTGCAGCCTTTGTCGTCGGCATCGACAACCTCGGTGGCTGATGGGGCTGCCACAATACACTCTTCTTTGAAGATGAGCCCGCTGTCCTCGAAAGAAACCACTGGGTAATGCTTGAGGACCCAGTCTCGGACCTCGATAGCACCCATGGTGAACCCAGGGACGATGGTACGCTTAATCTCTTCATGAAAGTCCTCGGAGGACCTGTAATTCTTGGCCCCTCGGGTCTCGGCCTCCTAAACCTTTGCCTTCATCTGAGCCTTCAGCTCTGCTAACTTTCGATCGCATTCCTAGCGCGTAAGGAGGAGGTCCTCTTCCAGGTACTTGAGCTTCTCGAGGAGAACCGAACGCTCATTCTCCAAGACCGACTTCTCTCGTTCGGAAGCCTCGAGGTCTCGACCCATAACTTCTGCTCGAATTTCCAGTTAACCCATTTAGTTCTGGGCTTACATAAGACACCGATGGTCAGAAGGTTGCGATGATAAATAAATGAAGGTTAGAGGACCGAGGCTTACCCTAGCCATGAAGATGCAGGAGTTCATCATCATGGCCGCCATCCCTTTCCATTGAGCTTCGGCAGCATCTCGGGGAAGACTGCCCTTCATCACCAACTCACGAGCAACATGCCCGAATGACAAGGTGTCGTCTTCCTTGACCGACCACTGAGGGATAAATCCAACTTTGGCCCTCACATTCCCCACCCTCAGGCTTCTAAAGTCCACAACGGGGGAGGAGTCTTGGGCAGGCATGTTATGGCTCGGAGCAGCAAGGGCCTGGACTGCCTCGGTGCTTGGCCTCTCGCCCTTAGATCTTTTCTTCGGAGTCTCGGAGGAGGGCCCCTTCTTCTCTTTCCTCTTCGGCCTCTGTTGTTGCTGGGCATCCCGTGCCTTGGCCTCCCTTATTTGGGCTTGCCTCGCCGCTGCTACAGCCCTAGCCTTGGACCTTGAGATTTGCACTGCATGAAGAAATGAAGGGATTCAGTATGAAACACCGATGCCTGAGGGAAATAAACTTGGGCTGGCCTAACTCACCCGGGCTAAGCCCGAATCTGAACAGGATGGCATCGGACTTAAGGCAGTCGGCCTCGACTGGAGGGCAGGTTTCTTATCGCCTCGCCATCGCCATCGCCAATGACTCCGCGTCTGCCTCGAAAAGGGCAGGGGAAGAGTTCACCGCCCTTAGGTCAGGGATATCCCAGACGGCGCCGAAGGGCACCCCGTCGGACTACCTCACGAAGAAGAATTTCTCCTTCCACCCGTGGATAGACGTCGAGTAACCACTCAGCAGCCGAAGGTCCTTCCAGGAGCAGAAGTAGTACCAGCCCAAAAGCCCCTTACAGACCTGAAGGAAGAAGCAGTTGATGAAGAGAGGGAGGGAGAGAGGCCTCTGGTGCCTTGAGAAAAGGACAACGAAGCTAAGCACCTACCGCCATCCGTTCGGTGTCAGCTGGGTCAGACAAATCCTGTAGTGCCGAAACACTTGGGCTAAGAAGGGATGGAGGGGAAGCCGAAGGCTGGCCTTAAATGCCTCCTTGTACAAGCACAGCTCCTTGGAGTTCCAATAGTTGGCCCGGTCAGATGGTCTGGGCAGCCGGAGCTCGAAAGCATTGAGATACCGAAGGAGGCCCTCAGTTCCCCCAGTTTTGGCTCATCCATGGTGGATATGATATGGAGAGCCTCCACCTCTAAGGGTTCCTGGGTCTGGGCTCAGGAATCGAGCATCCTCTCCTTAAATCCTGCACAGTTTAAGCCACCTTTGGACCCAGACGGCGAGGCCGCAGACGATTAGTCACGGGCAGAGGGTAGATCAGTGGAGTCTGAGGACATCCCTCGGACCTCCCCTGGACTCTGACGCCTACGGTTAGGCCTTATTCTCTCTGAGGACGACGGACTGTAGCCTGACGAACAAGACATAGAACTTACTTTCGGTGTTGCTAAACTAAAGGAAACTCGAGACCGAGGGTAAGCTCTTCGAAAGGTACTCCGAGACCAAAGGAAGGCTCTCCGAAGGATAAAGAAAAGTGCCCCATAAATAGACCCCACACTATATAGATGGGAGAAAAACGGTACGACTACCCGAGCATTAATGGTGCCACCACGTCACCGAGTACCAACCCTCGAGGTTTGTGCCTGAATGGACCAGACCGTAGGTCCCTACCTCGGTTGGGAGTTCAGGCCAAGGCTGAATGGAACTGACCGAAGGTCCTTACCTCAGTTGGGAGTTCAAGCAAAGGCCAAACAGACCTGATCGAAGGTCCTCACCTCGGTTGGGAATTCATGCAAAAGCTGAACATACCTGACCGAAGGTCCTCACCTCGGCTGGGAGTTCAAGCCAAGGCCGAACCTTGGCCTGAACTCACCTAACCAAAGGTCCACGCCTCGGTCGGGGGCTCAAGCCAAGGCCGAATGGACCTGACCGAAGGTCCTTACCTCGGTTGGGAGTTCAGGAAAAAGCTGAACGGACCTAATCGAAGGTCCTCACCTCGGTTGGGAGTTCAGGTAAAAGCCAAATGGACCTGACCGAAGGTCCTCACCTCGGTTGGGAGTTCAGGCCAAGGCTGAAAGGACTTGACTGAAGGTCCTTACCTCGATTGGGAGTTCAAGCCAAGGCCGAACCGAACTGACCAAAGGTCCTTACCTCGGTTGAAAGTTCAGGCAAAAGCCGAACGGACCTGACCGAAGGTCCTCACCTCGGTTGAGAGTTTAGGCCAAGGCTGAAAGGACTTGACCGAAGGTCCTTACCTCGGTTGGGAGTTCAAGCCAAAGCCGAACCGAACTGACCGAAGGTCCTTACCTCGATTGAAAGTTCAGGCAAAAGCCGAACGGACCTGACCGAAGGTCCTCACCTCGGTTGGGAGTTTAGGCCAAGGCCGAACAGATCTGACTGAAGGTCCTTACCTTGGTTGGGAGTTCAGGCTAAGGCCGAATCGAACTAACCGAAGGTCCTTACCTCGGTTGGAAGTTCAAGTAAAAGCCGAACAGACCTAATCGATGGTCCTCACCCCGGCTGGGAGTTCAGGCCAAGGCCGAACGGACCTGTCTGAAGGTCCACACCTCGGTCGGGGGCTCGGGCCAAGGCCGAATGGACCTGACCTAAGGTCCTTACCTCGGTTGGGAGTTCAGGAAAAATTCAAACAGACCTGACCGAAGGTCCTCACCTCGGTTGGGAGTTCAGGACAAGGCTGAACGGACTTGACTGAAGGTCCACACCTCGGTTGGGAGTTCAGAAAAAATCCGAACGGACCTAACCGAAGGTCCTTACCTTGGTTGGAAGTTCAGGCCAAGGCCAAACCAAAATGCCTGAACGTCCTTACCTCAGTTGGGAGTTCAGGCAAAAGCTGAATGGACCTAATCGAAGGTCCTCACCTCAGTTAGGAGTTCGGGCCCAAGGCCGAACGAACCTGACCGAAGGTCCTCGCCTCAATCGAGGGCTCCGGTAAGGCCAAGCCGAACTGACCGAAGGTCCTTACCTCGGTTGGGAGTTCAGGCTAAGGCCGAACCGACCTGACGGAAGGTCCTCACCTCAGTCGAGGGCTCTGACAAGGCCGAGCCGAACTAATCGAAGGTCCTCAGCTCGGTCGGGGGCTCAAGTAAGACCGAGCCGAACTGACTGAAGGCCTTCACATCGGCTAACCGAAGGTCTCGGTCGCAAGCAGAACTAAAGCCAAAGCCGAAGGAATATGGCTGAAGCGACGTAAAAAAAAAAAGGGGAGAGAAAAGACGACGAAAAACTTGATTACTCCCATAGGAGGAGCCTCCTGATGGGAGCAAGGGGGCTCCTGATACGGCCAAATTGATTGCTCAGTAGGGTAAGGACACGCGTCGCCCACCTGGACACGTGTCACCCACCTGATAGAGGCTGCTAGGACTCTACCACGTCAACCGCATGAAGAGAATATCCCCCATGAAGGGGTAGGACGTATCAGAGTAGGACTCTAAAAGGAAAGGAGGTGGACGCGAGGAGGACTCCTCCTAGGAAAGGGGAAACCCTAAACCCTAAGAGCTATATAAGAGGGCCCAGAAGAAAGGGAGAGGTAAGCATCAATACCCACACCATTACTCCTATAACCAAAATTGAGCAGCCGATCCCTAACTTGAGCATCGGAGGACTAACCCTGGACAAAGCTCTGGGCCTCTGCCGTCTGTGCTTGTGCAGGATCAGCTCATACGGATTTTCGGCTGCAACAGTTCTTGATATGGTTTCTTGTCTACGCCGCATGAGCACTTTTTGAGAAAGTCTTCCTTCACCCCAATGGCTGCGAGAGTTTTTCCTGAGACTAGGAGGAATGGTGAAGAAGCGGATGATGATGGTGGGGCTTGTGAGGATTTGGACAGAGGTCCTGCGCCCTAGGCAGCCATGGCTGCTGGTGGAGAAAGCTCTGATGCAAAGAGGCCCAAATGTTCATATGCTTAGGCGGGTAGGGAATGCTTCATGGCCTGCTATCAATTCTTTTCCAGAATCGATTCAAGCAGGGGAGATTAGAAGGATCATAATCCCTCAACAGGACTACGAATCCAAGAGGTAGACCTTCCACTTTGCCCTTATTGGAAGGGTTGCTTTAGATCTATTACCTTAGATGCTCTGCGGCAGGAGGCTGTAGAAAAATGGAACCTAAGTCAGAGAGTTACCATGCATCCCCTTGGGAAGGGGTACGTCATCTTCCAATTTCAACGTGAAGGGGATAAGGCAGCCGTATGGAGAAGAAGCCCTATGAAAATAGGCTCGTGACTCATTCGTTTCCAACACTGGAAACTGGATTTCAACATCCACATAAAGCTGACCTGGTCTAAACTAATATAGATCTGTTTCCCCGATCTCCCGTTGGAATACTAGCACGAGAATGTTCTCTTGTCCATTTCAAAAGCTATGGGGAGACCTGTTGCTTTGGACTACCACACCAAGCAGGGCTTGAAGGGTCACTATGCTAGAGTACAAGTTGAAATGGACATTACTGAAAGTGCATCTTGCATAGAGGAGGTTCAACTTGAATGTCTCGAACCCGGTACAATGAGGGTATTTGGATTCAGGCAACGGGTTCAGTATGAAGATGACATTAGTCGATGTGGCTTTTGTAAGAAGTTGGGTCATAAGGTGGGAGAATGCAGAACCAAGAAGCTTGAGGATGAAAAATAGGCTGCTATGGATAGGTCGGCCTCTGTGCCTGGTGCAGTCTACGTGGAAGATAGAGTGGACTCGGTCCGAGTTAACTCTCACTCGGGTACTAACTCCTCACGATTCTCTTTCCAAAAGAGCTGCTTCACCAGCCAATCAAGACGCTGGGAAGGAAGGACACGTTTTGAACTCAATAAATGAAAGGGCACCTATTGAGGAACCTCATAACTCTCCTAATCGTGTTGGTCATCTAGCCAATCAGGAAGCTGAGAAGGAGGGAGATATCCTAATTGTCTTGGATTCTGTTGAAAACAATCCAGCCAATTTAAAACTCCACCTCTGAAGATAATTCTGTCCGCACTTCAAATTTGAATGAACAGGTGGCTGGATCTGGGTCGGATTCAGAGGACGTGTATAGTGAAGACCCATCGGATGATGAGAATTCTTCTGATTCCATAGAGAACTCGGTGGATAAAGAGATAGAGGAGGACGTGAATGCTGTCAGGGACTTGCCGCCCAGCCCAAGAAAGAACGTGTCCATCAGAACGTGGAGGTTTGTCTTCAATGAGGGGAGGTAGAACCGCTTCTTCCACTTGAGCTTCACCAGATAATGGGGGTTCCCAGCTCGCTAGTTTCCTTGTATCAACCAGAAGGGATCGTAGAGCAGCTTCGCATTATCAGGAGATGGAGAAGATAGACAATGTTCTCTATGCCCGTGAGAAGGGAGTGGCTCGTTCTTCTAAAGGAGGCAACCAAAAAAAGAAAAAAGCAGGTCAGACTAGTAGGTCTGGCAACACCAATTAATTCATTGTTTCCAATGAGAGTTCTTTTTTGGAACATCAGAGGTGCGAAGAAGGCTGCTGGTTTGAGAGCCTTATCATCTTTTATTCGAGAACACTTTCTTGATGTTGTTTGAGTGGCGGAGCCAATGATCAATGTAAGTATATTCCCCTTTTTGTTCTTTAACAAATTGGGGTTCAAGGCTGATTTAATTCACAACCTCCATGTGGACAAGGTTCCTCGTTTATTCATGCTAGCTCTTTTAAGATGATGTGCAGGGATCTTTGGCTTGACCTTGGTATGGTTGGTCTCTCCACTATTCCTTTGTCTGTCATAGGAGATTTTAATGCTACGTTGTTACCTAATGAAAAGGGGGGCCCTGGAAGATTTAATTCAAGTTCTGCAGCGGAATTTCAGGCTATGGTGAACTTGCGCTAGTTAATTTCTGCTCCCTCTTAGGGAAAGAAATTTACTTGGATATATAACTGCAGAAGAGGTCATGTGACTGCTGTTTTGGACTGTAGCTTCTGTAATGGGAAATGGATTGACTATTTTAATAGTATTTCTCAATGGGTACTTCGGTCCACTGTTTTAGATCACGCTCCCATTCTGATCTTATCAGATGTGATTCCGAAACCTACAAATGTCCCCTTTCATTTTCATAAATTCTGGATGGAGGATGACAACTTTCTGTCAGTTGTCAAAGAAGCCTGGGATATTGAGATTGGTGGAAACCCAATTTATGTTCTCAATAAAAAGTTAAAACATGTGAAGATGGTCATCAGGCCTTGGGCAAAGCAGACTTTCCCTAATTTAAATTCTAAATTGGAGAAAGCAGCTAATGATTTGAAATCATTCAGGATGATATTGAGACTTCGGGAATGTCTGACGAATTATTTGGTAAAGAGGCTGATGCCAAAACTATCTATCTCAAGGCATCCCAAAGACAAGCTCAACTTTGGTATAAGAAAGCCAAACAGAAGTGGATGAAGGACGGTGATCGCAACTTTAAGTATTTTCACCTCTCTGTGAAAATAAGGCGAGCCCACAATCAGATTAGATCGCTTCAGAAAGAAGATGGCTCTTGGATTTTTGATCAGCAGGCTTTGAAGTCCTATATTTCCAGCTACTACGAATCTTTTCATGGGGCTGCGCAGTTGACTCCTCACTGGAAGCTGTTGGACAATATTCCTCAGGTGCTAGGGGATGGTGAGAATGATATCCTGTTAGCGGTTCCCTCGAAGGATGAGATTACTAAAGCAGTTTGGGATCTTGATCCTGATAGCTCTCCAGGCCCGGATGGCTTCTCAGGTAACTTCTTTCGTCATGTTTGGGCCATTGTTAATGTTGATTTTTGCCGAGCAGTGACTCATTTTTTTAGGGTGGGTAACCTGCCTCTAGGGGTGAACAACTGCTTTGTCACCCTGATCCCCAAAATTGTTGGTACCCAATCTCTTAAAAATTTCTGCCCTACTTGCATGGGAAATTTCTTTTGTAAAGTCCTCTCAAAGATCTTAGCTTCCAGAATTTCTCTGTTCCTTCCCCGCCTGGTTTCTGACTAACAAGGAGCTTTTTAGCAGGGAAAAGTTATCTCCTCTAATATTAGCCTTGCCTCTGAATTGGCCAATTTAATGCACTCTACTGTGAGGGGAGGGGGTATGGGCATCAAGCTTGATGTTCAATAAGCCTTTGATACTCTTTCTTGGGAGTTTCTATTTGCTACTCTTTGTAAATTTGGTTTCTTTAACCATTGGGTTTCATGGATTCACGAGATTCTGGTATCCTCTAGAATTTTTGTCCTAGTGAATGGTGGCACTGTTGGGTTCTTTGGCACTAGTTGTGGTCTTCGCCAAGGAGACACAATCTCTCCCAGCCTTTTTATTTTGGCTGAGGAGGTTCTTTGCAAAGGTCTTAAGAACTTATTGGAAATGGGGAAATTGAAGGCTCTCCCTAGTCCTAGAGGGGCAATTACCCCATCTCACCTTATGTTTGCTGACGATATCTTTGTATTTATGAATGCCTCTGCTTCATACGTTAGAAATCTCCAAAGCTTCTTATTTAGGTATCAGGAGTTCTTGGGCCAGCATATCAACCTAAATAAAAGTAAGCTATTTTTTGGAAAGGTAGCTCTGCACAGAAAACAGTACATCTCAAATCTCTTGGGAATTCCCTCTTCTAATCTTCCAACAAAATACTTAGGTGTTGAGATTTTTAAAGGAAGGGTTTCTCAGAAGCACCTGCTGCCTATGGTGGATAAAATCAAGACTAAGCTAGCGGGTTGGAAGGGAAAACTCCTCTCCCTTGCAGGAAGAGTGGAATTAGTTAGATCAGTTATCTCTAGCCTCCCAATCCATAACTTTGAAGTGTATTGGTGACCTCAATCTTCCATCAACATTGTAGAGCGATGGATGTAGAATTTTATCTGGTCTAGCGATGTTGAGAAGCAAAAGAAGATTGTGGTCAATTGGGATAGCATATGCAAGCCTAAACAGGAGGGTGGTCTGGGTATCAGACGCATGCGAGATGTCAATAAAGCCTGTCTCTATAAGCTTGCCTGGCAAATCAAGCACGAAGACTCCATCATAAGTAAATTTTTTAAGGCCAGATTTGTTAATGCTGATGGCTCTCTGAAACTTGGCTATAAGTCTTCCTCAATTTTCTCTACGCTGAAGAAGGTATGGCATTTTATTTCAAACTTTGAAAGGTGGTCGGTAGGGGATGGAAAGAATATTAATTTCTGGCTTGATAGATGGATTGATGGAAGGTCTCTTATTGAGAATTCAAATTTGAATTTAGCTCTTTTCAAAGATATGAAAATAAAAGTCGTTGACTTCATCATTGATAATAGGTGGAGCTTCCCTCAAGTGACCTCCCTATTTTTAAAAGAGTCTTTTATCAAAGCTTCCCATATTCAGGTATCCGATTCCACTTACGTGTGTCACTGGAGGCTAGGCCCCTCGGGTGCCTTCTCTAATTGTTCAGCTTGGGAGGAAATAAGGAAAAAAAAAACCCAAGGTGTCTTGGTTTCCTCAATCTGGAAGTCAAAACTTCAGCCTCACCAGGCAGCCTATGGTTGGCGGTTTGCTCACATCAAATTGCCCACTGATGATGAGGTTTCTAAGTGTGGAATTCAGATGTCTTCAAAGTGTGATCTCTGTAGTTCAGCGGAAGAATCTACAATTCACCCTTTCTTAAATTGTAGTTACACCTCCTTTCTTAGGCAGAATTCTTGTGATCTCTTGGCTTTCATTGGCCTACTTTCTTCAAAATTGAAGATCTTTTATTATGGTGGAAGAGGAAAGAAAATCAGGTCTCATTCAAAGGGGTTTGGAACTGTGGGGTGGTTCTTATTCCCTATTTCCTATGGATGGAAAAAAAAATGCAAGATGCCATGATGGAAGGGCTCATCTTCGTGAGCAATGTTTCTCTTTTATACAAGGTGAAATCAAATTTCTTTCCATGGTTTATACAAGGAAAATCCTATCTATTTCAGATTTGTTATGTGCCAGGCACATTGGTATTTCTAGATTTGCTGGAAAGCTAAGTGTCCCCATGGAAGTCTATTGATGCCCCCCCCCCCAAGCCTGGATGGATCAAACTAAATACTGATGGATGCTCCCTTGGAAACCCTGGTAAGGCTGGCGTAGGATGTGTCTTCAGAAACAATGAAGCGGAGGTCATTTTAAACTTCAGAGAAGCAATAGGGGTGAAAACAAATTTTGAAGCAGAATTTTCTGCAGTCATTTCTGGGATTGAGTATGCAAGAGCGTGGGATCTTCAGAATCTTTGGATGGAAATTGACTCTGTGGCTGTGGTTACTCTCCTCTCTAGAGGACTTGTCCCTTGGTTTGTCTTTCAAAGATGGAGAGGGCTGCAATCTTATTTGTCTTCAATTACTTGGAAGGTCTCCCACAAGTTCCAAATAAATCCATTTATCAAAATAATTGTACCCACAAAATATGCTGGAAAATTCCATGTGGGCGAGCAGCCAATGATATTTCTGAATTCTTAAAGCAGTAAAACAAAAGCAAAATTTCAGTGTTATTCTAAGCATACTCTTTACTTCTTTTTGAGGACTTCCCTTTGGTGGTGATCCAACAGACTTATTTGCATGTTTCTTTTTGAATTCTTCCTGTGCAGGAGTCTTTGCACGTTTCGATGAACGGATTATATCAAACAGCCCATCCTCAGTTAAAAACGCAGTACCCAGCTCTGTGGCTTTTGAACATTTCTGGCCTCCAATATCTTCATCAGCTAGAAGATAATTCTGCAAAACAGAAGATGCCAATCAAATTTTCTCACAATCAATCAAGACCAAAGCAAAGACAACACTAGACCTTGAGAAGACCGTTTTCTTGCTGACAGATCCAGTAACACGACCACCATATTGTTTAATTAAATCCTCTACTTCTTCCCTTTCCAAGCTGCAACAGCCAAGAACTTCTATAATAGTGAAATCTATATGAAATGAAGAGAGATCGAATATTCTTTGGCTGGTTCTTGATTAGCTCTCAGGCAAGAATCCCCAATCCAGCTTGATTGCTCTAAACAACAACAATGCAGCCAAGAATGAAAACATTTCTCTCCCATTCTACCTCGGATCAGACTTGGAGAATAAAGAAGCCAGAGCTTGAAGCTGATTCTTGCTGACATTGAATTTCTCTTTCAACATTCGGGCTTGCTCTTCCTACAAGCTTGAAATCTTCTCTTTCCTTGAGCCGCCATCATCTCTCTTCTTCGGTTTCGCTGAAGATGGTTAAGAAACCAGAGGGGTTTCGCTCACTGGGGTTTTCTAAGTGTGGGACCTTGATGGAGGATCTCCCCCCTCTCTCTCTCTCCCCCTTTCAAGTAAATAAAAAAAAAAATTTTAAACTGAAATCCATCATTTTGAAAATAAATTTATTTTAAGTAAATGGTATTGTTATCTTAAAAAATATTAATCTCCAAGCATGAGTACATGCACTTATATAATAATCGAAATCATAAGAATCGACAAGACAAACTCAATAAACAATACCCTAAACCCCTAAACCCTTCCATAAACTAATGTATATTAACAAATGATTCAAACTATGAAAAATTGAAAATTTTAAGTCTAAACCACTTAATTTTCCAAGCAGGATTCAATGATACTGATATCAGGTCACATAGAGATATAGGTGAAAATATTCCATGTTGAGAATTTCCATTGGCCTACAATGATAAGACTCTAAAATTGTGAGTTGAGTGTGAAAAATAAAAAATTTTAAGTTTCAACCATTTAATTTTTTGAGAAGAATCCGAAGGCACTGATATCATGTCAATTGAAGTTTATAAGATATGAGCATATAATTGTGAGGAGAAACATATGAAAAATTGAAAATCCTAGGTCTAAACCCCCTGTATATATGTATACATACAAACACACACATACATATAGATTTATATTATGTATATATAGTGAACCGCGTGTTTCTTGTGGGGGAGTATATATCTATCACTGCATTATATATATATATATATAAGTAAAATATATTATTTTATTAAATTAAATTTGCAAAAAAAAAAAAAA
>NC_056570.1:11296890-11320158 GCF_013358625.1 Macadamia integrifolia
TTGGCTTTGTAATTTTATTTCTCATTGTGATCGGTTCCTTTGTACAGTTTTTTTTTTCTCTTTTAATATACATGACCTTTTAGCTAAAAATAAAGAAAAGATCTGATGAGTTAGAAGAAAAGGGGAAGGAATTTGAGGAGAAGCAATCTCAAACTCGCACATTGCTTCCAGAGAGAGAAGCAGTTGTTGCTGCTAAAGAACAAGCTCTATTGGATCAAGTTCAGGAGATAAAAGATGCTGCTGCTGCTGCTGCCATTGCAGAGACACGAGAGAAATACAAGCCCCCATCTCCGGAGGCGGTAGATGTTGAGGACAACACAGAAAACGAGGTGTTATTGAATCACTGGTCAGCAGTGGAAGGCAAATTGATGCTGTCCACCTTAGTCAAGCATTCCAGCTTTCTGAGAGCTTTCCTCCTGTACCCCTGTTAGAGACATACTTGAAGGAATTGAGGAGGAACTCACAAGGAAACGACGGTTCAGGAGGTGCTGCTGGTCCTCAGATTGATGTAAATGCCCAGGAGCTTGGTGCACTAAGAGCTGTCATCAGGTGTGTTGAGGAGTACAAGCTTGAAGCTGAATATCCATTGGATGCACTGCAGAAACGAGTGGCTCAACTGGAGAAATCAAAGGCGGACAAGAAAAGGATGGGAGATATGGCAAAGCATCAACAGCCAAATAGGGCTCGAGCGAATGGAGGGTACTCTGGGCGTCGTATGCCTGTTGCTGCTGTGAATAGGCAGCCTCCAGTTTTCAATGGGAGGGGAGCCTATATGGGAGTCTCGGAAAGGTATCCTCATGCGGGTCCAACTGCTTATGATTATCAAGCTCCTAGCCAGGGAGCTTATACCCAGCAGCCAAATGCACAGAGGCCATCCTATTACCACCAAGATGAGAGGGCTACAACAAGCACATACAATGCTGCCCCATCAAATTATGGGGCTTATATGGGCAGTGGGATGCAGTCCTCACAGCAAACGTACATGTAAGCCAGAGTCTCAAATACATTAGGAAAACCTTTTATCATTAGGATGCAATGCGCACAAGGAAATCTAAAACAGTTCCCTGGAGAGGGTGTTGTAACCACATAATCCTTTTGAAAGGTGGGAGCGTACTCTATTTCTCGTCTAAATCTTAGGATGGAGAGGACATTTGGGCCTCTAGTAGATTCTCCTCTTGCACATTCCCTTGCTGTAACTTTTTTACTTTGTTGAGGTTGTCACTTACAAATGTTTTCTATGACATTGATCTGGTTTTTGCTAAAAATAAAAATAAAAAATAAAAAATAAAAAAAAAAAGAAGAAGAAGAGGTAGTTTGAAATTATTGTCTTGTTAGTTTGAAATTAATGTGGAACGTCATCATTATTAGGTAGAAATTAGCTGTAAATAATGCTCTGTAAATGCTCATCCAGAATGATTGGTCTTACTTAATTTTTTAATCTTATTCTACTATATGGATTATATAGATGAATTGTTTTTAGCATAATATCTCAAATAATTTATATATAAAAATCTATTTTTGTGGAACTGGTAGGTGGGCCATTAAAATTCTTCAGAGTAACAAGAACTTGAAGATAAGAGTTTAAATGACTCGATAAGCCGGTAGCTTCCGTCATATCTAAGTCCTCCCCACTCAATCCCCAAGGCAAGGACCATTCAAACTTGTGCAAAAGATTAGTGATTACAAGTTGAACAATGCCAAAAGCGAATTGAGCTCCTGGACATCCTCGCCTACCTATTCCAAATGGAATTACATCATTCAAGAACCTCTCTGGTTTGAACTTCTCAGGTTCATCCCAGGACACAGGGTCCCTTCCAATGGCCCATGCATTGATTATTACTATTGTGTTGGCTAGAACATCAAATCCTTGTATATTGACATTTTCTGTCAATTTACGTGGAATCAATAAGGGGAGTGGAGGATGCAGTCTTAGTGTCTCCTTAATCACTGCATTCAAATAATGCATTTTTTTTATATCAACATATGCAATATTCTCTTTGCCCCTTGTGACCCCCTTTATTTCCTCTTGAATTTCTTTCATTACTTCTGGATGCTTTAAAATTTCTGCCATCGTCGACTCCAGAAGTATACTTGTGGGATCAGTTCCGGCGCCAAACATATCCTACAGGATAAAAAGACAATGAAAATAAGTAACACAATTTTATTTTAAACAACAATATTAGGGCACCCTTGGCCCATATAATGGCTTTGATGTTCTCATAGGTGATAATTTTTTTTTTTACTTACCAATAGAATGGCTTTGATGTTATCGTTCCAAAGAGAAATTCCAAAGCTCTTGTCTTTTTCAATCTGAAGGAGGATGTCTACTAAGTCAATGTGTGTATCATTATTATGATTGTCTTTTTTCTTATGTCCCATTCTGTGTTGTTGAATCACTATATCAAGAAAAACATCTATCTCTAAAAAAATTTTCTTGAAGAATGAAAACCACAGTGACCATTGAATGTTGTAGAAATAATATCAGCAGAAAACAAATACTCACACACAGAGATAAAGAGAAATGGAACTTGAAATGCTTGTGGCTGGATATGCAGAGACGAGAGACGGCTGAGTATGGCAGTAGGTTCCGCAACTGTGTAGATCTCTGCTAACGTTCTTCTGAAAAAAAAAAAAAAAAAAAAAAAAAAAAAGATGTTATTGATTCTAACGGTGCAATGCAAGCAAGTGCAACAATAAATGAAAAAAAAAATTATATATAAATAAGAAAATTGCCAATAGGCTGCTGTTTGCTTTGGCGGAGATGCCCTCGGACCGCAACAAGTAAATTTTAACATGTGGACGATCAAATGAGTGAGAGAGAGGAGGAGGAGGACAAGAGACAGAAGAATAGAGCTCAGAAGTTCCGGCGCTGCTAACTCTGGCGCATGAGGTAGATGTGGATAGGTGGTGGGAAGTAAAAGAAAAAGAAAAAGAAGCAATGCAGAAAGGTGAGGCAAGCGTAGGCGCAAGCGGCCTTGCTACGCCCTTGACATTCTTGAGGGCCCTCTCTAACTTCTCCACCTTCTCTCTTAGTGCACGAGTCTCAGCAGACTCAACCGTGGGTTGTGGAGTGGGGTTATAGTTGATCACGATGTCGTTCTCTCCTAAGACCATATTGGGATTTTCCGATGCATCGCCACTGGCTGGGCTAATGTGGCTATGCTCTTGATGACTATGATCTTGAGCCTCAGGTTGACTTGGCCTAGTTAAACTTCAAGAATTTAAGTAACAAACTAGTGGAGTGAAAGAGTGAAAGAACTTGCCTGCACAAATTACACGGACCGATCACTGAAAAGGAGACTGGGAGTTGATTGTCAGAAATTTGGAGCCGGCAAAAAAGAAGGGAAGTGGTGCCAGGACTAAACAGCCGCTGCTACCGACGCTGGATGGGGTTGTTGGGTATTTGCAGATCCATAACCATGCATATATATAATGTCGTCAGATGAGAATATGAGATTAGATGTGAAGAAACTAAAAGCTGATCTCCCCTGAGTAGTCACAAGCTAAGAAACAACACCTAAATGATCAAATAATCTGAGAGGAGATGCTTAAAAGGTTGATTTACTTCATCCCTCCATGGTCCATGCTGTCTCCTTTTTGTCTTCTTCTAATTAAACTACCTATTCAGGCAATATTAATTAAAAATATATTTTTTCCTCAATAAACCAGATTTGTATCTTCCATCAAAGATCGTTAACTCACCGTTAAACCCACGTTACCAAGGGTGTCAATTTATAACCATGGCCAAAAGCCGGATCAAAACCGCCTTTTAAAATTGAATCAAACCAAATGGTTCAGTTTTGATTTTAAAAAATGAAATTTCATTTAGTTCTATTTAGATTATGAAGTGTAACTTATATAAATTTATCTTGAATCGAATCAAAACTATACTAAACCCTAAAAGACTAAAACACGAGTTTTAAGATTTTGATTTTATCAATTTCTGTCTTTTTTTTTTTCCTTTGGATAAGGAAGCTGAGCCAATTCGATTTTATTTTGATTTTTTTTTATATATATTGTATGTTAATTTGAACCAAACAAGTGGTGATGGAGTGGGGTCCTAAGTATAAACCGATCAACAAATGAGAAAGACAGATAATTTGGACATTTTTTCTTTAAAACAGCAGGGGGAGAAGAAGAGGTAAAAGCCTTCAAGTAGAGAGATTCCACTCAATTGCATGTCACTATCAAGTTTCCTTAATTCCTACTGTCACCTTTTTATGTTAGATTTTGTGTTTCCCATTTTTTTAACTATACTCAATTGCATGTCACTATCAAGTTTGGGCACTCATTGAACTATACTTAATTGCAAGTTACTATCAAGTGTGGGGACTAACTGAACTATACTCAATTGATTCGTCTGCTACAGCCCTTCAGAATCCTACTTTTATGCATCTATAATCATCGTTTCTAGTGTGTCCACGTGATCTGATTCAATTAAAAGCAAAAGCTTCACTTGTTAGAAAATGATAACGTTCACCAAAAAATGAGAAAATATTGATACATGATACAGGGAGAGAGGCTGAATGGGACATCAGAGGAGCCTCTTGGAAACTGGGTCACACTAAACCATTTTAGGAATTCTGCTATGGCTAAGGCTTGAGTGCAAGGGGTAGGTAATGCCCTGTGTTTAACTAAAAGAGGCAATGAAAGGCTGTCATCAACTAAGAAGAGGTACGAGATACTTGCCACTATGGAGGTGGAGGCTACCAATGTAGAGGTGCTGGCCCATCTCATATCTCCTACTCTTGACTCAGTTTGCAAAGACCAAGGGACTTACTACAATGTAGAAACTGAGGTTCTGCATGATTTAAAGGTGTCTGACCAAACTCTATATGAAAATTTGAAAGAGACGGGGATTTTAGAAGGGGTTGATGAGCTGGCTCCTAAGATGGGGTATCCTAGTACAAAGAAAGACTAATGCTAAAAAGTGTGGACAGCAAACAAAACGTAAGAGATCCAAGAAAATTCTAAAAAAGAAAAAGCAAACATTTTCATAATTGTTTACAGCAAGTGGAGTGACTCTTTTATAGGAAAAAATGTGAGAAGGGAGGTGAACCTTTCCAGCTGGGCTGTGGTTGCAATAATTTAACCCACTCACTACATCCAGTGGCTTGGTTGAGGTAAATTGCTAAATACTTCTACTAACATGGGACTTATAAAGGTCGACTTAGCTGGTAGCCCCTCACAATCTTATGTGCATACAAAATTAGATATGCGGGCAGCTCTTCCTAGAAAATCTATTTTCATCATAATTCATCCCCGGCCACTATAATGCCAAAATTCAAATTTTAAGAGAATAAGAATTGGATTTTGAGGGACAAATACCCCTGCAACCATCAATACAACTATCAACCATGGATTTGTCTTGTATATGCAAAACACATATTTGAGTTTCTTGAACCTTCTCAACTTTTGGAAACAAAGTTTTTTTGCTTTCTTAATTCCTTTATTTATTTATTTATTTATTTTTTATGTTCTTTCAGATCTCTCTTTTCATCAGATACTTATTGGGTAGGAGACAAACAATGAATAAAAGGACAATTATATTTTGTGGGGGTAGCATGGTCTTTCCACTTTTACTATGTCTAGACGTGTACCTACCCTAACAGGGAGGATTCTTTTCTCCACAAATAAAATAAAAATATTCTTTGCCTAAAAGGCATATAACTTATTCTCTTTTTCTCCCCCTCTCTCTCGTGTTTTTTTTTTCCAATCACTTCCTATTCAAGTAGCCGGAAAAGCAAAATTTTAATTATTTTCTTTTTCTCCTTTTAGCTTAACTCTAGTTATCAATGTCTAATGTAGCTGTTTTGCAGATTGCATATATTTTATTAAGAGAGAAAAGAAAAAAAAAAACACAATCCGTTCATGTGCTCCAATGTGTGCCCATGAGTAGAGGTGCATGTCCTAGTCCTTCTAGCTGTTAGATGCCACATTGGCCCAACAAGCCAACAAGGTATTAGAGAAGTGCCAAATCGGTTTTCTCTTTAGTTCTTTATTTATTTATCATTCTTTTTATTGCAAACTTTTTTACCTAAAAAAAAAAATCACCACAAATTCAGCCTTGTCCTTTTAACTTTTGGATGGATTATATGTCCCATAATGTTGGCCACACGAAATGGGAAAACACACTACAGTGAAGTGAAAAATCTCACCCCTGTTGATTGTTGAATATCCTCGTACTAATGCAAAGCCCATGCAGCCTGGCCAAACCTAATTGTTTAATTTTTAAGGGACTGAGGTATCTGAAACATAGTCCATGCTACCACTTCCTGAGTCTATATCTCTCCTCCCCATAATAAGGGACAGATATGTCAATTCATAGAGAGAGATGAGAGGGATAGAGTCAGGGGGCACTAGCTTACTCTATGCTCTCAGAAAAAATTCATTTCTGAACTTCTAAACGTTAAACTTTAAAATAATCGAACCACTCATCAAGAAAAGTAACAAATCTATGAGTTGAATCAAATCAAATCGAATCGAATCGAATCAAGACATGTCAAACTTTTAGGGTTTCAATGAATTATAATTGTAAATCCATTGAATCACTTATACCTAGTTTCAAACTTAAGAAAAGTAACACTAATTTGAAATTCAATAATTGCATTTTCCATTTTTGAAAAATCATCAACTATTGTTACTTTTGATAGTGTTTGTCAATTTAGGAACCGAGCCCTCTACCCCCACCTTGACACAACAAAACCTACCACAATAATTATTGTCACCAACTTAGTCCATTATAATTCCATACATAGAGAATATGAATTGAACCACCAATTAACCATCAAAATGTTTCCAAAATACTAATTAATATATCTCATAACCTTCGCAAACTATTTACAAAATGTTTAGGTAATTCCGCCTTGTAGGTCAAGGCATGGACATGGTTTTATTTTGTTTGTCCCTTACCAATCCTACAGGTCCAGGCCAACTTTTTACATCCCTAGTTCGGGTGTGCATAGGGTAGGACACAGTACACATATTGGGTACCATCAACCTTTAGTTGCATCTTTATAGAGGAAACAATAGGCATGTTTGGTGATGGAGGATGCATGAAACCATTATTTATCTACCACCCACCATTTCTTTTTGAAAGGTTAATCAAATTCGGAATGCTTTTCAAAATTTCACAAAAGCATGTTCTACCAAAAATGAAATACAAATGATTCTGCACATTAATAATTCTTCAACACCACCACCACGGTGATGGAGGATGCATGAAACCATTATACATCTATTATTCACCTTTTCTTTTCAAAAGGTTAATGAAATCTGGGATGTTCTTCAAAATTTCATAAAAGCATGTTCTACCAAAAGTGAAATACAAATGATTCTACACATCAATAATTCTTCACACCACCACCACCACCACCACCACCTTTAACAAGCCATTCATTCTCACTAAGGAGACAAGAGTCACAGAACCAAACCGTATGAAGCTAGATATCGAATTGAAAATATAGATATTAAAAATTGATGGGAGAGTAGACCCTTGCACTGAAACTAGAAACCGAATCCAAAATATAGCGATCCAATTCCAAAAATTGAAATCGGTTCAGGTCTTCTTAAAACAAGAAAAAATCAAATCAAAATGAATCAATTGAAACCGAAAACCAATTCAAAATTAGAAAAATCTGCCAAAAACCAAAATATTATTTTTAAAAAAATTATATGTTTTCCATTATTTTGTAGCATCATCATCTCCTTCTGTTCGTGGTTTCTTCATTGAAGATGATTAAGCATAAGATAAATCTCAATTTTATTCCAAAATTTAATCCATAAAGTTTCTGCTTATTAGGAGAAAGAAGAATACCCACTAGACACTCAATGCCTCAAAATTTGTGCCAAATACAAGATAGAAGGCCCCACCTACACTAATGCTGATATTTTGTTCATCCTTTATTAGCTATATCATCAGATTGATTGGTTCATGGTGTGGTCATTTTGCCTCCCTATCTTTGGGTGATTCATGTGGCAATAGGACATGGTTCTTTTTTTTCACTAATTAATAACCCCCAAACCTTGGATGGATGAATGTCCTATGATGTTGGCCCCAGAAAATAAAAAATCTCATTCCCGTGAAATGAAAAATCCCACCCTTGTTGATTGCTCCCTATGCTGATGCAAGAGCCACACAACTTGACACCATTCCCCCTCCTTAGTTATTTAATTTTTAAAGAATTGAGGTTTCTATCCAGGAACATAGTCCATGCTAGAGCTTCTTGAGTCTATCTCTCTCCTCCCATAATAAGGGCAGATATATCATTTCATGGGGAGATAAGATAGAAAGACTCATAGAGGCATTAGCGTACATTACGCCCTGAACATAATTTATTTTCCCAACTTTTTTTACTGCACACACCATTTTTCTTAGGGTCTACATTTTGTAGAGACTCACCAAATGATTAGTAGCTATTATTTCAAGAGACAACCAAAGAAAAAAGAGACTTCTTCGGTGGCTCCATTATCTTTCAATATCACCTCATATCATATACTCCTTGGTTAGTTTAAAAAATTTTCAATTATTTTTATTTATTAATTTTTGGGTTTTTTGTTTGGTAGAAATTTTTTTTTATTGTTGTTGGTGGCATTTGGGAGGCCCTTCTTAGGATCGTTTCTTCAATATTTCAAATTGAATTATCCTGGATCTTCAAAATTACAGAATTCCACTTTTATGTTTTTTAGAAATTACATTAGATTGGGTTGGGCTTTAAGTGACCTAATTAGAGTTTGAAATGCTACATTATACATTATACGATACATTATAGGGCACCGGTGAAATTGCATTTGTACCTCTTGAAAACGGAAAGGAGAATCCTATGGTCATTTCGTCTGTAATGGATCCCTATATATGACTCTATGTGCTTTAGGCAGTTGTCAACAGATCTCCTATGATATATGTCTGGCATGGGCTCATTTTTTTTTTTGTCAGCAATGAATTTATTAAAGATGCATGAAAGGAAAAACAAATCAAGCTCAATCTTCATCTTCATCTTTGGTATTACTTTAGCAGAGAGGAAATCAAGACAATGAGCTAAAATCAAAATTCACGAGAATGGGAACCTTAGTTTTCCAATGGTATCCCATTTTGTATGATTAAGGGAAAACCTTGGGAGAGTAACCCACTCAGTAGAGGTATGGGTTCATGGCGTCCGCGCATAATTAACATTTTAATGAATAGCTTGTATGAGAGAGAGAGAGAGAGAGGGAAGAGAGAGGATGCCTGAATATAAATGGGGATATATGCTTAGTTCATAGGCATAATATATGACCCTCTCCACCCGTGACCCGGGTGAGATTTTCTCGAGAGCTGAAATTAATTTGGGCCCCATGTGATGACCAAATGTGCAACATGTGGGATCTACATGCTATGCTTTACCCACTGTGAAGAGTCATTACTCATGTGCAAAGCTACATTCCACCTTCAATTCCCCTTTATACAAAAGTCATGAATCAACAAAAATTTCCTTTTCTATGAACCACCACCAGGGTACCCTAGGCTCCTTTAGTGACTTTTATATTCATCTTTTGAGATGAGACCAAAAAAAAAAACTAAAGGTCCAAGTTTCCCCTTCTTCACCCAAGGTGAAAGAGTGGGATACCAAAGGTTCAAAGATTCTTTTCCCACACAAAACCTCAATATGATCTCAAAGCCATGTACATCAATTATTGTGGGAAGTTGTGTGTTTCAACACCCAAAAAAAAGATTGCCTTAATGCACAATTTCTCTTTCACACAAATTTTTTATTATTTTTCCTATGTGTTCTAAAATTGTAAATCTCATATGGATGATACTTTTTGAAAACACCTACTGGTGTGGTGTACAAACTCCTCCCCACATTGATACTATGGTGAACCCTCTCCCCAACCCACCCAAAAAAAAAAAAAAGAGAGAAAAATGTCTACACCAGTTCTCAAGTTGTCTATCTCTCTCCTCTCCTCAATGAAATGACATTTATACCCTTTATTTGTAGGGGAGAGAGATAGAACCAATACTTTCCGATCTTTAAGTGAAAAAGAGATGAACTGATAATTTTGTGTATCCCTATATCTCAGGGACCACACAACCAAACAGTCTTATATTTCCCAAAATAGTTACTAAAGTTTCATTAAGTTATGGTGCGATAAGCCAGGATGCAATTGTTTTTCATTGTACAGTTTGATTAGGACCAAACTTTCCTAAAATTTCTGGCTAAGAAAAATTAGAAAATTTCTGGCCAAGAAATATTCATGAAACACAACCATATTATATTCTCAAGCGGAGTACATCAATCAGAGTGAGAACCTCGTTTTCCATTGAAAAGAATTATTGATTTTTTCATAAACTTAAGGTGGTGAAAGCTTTCGTCACATTACATTTTTTTTTTTGGGTAGAAGAGACAAGGGCTGTTGAGTCTCAGAGGATCATAGGCTCTGATTTGAGAAAAATCTCAAATCTCAGAGGGGCAGCTACCCTTAGAAACATCCCATCTCTATGAACAAGCCTCACACTTTAACTAATGTGCTTCGTCACATTACATTGTTAAGCCAACAATAAGTACAATTATTGTGAGAACTTCACATTCCAATGAAAAGAAATTTTGACTCTCTATAAATTTTTGATGCAGACATATGAAATGATCATCTCATGCCTTATGAAATGAAAAATTCTACCTCTTTTGAATGCCCTTGTGTATGCTTTCATTGATCCCCGTGCAGCCGCACTGATGCAAGGGCCACAAAACCTGACAGCACAAGAATTAAGTATGGAGTGACATTTTCTTCAAGTGTAACTTTGTATCCCAAGAGGAACATTCACCAACTTTGCTTGTTCTCTCATCAGTTTAACTATAATGTCATTGCATAGGCTTCTTTGGTAACTAAACAGGTTGGGAATCATGATCTCAATGGTATCATTGGTAAGGTTGCTCTTTGCACTGCCGTACGTTGTTATGCAAACTTAACATGAAGTAATTTTTTGTTAAATGAGATTTGCAAGCTCAATATGCGTTGTTCTTTGCCCGTTTGATTTTGTTTCTGCTGTTTCTGTGTCTAGAAACAAAAAAAAAAAACAGTTTTTTTCCGTTTCTGTGCTAAGAAATGATTTTTGGAATTGCAAAAAGGTGTTTGATTTTTTTGTTTTCCAAAACGTTTTCAATAGTGTAGCTGGGTTCGAAACATGAGTGAAGACACGACATTGTAGGTATGCAACTCATGAGTGAAGGCATGACATTGGAATTGCAAGTATGCTTCATGGAGATGTGCTTCAGAAGGATGAAGGCAGTCCAGAACTTTGAGCTTCGCATAACCAGGTTGGAGTCGCTGCTTCTGGATAGTGAAAAGTTTCAACAATGGGTTGGGGTTGGGGTTGGGGTTGGGGTAGGTCAAGTGAAGTATCAGGTTTTTTCACAATTTTTGTCACTCCCATTTGTTTCTAGAAATATAAAAAAAAAAGTTTCACTTGCTTCTCAATTTCTGTTTCTAGACATAGAATTAGGCATAAATTTCTATTTCTATTTCGAAAAATAAGTAAAATGAAACAGTTTTTGGGGTGTTTTTCCATTTCTGAGCGCAGAAAAATGGATAGAAATGGAAGCAAGATCATACGGGCCCTTAGTTTGTTTTTTTCTTTTTTTTTGGACAGATAGGGAGGGAAGTAGGTAACAGCTAGGAGACTCAAACACGAGACCTCCTAGTGAGCATGGGCCCTTATTTTGTTCTCTTTCTAACACATGGGCTATTCCGATCCGCATCGATGGTGAGGTATCTCATGTCATTTGAATTTTCGTCAGTGCCTGCCACTTCTCATCCTAAGGCAGCCATTGCCTCTTTCCGAGCCAATAACAACTAGTTTTACTGAAAGCAACTCCCTTTTCTTGGGATTTCTTTCTTCTAAAAATAGAGGACGTGCCTAGGTTTCTTTTGATGAATTCTAAGTGCTAAGAAGCTCCCTCTTGCTCTTTACACTCTTTTACCCTTTATTGCAAAAGGATTTTCAAAGCTCCTTAATTCCATTATTTAGGTTTATTAAATACAACTTAAAAGTGTCCCGACGTGGCTCAGTAACTGAGTGCAACAACTACTAGAAGACCGTAGTGATTATTTCATCTTGGAAGTCAACTCGCATACCTTTTTTTTGCTAACGGCGGGTATCTAGGCCTTTGGCCTGACTAGTCCCGCAGGCCCATACTAACCCCACAATCGCATGGACCGGGTCATATCGGGGTTGAATGAGAACCATTCAACTTTCACTGAAAGCAGTGAAGAGCACTAAATACCCCCGTGTGAGTGGCCTAAGGTGTGCCTAGTGGCAGTCGAATTTAGGACGTCTGAGTTTATGGCTCGTACCAAGTTCGTTGCTCACCAACTGCGCTACCCCCTTGGGTTCAGGTTCCAGGTCTAATGAGGATAATGTCAAATAAGAGACCAAAAATCCAATGCCCTTGACCTCTTTCTATAGGTCATGTGTAGCTACGGGTCTACCACAAGGAGGAGAGCTCTATGGGAATTCAGTCTAAACTAAGGTAAAGTGTACTCAACAAGCAATTTATCTCTATAAACTAAGATAATCAAAAGTACCAAGATCAATTAGCAAATTAAGAAACTAGGCTAAACTAGGGCAAACAAAATTATCACTACAACGCAAGAGAATGAGATGGATAGATTCAAATTAAGATGGTCACTTGGGAATGGAATCCACCATGAGGTTAGGTTGAGTCAATGGTCAACACACTAAAGCACTGCGTATATCATGGCCTAGGTCTATAGGAGATACGGAAAAAAGGCTAACATATCCTAAGTAGTGCATATTCAACATACAATGAGAACTAGACATCATGAAAATGAATGGTATTACACTGGCTACAGAGGCAAGTATGCAAATGGTCCAGAAGACGCTAAAAGAAAAAAAGGATATACAAAAGATGAACAAATAATTAGAAAGGATTTGTCATTTGGTGAATAGAATAATGTGCAAGAGGACCTGGAGACTCTCAGCTACTGATAGTGCTAAAACCAACCATAGAAATTTGTATGAACCATCCAACCGTCTCATTAATTTCAAATACCAAAAAAATAAAAATAAAAGAGAGAGAATTTAGTTCTAAGAAAATTCTTCTACAGTTTAAGTATCTCACTATCTCTCAAAATTTCACTACATTATCATGCACCAAACAGCAAGAAGTCTAGCGCTTGAACAAAACACCAGCGACAAGAACGTTTTATGAAAACATTATACTAAAAAAAACCCCTAAAACTACCATGATATTTTGGCATTCGCAAACAGTTACACTAAGAAAAACTCATAACTAAAAAAACAAGTACTGTGTAGAAAGACCATGCTACCTGAAGGAGGTGATGAAAACCTAGTAATGGGGGACCCGCTACTAGTTGTGGGTGAGATATAATGTTGTGGTGTCTGCATACTGCTGCTCCTCCTCTTGTTACCAGAGAAAGCTGCCATAGGATCTGTGTAAAAATCAAACCGCGGAACAGAAGGTGAACTTCCCTCCACCAGTGGAATTGCAGAGGGTTCAATTAGTGGATTGGATAGGTAACCAGGGGCAGTAGAACTATCGGCAATCTCGGAAGCTTCAGCCTCAGCAGCCTCCATTCGCATTGATTTCAATCTTTCTCTTCTTTTATTTGATTCTTCCATCTGATATGAGGACAAGCTAACCACACAAGAACATAAGCTACATAAACAAATTACTGCATCGACACATATTATTGAAGGAATAAAATATATAAACTGGGTTATTGAGGTTGTGGCAGAAAACACCCATGTCCAATCTAATCTGAGACGAAACCAGGCTGATATCAGTCCACCACAATCTGGAAAAAGTTAGGGGACAACCAGTTTTAGCAGATTAGTTGGTGGCTGATGCAGCCAGCCAACCTAGATTCCAGTTTAGAAATCAAATATCAGATCAGCTGCTTCACAAGTCCAGGTCTGAGACACTGAAATACTTGCCTAATAGATCAGGATTGAAAGGCTCGCTGGTTTGTTGATTTCAGTGATAGTTAAAACGGCATCTAGGTGGTCCAAGGCGTTGGAGGGGGACTGGACGCAAGGCAACACCAACAAGGCACCTAGGTGCTTGGACACCTAGATGTTGCCAAGGCAATGCCTTAACGCTATGATTTCAGCAGCTTGCAATATGGGAAGAAAGAGAGAAGAAGGAAATTAATTAAATTAACGCATTGTTTTTCTTTTCCCACCCCACTTTACTTCTAGGAAAACAAAAAACACAATTGAAAAGGTTTCCATTCCTTTTTTTTTTCACTTCACATTCCTTCCTCTTTTTCTAAGGTCCACTGAAGTTTTTATTTTACTTCACTTGTGATCAATAGGGCCTTAATGTTCATCAATGCAAGTTACAATGCCCCGTTTTGAAGACACCAATAGCCCTTAGTCTATGAAAGGCAATTTGATTTTGATACAGGTAGATCATTCATATCGAAATTGTATTCAGCACGACAAATTTAAGAAGATACATAACATACAATGGAGATAATCGGACGGAGCAAATGAAGGTTATTATAGTTACATGACTTATTTATCAACCATAGACTAAAACGAGCAGAGGGAGTAACATTCAATTATGATATGGGGTTCAGCTCTTGATGGAAAAAAAGTTACCAGAAGAGAGTAAGAAAGGGGAGATTCAGAACAGTAAATGTTTATGCATTCTATCAAACATGTAGAGTGCATGACCCCTTGCTGCTCTACTCATCTTGAAGAAGAAAAAATCAACTGGTTTACAAAAAAACAGAGAAATAACAAGTAGTTATAACACAAACAACAGGTTTTAGGATCAAACTACTCTAATAAATACTTCAAGAATCTGTTTTCTCCTCATTTCAAACAAGACAGGAAAGAAGAAAAAAAATGTGTATTAGCTCCCTGAAACAACATAAATCCTTGCTAATAGAACAAATAGGACGCATGTGGGATCGAGAATTTAGGGATTCCGTTCTTACGATCAAATAATGAAAATCGGACTCCGTATCTTAAGATTTTGAATATTCGAACTTCAATTATGGCGTGGAAAGGGAGGGAGATCTTACCTCAGTCCGACTCTTTTCCTTTATTAACCTTCAGGTCGCCGTTGGAGTCTTTGATCGGGACGGTCAGCCGGTGATGAGCCTTTTCTATCCTTTATGGTGTGTTAGGGCCTCGGAAACGGTTCTCTTCTCTCCGTAACAGTGTTTTCCCTAGTTTTGGCAGTCGCAGGCCAATTCAAGACTCAGACACACACAGTTTTCAGCCCAAAATGGAAAAAAAAAATAGACTTAACGATAGAGAAAAACCTAACTCGAGCGAGTTTATCGAAGTTGGTACAAAACCGAGTCGTTTGACTCAGATAAACTAGGACTGGTTAGACCATTTACTTGTAACTCTTGATGAGATATTGTCCTTCTCTTTACCTGACTCATCAGAGCCAAAACCTGGTTTTTCAACCATTTTTCTAAGTGAGAAAGAACACTGAAAGAGAGGGGGACAAAACAGTTTTCATTCCCGCATGTGTTTAGGGGTAGACAACACCAGACTGACAGGGTTCTTTTTCCCTTGGGATAAATAAGGGATGTCATGTTCTCTGTAGGTAGCAGAGCCTCCGGCATAGTTCCTCTTTCTACTTCCCTTGGTGAACTAACTTGTATAGGTAGAGGAGAGAGAAAATCGTGGAAATAATTAGTGGAAGCTGCACTCCCTCAGATAACACCCTCCCTATAAATAAAATCACCCTTCATATACTAAGCAAAGAAAAAAATGGCCTCCATTACATGTTTTTATGCTACCTTAAATTACTTTCTCACAAATTATCATGTATCGGAATTCAAAGTTATTCCTAAATAAGCTAAAATTTGTCAATTTCGTATTTTATATTTTTTTTAATTTTTACCATTCATCCACCTCAACGTCCCTATTTTAGCTACATGCATATCCTCGTTTCAGTTACACTAGTTTTGTTTATGTTTTTTTAATTAACACAACATTCAGCCCTATACGCCAGTCTTAATCTCAGAATGTCTTATAATTTTTTTTGTTGAGACTTAAATGAATAAGTCCATCACACAACACTACAGACCCACATCTTCACTCCCTCTACTCTATTATGGTCCCTTGTGCGACATCATTCTCTATTTCTGATAGATATATTGCTAATGAGAAACCCTTCGAACTTGTCCGGTTCTATGGGTCAAGGCCAAGGTAAACCTCGGTTTTATGCAACCACACCTATCCTGTGTAACAGGTTAGTGTCAAGGAGACTTGAGATGTTGTATTGTTCCCATATGTCATTCAAGGTTAAAAATAAATAAAAATAAAAAATAAAAAATAAAATTGGTGTCTTTAGTGCATGGCATAGGCTAATGCTTTCACTTGAAAAGACATTCCTACCCCTTATTAGGCCCTCGTTATTCTGGGAAAAGGCATTCTTCTTAGGGCCCTTTTTATTATTGTGGGAAAGACTGTATCCTCAACATTTTTTTGGAATCAGGTTCCTCCCCCTTCCGGTAACTATTTAACCTCATCCCACACCATCCAGGTGGTCCCCACACCCCCATGGAAAGTGTCAGATGTGATCCGGACTCGTTTGATTGAACCAATACCAAAACAGAATTACTAATGAAATGTGTTCTAAGATCCCAGAAACTATATTTTCCAACCGTCGGATGATCTTTAAACGTGGTGTAGTATGAATATCCAACGGCTCAAAATCAATATCGCCCATTCCTGAACTCACACTTCTGCCGCCTGTGGCGATTCGGTTCTGGCGTTCTGCAGAGCTTGCTGACTGCAGTTTATAGAAACTGTTTCTTCGGCGCGAAAGGGAAAGCTGCTTCGAGTGTTTTGAGTTTGAGATACTCTTTAACTCCACAGAGAACCTTCCTGGCCTCTGGGTTTCAGAGTGAGATAGCTTGAATGCTATATACAGGGAAGAGAAGAGAATATCATATTGGCTTCTCCAAACAATAGGAAGACATGTCGAGCGGTAATGGCCCCCCAGGTACATTAGATCTTTTCCTGGTCCTCTTAGCTCTTGCTATCTCATCTTTCCCCAATGTCCAGCTTATTGAAAATGGTGAATCCATCTGGGCTTTCTTTAATTCTTTCGCAATGTATTGCATTTTATTCTTCTACTGAGTTTGGTTTTGGTTGATGCAATTGCTTCGTTTTGTTATTCTGGTCCAAGTGAATTAATCCTGTGAATTTGATTGGGGTTAACTATTATTTGCGTGTATTGGAACTTGGAAGTAGGTGAAAAGATACGATTTTTTTGATAATTTTTAGTTGGACAGTGGTTTTGCTACCGGATTCCCCAACCCCTACCCAGTGATTTCCTTTAAAAGACTTAGTTTTGGGTTCCAATTTATACGATCCTTTTAACGTTTTTTAATTGTTCATTACATTTTTCCTTTCCCTTTCCATCAAGAATAACTCGTTACCTGGATTACCATGAAATATGGTTATCACTCGCCTCTGTATGTGTTGGCTGGAGAACACATAACTTTGTCTTCATAGGCACCAAAGAAGTTGCTGAATTAGTTATTTTCCTGCTTCATGTAAATGGGTTTCCTGTCAAAGGTGGACTTACATGAATTTTGTTCACTTTGGGTTCCAGTTTAAAAGATTGGACTTCTGTTTTTTGGGATGTTTTTTGGGCGGGTGGATCTTTTATTGCTTCTCTCATGTAATCCTTTTAGTTTTAGTTCAATGGAACTCATCCAGCAATGTTTGACTGCCACAGGTTATTTAAAAGAGAATAGAGGTCTTTAAAAGATATTTGTTAGCAAAAATATCAATAAACAAATAAATGAAAGATGCTCAACTTTTTCCTTCTTTGTATATGAAGTTTGGTCTATGTTAACAGCTTCTAATATTAGCAGGCATACTGAAGTGCTATGTATTTAAAAGCCGGTTACAAGAATATGCACAGAAGGCAAGAATTCCTTCTCCTGTTTACGAGACTACAAAGGAAGGTCCTTCCCATGAGCCTAGCTTCAGGTCCACAGTGATTGTGAATGATGATGGATATGATTCTCTACCTGGCTTTTTCAATAGTAAGGCAGCAGAACAGTCAGCTGCGGAAATCGCTCTTATGGAATTAGCTAAATCGGGGAACACAAATGAATGCATCTCAAACCCGGTGGTATGGTTATCTTTCCATTATTGTGCAGTGGTATACTAATGCTTAAAAACCATGGCTTAATGAAGAGTGAATGTTTCCAAGTCTGACCTTGATGTCTGTTACGTTCAATGCCACCATTTATTCATTCAAAACAAAGACTTGCTGATGGATTCACCTTTATTTAGAACATGGATTAATTTTTTTTTTTTTTTTTTTGTGCTCCTCCCCCTTTAAACCTGAACGGACTTTTGATCCCTGTACTTCACTCCTGACTGGCTGCGCATGTCTATTAAGTGTAGAATCTAGCTAAGAATCTTAAGCCTTGTCTCCAGAGCAAGGTATGCTGTGTCCACTTTGTTTCGCTACAGGGGATTCTCTGGTATAATCAAGACATAATGTCTCTCTCTCTCCATATCACTCAGTGTCAGGGCAGAGGAAAACCACTTGATGTTGAGTTCAGGTGTTTTTTCTCCATTGAAGCCATTGGTGACCATAGGCCATCCATGATCCTTTTCATGGTTGAAAGGATTTTATCCAGCAAACAATAATCCAGCCTACTAGTTATATGACAACTCGTTGACTCTGGCACTTCTCCCACGTCCACTCGTCTTTCTTGTATCTGAAATTATCTTAACATTTTAACTTCTTGTTTTGTCCTCTGGTTCCTTTGCCTCCCAGATTCCAGGTGTCCTACCATCTTATTATTACCCTTTTAAACTGTATAAAGACTTCATTTGGAAGGAGTGACAAGTACAATAACCAGTGCTAGATTGACACCATATATATCTTCCTTGAACCTAATTACGTCAATTATTTTCCCATATCAAATACCAGGTAGAGCTGCACCTAATTTCCCCAAATTCCAATGATCTCATTTGTTGCTAGTACATAATTCCTCAGAAACCAACTCCTTGTTAGAGCTCACTAAAAGATCTTGAGATCCCAGTTACAGATGTATTCCCTTTTTCCTATTGCTTTTGCCCCCATAAGAAGGTATTTCTTTTCTTAAGAATTTGTAAATCCTTAGACCTTCCTTTCCTAAGATGTCAAACAATAGTGATTGCGATAGGTTGACTGGCTTTTACTCTAAATTTGGAATTCCACGCATGAATCTGAGACGCTATAACAGATGATATTTGGGAGACAAATCCCTACCACCTCAAAGAAATTCTTTCTGCAGTCAATTTTGAAGTATTGAGTGATACAAAGGTTATAGGAGGAGAAAGGCATTTTTAATTGGTAATAATCTGAACTGAAATGACTTATCCATTATTCCCCATGGTTAGTTCTTTTTTAGATATTGATTCTTTGAAGAATATGTAATACCAAGATTTTTTTTTTAGGTCTTTGGAAATATTTTTTGGCGTATTCCTTGCCAGCTAAAATGGGTATTGTCCTATAAGACATATTAACATCTTGATGACTTGCTCTTTGTGATGTTGCTAAAAAAAAAATGGAAAAATGTTTTGTCATACAAAATGTCTTAAAGTAACAAAATGTCATACAAAATGTCTAGAATATACTTAGGGTAGTTTGTTTGTGATTTGGGGATTCAGAATGCTCCAATGGCCCAAAATGATCATTGGAGAAGTGGTGAGGAAAGACACGCACCAGTTTAAGACTTGTCCCAGGTATAACCTCGAATAGAGCTGATTGGTGGGCTAGCATCCATGTAGCCAACCCCAATTAGATGAGATTTTTTCGAGTTGTTGTTGTGTGCTCCCTCTCCTTTTACTTTTTCTTTTCGGCATTGCTTGGATCCATATAGCTGATCCCATTTAATTGGGATAAGGCTGAGTTGTTGTCAGATTTTTTTTTTTTTTTTTTTTGCCAATTATATGGCATAACACGGATTATGTGATTGCTAGGCATCGTGAAAAATCCATTGACTTTTAGAAAATTATCATATTCATGTGTTTGATAATATTTCTTAACTGACATGATTGACTATGACATGGTGATGAAAATCCAAAAATGATTTTTTTTTGGTGATTTGGTAGCGTTTTGATAAATCACATGTTAGTTCTTCTAGAATATCTTGTTTGAGGTCATAGGTATGATATTATTGATTACAAACCATTTGTTATATATAAATATATATATATATATATATATATATTTTTTTTTAATTTATTTATTTTGAGTACTTAATGTTGAGATTTTCCTGTGTTTCAGTTTGAAGCAGGCTTGTGCAAAAATCTACTTCAGGAATATGCACAGAAGATGAATTATGCAATGCCATCATATGTGTGTCAGAAAAATGAAACACCGGGAAAAATGTCATTTACTTGCACTGTTGAGATTGGGGAGATTCGGTATATTGGAGCTGCAGCAAGATGAAAAAAAAGAAGCTGAGATCAAAGCAGCACGAACTGCTCTGTTTGCAATACATACACATACTGGAGGACCTGAAGTGTGGCCCAGTGGCGGTACTCTGTATACAGTTGTTCCATACAAGAAAAAGGGAATTGAGGTAGATAATGCTCAGGAAGGAACTAAAAAAGCTCTCAAACCAAAGAAGGCTTGTTTGAAGAAGAAATGGGCCAAAAGAAAAATCCCCAAAGAAAGGGCTGATGAAACAAAACTGAACCAAACTGAAACAGGCAACCGATAATGCAGAAACTGCATCTGCTGAAAAGCTGGTTGAAGATATGACAATAGAGATGTCCAGGAAGGATCAGGGTAAGCAACAAATGGGATCAGAACTTCACCAAAATGCTGAATCTGGGTTCCAAGCTGTGGATTCTGGAATGCTGGTGGTGCAAGTGAATCAGAATTTTCAATATCCACAGTATGGGGAATCAGATCCTACTAATGGAAACGCTGAAACCTCTGGTTTGCTACCTGTGCAGAGTATAGCTGGAGTTCAAGTTTCAAATCCAGGAATGCTGATTGCTGATACAAGTTGTAATTCTCAAGATGCACTGCCTGGGAATTTGAATTTTGAACAAAATGGACATGGAACATCTAACCTCGGAATCCTACCGGCAGTGCCATTAAAAGATCTAAAGGAATTTGGCATGGAAGGGAATGAGGACTCTGGAACTGGACCAGCAACTTCTATGGCTACTAGTTTGAGCATTGGCGCACCGGAGGCACCAGTTGTCTTGAATGCCAATCCTTTGTTCAAGGATAATGGGAATGGGGTGGTAGAATACAAGCACAAGCAAAGAGTGGAAGTTCTAGTGCAGGTCCCCAAGATGAACATGGACCAGCAGAAGTTTAGCCAAATCACACCATTTCAGGGTTTAGATGTTGAGATTGGCATCCATGTTGAGGAAGTCAAATACATGAGATGGAAAAGTGGAATGGAATTTTCATACAAAAGCTTTTACGAACAACACCATTTGGTCATTTGGTTTATAGGCTAGGCATTTGTGGGGCTTCTCCTGTTGCCCTTGAGCTGTTCCAATTTCAAGTGCTCTTGCACATATCAAGGGCAGAGTGAGGAAATACTTCCCCAGATTCAGATGTTTGCAGTTTAAAAACTTATCTTGGTAACTGATAAAAAGATTGCTTTTCAAGTTTACTTGTAACCTCACCCTCTGATCATGTTTGGTACCTTTGCGACTGGTTTCCATCCCTTTCCTTTTTTTTTTTTCCTCCTTTTATGCATGCTGGGTAATTGGTGGTATATTACTTCAGGGAGAGGGTTCCCTGAACAGCAGCTTTGCCCCTACATCAGCCCTGGTGGTCAATGGGAGTGTGCGCGAAAGCATCACCAAAGTGGGATTTCCTCCTTTTATGCATGCTGGGTAATTGGTGGTATATTACTTCAGGGAGAGGGTTCCCTGAACAGCAGCTTTGCCCCTACACCAGCCCTGGTGGTCAATGGGAGTGTGCGCGAAAGCATCACCAAAGTGGGATTTCCATCTTTCATGAGGGTTGGGTAGTCATTTTCTCTTATTTGGCACAGGGTCATACTACCTGTACCTAAGGGTGTTAAAACCTAATAGTTCTACGATAGTCCAACAGGGTTGGTATATTCTTGGGAACAGGCCATGAAACAAAGATAATGAATGTCAAATAGGCTATTTCCTGACTCAAACCCATGACCACTTGATCATAATGGAGTATCCTTACCGTTGCTCTAAAGTCCACCTGCACCCCTAATATTTGAGCGGTCGATGAGCATTAAGCATCATTTTTGCAATTGTTTCTTTGGATACAAAGCTTAATTAGCAGTTGCATTGCTTGTGGAATAATGGAGGTTGAGAAGACAAGTTATGAGGGCCCCTCCAAAACTAGATTATATTCGATGATGAACCTAGTCTTAGGTATTCTTTTCTTTAAATGAATGGTTGGTCTTTGTTTGTTACAACTTACAAGAAGTAATAATTAAACATAAATCCTTATTAATAATGAGTTTTTGTGACGAGGAGTCCCGACCCACTCTGAATTGGTAGGTTTGGGGCCATGAGAACCATGAACCCCTTCAAGTGGTTAGCTCCTTTAAATGATAAGGTTGAATGGACTTCTCGCAAGAGATTTATATTGAATTTATTCTAATTATTAGACTCGAAGACAAATTAAAACTTTCTTAGTCTCAACTTTGATTGTCTTCGAGTCTGATCTTTAGAGTGAGTACCATCTATTTCTTTTGCGATGAACTCAAAACCTCTGCTTCCTTAGGCATGGTCCCTTGCCAACTAAACAAATCTCACGACCCAAATCATGTGAGCATCATTTGGCAACACATAGTGGAACTTAAATACCAAATGTAACACACCCATATGACGGCTTTAATTATTAAAATAAAACAACAAATAATCATAATTTTGGTAGGGAATTACTATAAGTCTATAACCAAGTTGAGGAATCAGGTTCTGTCCAAATCCTAGAACTTAATTTATTCCCCACTTACCCCAAGCCTCAACACGTTTCCGCATCTTCTTCTACCTATCGAACCTTTCATTGGTGGGCCCACCAGACAAACCATAAGCCTCGACCAACTCAACTAACTTGGCATCTTTAATTTCTAGTTAAGGAATGATTAGATTTCTCATTTTATTTGACATAAAAAATTCCATTATTTGAAGCTCTCACTAAGTCACTAATACAGTTTTAGGAGATCTGTGTTAATGATTGGGAATAACCAAGATTGGAAACAAAAATAAAAATTGATCCATGTGACAACATGAAAGGGAATATA
>NC_056570.1:11320258-11325800 GCF_013358625.1 Macadamia integrifolia
CGTTCGGTACGGGTGAGATCCGGAGCGAATCGGGTAGGATTTGGTGAACCTAACATAATTGAGCGGGGTTAGTACTTCACCATTTTAGAATCAAAATTAATGAAATCCGATGTCAAAATCGTGTTTAGAACATCAAAAGAAGGTCACACGTCCGATTTGGGTTCGATCGGACATAAGGATCACCTCCGGGGCCACACGGGTGGGTCAGACAGGTGGGCTGTCTACCCACCGGTCTTACCCACCGGTTAGGACCGGCGGGTAGGGGCCTGCCGGTAGTACCCACCGGTGGTACCCGCCGGTTGGCCCAGGGACCCCTTGTTAGGACCGGCGGGTAGGGGCCCGCCGGTAGTACCCGCCGGTTGGGCCCGAAGGCCCCCCTACCTTCTCAGGTGGGTACCCACAGGCGGGTAGGAGCCCACCGGTTGTACCCACCGGTCTTGGCGGAAAAGACACTGTTTCTTCCCCATTTTCTCCATTCTTTGGGGAATCAAATGGGGCTTTTCCCCCACCCATTCTTCACACCTTCAAGGTCCTATAGGATGGTTCTAACCTAGATCTAGGTTAGATTCATGTGAGGAAAAACCATCTTACCTTCTTTGCTCAAGAACGACTTCAAACCCTCCAACCACTTCAAACCCACAATGTTCCTTCCACCTTGTCAATATCTCTTCAAATCCTTCAAGATCAACACATAAATCATCTATTAAACCTTAGATTCATCATTTCAAAGGGGTTTTACAAGATCTCAAGAAACTATACTCGAATCAAGAGTTTAAAGCTTGGGTATGGTGAATGTTCACAAAACCCAACTTTTCTTACCTCCAACTGTAGATCTAGAGTTGAAGATCACTCTCCCGGCACCGGAATGGGAAGATCGAGCTTCGGCGCCGCTGAAATCCCCCTTTTTTTCCTCTTCCTTCTCTTCCTTTCTTCTTCCCTTTCTTTTCTCTCTCCTCTTTACTTTTCTCACCAACGTACGAGGGTAATAAATGGAAAGAAAAGAAAATCATAAAGCCTTATATACCATTCCTAATTAAGTGAATAGTGCACTTGGATGGGTCACTCAGGTGGGTGCAGCCACCTGTCCTACCCACCTGAGAGCCAAGACTTGGGATTTTGACCGGGTTCGGACCTCGGCGCGAACCCCACCCCAGGCATACGATATAGCATACGTATATACCTTAAAATACGGATATAATACCTGTTTTATCAGTACATAGTCATATGGTAGGTGCACGTACACGGTTTGGGCACTCCCGTCTCTTCTAGCACTGGCTCGGACTTGTCGGGCCAGCTGGTGTTTAAGGTCACCCGTGCCATCATAGCCCATAAGGAACCCGCTCTAATTTCCTCTGGCTTGGTTCCTGCATGGTTAAACCGATTCAACCGTGAAATCAGACCGGGTTTAAGAAGCGGGGTATTACATGTCTATTGGGGACTTTGCCTGTATCTTGGAATTGAGCTGCGATTATTTACAGGTTATCATACACTACAACACCTCATGTAATGGCATATGATTGTGTGCCAAAATCAATTCTACGGTGTTTAACCAATATGGTGTGTGATGTGTTCCAGGTACAGGGATACGATGGTACGTACTAGATCCGGTAGTAATGCCCGAGGTACCTCGCGGGGTCCTCGTCCGGTCGGTCGACCACAAAATCCCAGGAGGTCCCGCTCTGTGGGGCATACCTCATCTCCACCACCTCCAGAGACCCTTGGTCAGGGTGGGGCACATGGGGACCCACCTATGACTACACTCCCGGACCCTCCACCGGTTATCACACTGGGAGACGTTGCTACTATAATCCAGTAGTCACAACAAGCTTTCCAGCAATAAATGCTTCAGGAACAGCAAGCATTTATGACTGCTATCCAACAACAGTTGGACTTTTCTCAACCGGGTCAACCTCCCCGGGTACTCACTCCACAGGACCCACCTGTAGGGTCGGGAACGGGACCACAAGTGGTGGGTACACCTCCAATCCCACCATTCGGTGTTCCTCAGTATGGGATGCCTCCTCCATACTCATACTATCCTGCCTATGCTCCTAACTTTCCGGCGACGAGTAATACGTCAAGGGTGGTGGAGTCGTTCAAGAGGAACTTACCACCCATATTCTCTAAGGTGGGGATTGATCCTCTGGAACCGGATCAATGGATCCAAGAATTAGAGAAGATATTTGAGGTGCTTGAGTGCACGGATGCCCAGAAACTCATTTGTGCTGGGTTGCAACTCAAGAAAGAGGCAAATTCTTGGTGGCAAGCCTCCAAGCCTATATTGTTGGCTGCTCATCCAGAACCCACTTGGGAGCAGTTCAAGGAGTTGTTCTTGGACAACCATTATCCGCGCAGTTTCAGAGACCGAAAGGAGACTGAGTTCATGGCCTTAGCTCAAGGAGGTAAGACTGTCCTTGAGTACCAACAACAATTCAAGAGTTTGTTCCATTTTGCCCCAAGGCATATGCGAACAGCTGAAGAGAAGGCAGAAAGGTTCCTAAAAGGCCTAAAAGCATCTATTGGGTCTGTGCTTGAGGTCTTGGATTTAACCGAATATGGCCAGATTGTGCAGAAGGCCAAGACTATGGAAGATAAGCAGAAAGGTGAACAGTCCCTCACCCCTGGACTGTGGAAGAGAACAAATCCATTCCCAGATATGGGAAATTCTTCCAAGGCATACCATGGATCATACAGTTCTGGGCCTATGTATAGGCAGCCCTATAGGCCATCTGGCTACCCTCCTAGGCCAGTTGGTGGTTCGGGTTCCACCTCTTTTCGCCCGAACACTAGTGTGGCACCTACAGCTCCAAGGCCACCTCGACCTCCATCTGCTATGGGCCAAGTGCAGAGGGGCCCCGCTCCGGTTCCGACATCTCAGATTCGTTGCTTCAACTGCCATTCATATGGGCATTATGCGAAAGACTGTCAGGCCAGACCAGCCTTGCCCTTCAGTCAGCCATCTGCGTACCGACCTCCCTTACCACGAGGGAATCAACCGCAGGGTAGGATGTATGCTCTATCAGCCGAGGAAGCTGAGGCTAGTACAGAAGTAGTGGCAGGTACATTTTAAATTAAGAAATTCATTATGATTAATATTGATGACCTGCTGAAATTACATGCATTGTTATATTAGGTATCCTACCCATATCAGGCATTCCAGCCTATGTTCTATTCGATTCAGGAGCTACTCATTCATTCACATCTAAGAGATTTGTAGAGAAACTTGGGATGTCACCCAGGATTCCAGACTATGGAATGATTGTTAGTATGCCTACTGGTAAGGTTACACAGTTGAAGGAAGTATATGGGTCGTGCCCAGTGGAAATTAGTGGGAAGAATCTTGATGCGCAACTCATTAAGTTTAATATGCAGAATTTTGATGTTATATTGGGTATGGATTGGTTGTCGGCTCATCAAGCTAATGTGATCTGTGCTGAAAAGCTGATAAGGGTGACAGATGACGAAGGGAAAGAATTGGTATACCGAGCAGATCCCATGAAAAGAGTGAAGAAGGTCATTGTCTCTGCTCTTCAAGCGGTAAAATTGCTAGAAAATGGATGTCATGGTTACTTGTCATCGGTAGTTGATGTTGATGCAAGAATTACACCTCTAGAAGAGGTAAAGGTGGTCAAAGAGTTTCCCGATGTTTTTCCAGATGATCTGATGCATTTACCACCTGATAGAGAGTTGGAGTTTGCCATAGACTTGACTCCTGGAGCAGCTCCAGTATCTAAGGCCCCATATAGGATGGCACCAGCTGAATTGAAGGAGTTGCAGATGCAGTTGCAGGAATTATTAGAAAAGGGGTTTATTCGCCCAAGTGTTTCACCTTGGGGTGCCCCAGTGTTGTTTGTCAAGAAGAAGGATGGTAGTTTGTGTATGTGCATGGATTACCGGGAGTTGAATAAGCTAACCATTAAGAACCGGTATCCATTTCCACGCATTGATGATTTATTTGATCAGTTGCAGGGAGCCAGAGTATTTTCAAAGATAGATCTTCGGTCCGGCTATTATCAGCTCAAGATAAAGAGCAGTGATATACCCAAAACAGCATTTAGGACTCGATACGGTCACTATGAGTTCCTAGTGTTATCTTTCGGGTTAACCAATGCACCGGCAGCATTCATGGATCTAATGAATCGGGTATTTCAGGATGTGCTCGACAAATGGGTAATTGTTTTTATGACGATATCTTGATCTACTCCAAGACCAAAGAGGAGCACACTCAACACTTGAGAATGGTGTTACAGAGATTGAGGGATCAACAGTTGTTTGCCAAGTACAGTAAATGTGAATTCTGGCTTGAACAAGTTGGATTCCTGGGGCACGTAGTGTCTAAAGCTGGAATCGAGGTAGATCCTGCTAAGGTGAAAGCAGTAGTGGAATGGGAAAGCCCCAAGAATGTTACCGAAATTAGAAGTTTCTTGGGTTTGGCTGGATATTACCAGCGCTTCATCGAGAATTTTGCCCGAATCTCAGCACCAATGACCAAGTTGACTAAAAAGGGTGTGAAATTCGACTGGGCAGAGGAATGTGAGAAGAGCTTCCAAGAATTGAAAGAGAAGTTGGTGACTGCCCCTGTGCTGACTATTCCTGAAGGCACGGGTGGAATGACAGTTTATACCGATGCTTCCAAAGTTGGTTTGGGTTGTGTTCTCATGCAACGCGGTAAGGTAATAGCATATGCATCCCGACAACTAAAGGAGTATGAGAAGAATTACCCCACTCATGACTTGGAACTAGCTGCAGTCATTTTTGCCCTTAAGATCTGGCGACATTATTTGTATGGGGAGAAGTGTGAGATATACAGTGATCACAAAAGCCTGAAATACTTCTTCACCCAGAAGGATCTGAACATGAGACAGAGAAGATGGCTTGAACTCATGAAGGATTATGACTGCGATATTCAGTATCATCCCGGCAAGGCTAATGTAGTGGCAGATGCACTAAGTTGGAAGACACAGACTGTGTCGCTTTCATACTTAGCAGTCAGCTCACCACTTGTGCAAGAGGCGATGCTAATGGATGAAACCCTCTTGTGTGAAGGGGCAACCTTAGAGCTTGAACCTCAACCAGAAAACCTTAAGTGGTTGACGGTATCCTTATCGGCTCTACAGGTGCATCCGGCAATTAGGCAAGAGGTGATAATGAAGCAACCTTTGGATCCTGAATTGCAGCGGATCAGAGTTAAGGTTCAAGACCAAACAATGAACGACCCAGATTTTACTTTAGCCAGTGATGGGGCATTGATGTTTCGAGACAGATTGTGTGTACCCGATGATTTGGATATACAGGATAAAATCGTGAGAGAAGCACATAGCTCCGAGTACTCACTCCACCCAGGAAGTACCAAAATGTACAAAGACCTCAAACAGAGTTACTGGTGGCCAAGCATGAAAGTCACCATAGCTTTGTATGTGGCGACTTGTCTTACCTGCCAGAAGGTAAAAGCTGAGAGGCATCGACCTTATGGTACTCTTCAGCCACTCCCAGTACCAGAATGGAAGTGGGAAAGGATTACGATGGACTTCGTCACCGGACT
>NC_056570.1:11328779-11424526 GCF_013358625.1 Macadamia integrifolia
GTCGCGGTTGTCGGACACTGTGGCGGTTAGGCATTACGCCCGACGAGTCATGTAGGACAGTCGGCAACCCCGGTGGTACATTCAAGAGGGCCAATCGTACTGCTTTTAAATTGCTGGAGTCAGCACCTTTATTTTCAGTCATTTACATTTCTGTTGAGAGCCGATGGACGGCATTGTCTTTACTTTTCCGAGTACTCACGGTGGGCCTTCTCCGACAGCCCTATGGGCGTATCGCGGGAGGGAGTTCGCAGCTCGTACCCGGAGTATACGCGCACTGTGGTTGTAGTAGCACTAAAACTAAGGACTTAGTAATGTTGCTTAGGTGGATGTGATTTAAAATGTATAGCATGGCATGTAGTGCATATGATGTGTTGTGATGTGTGGACTGTTGTGTGTGGTCCATCTTTCTCCTTATTGAGCTAGTGAGCTCATCCCACGTGTACACCCCCTTTTTAGATGATTTTGCAGGTCATACATCTGAGGAGCATGGGGTGAGTCCCACAGTCGAGTTTCCTGAAGAGGACTGGTGGACCCCTGAGGAGTTAGAGCACGACGCTGACTGCTTGTGCAAGAGCTGTGCTGCGGGACAGCAGTTCTGAGGCCGAGCTGAGCTCCACCTTTGAGGCCATGCTGAGCTCCACTTCTGAGGCCGAGCTGAGCTCTTCTATATGATGCCGAGCTGGGCTCAACCCTTGATGCCGAGCTGAGCTCCAGCCTTGAAACTGAGCCGAGCTGTGCACTCTGATTGTTTTGATGATTTCCTGTATATAGTTGATATATGAATTGTGCTTTTATTGTGTAATTATCATGCCTTCGGGCCCACATGTATATAATTATTGTATCACAATTCGGGTATCAAGTATATGGGATTTATTCACAGGTAAAACTTAGTCTTCCGCTGATCTGATGAACTTATGTTAGTGTGCGTATGCTGCGGTGGAATACAGTATCTGATGATCCTGGCAGGTTTGGGTTAACCGGTGTTAACTCGATCACCGCTCCGATTCAGTGTGAACGAGGTGTGACAACATAGCTTTTGGGAACATCCATTGGAGGCATCCCTTCCTCTTCAATATAAAGAGAGACAATCCCACAGGTGCAAAGTCGTGCGCCCCATAGCCAATTAACCCATTTTGACTATATAACACCACTGGTTGATGTCACCAATGATCCACCTATAGTGATTGACTGGAGAACTTGTTGTGTCAGTTTTGCTTGATTCACTCTGGTGCCTCGGTCCAGATGGGGAGTGGCTCCCATAGGGGTCTGTGCATGATCATATGCCGTTCTTTCTTTGCAAGCAATAGATCGTGGTAAGCCATAGATCACTCGTGGTTTCCATCTTCAGTGCATCACCTAAGAATTTTGGGTACAAGTGTAACACTAGATCTCTTCTATTTCCATTATCTTTCAACTGTAAAAGGCTTAGTCCCTCCCGAGCAAGGTTTTAAAACTCCAGATCGATCTCAATTGGTATTAATATAGATTGGATCGGTATCGTTGGGGAACAGATAGATTTATCTTCTTCTTCTTTTATTTATTTAAATAAAAGGGTGTTATAGACCATTTTACCCTTATATCTTACCAGTGTATTGGTATAAATCGGATTGCTATAAAGATCGATCTTGGCTGATACCAAGGTTATAAAACTTGGGATCAGTCTCAGGATTGATCAAGGCTAATAACAATCTAATACAAATTCGGATCAGCCTGGATCAGAGTGTATCATATAGATTGACCCATGCTTTTTAATAAAAATTAGTCTTTTATTACGATTTTACCCTTGGACTGTACCATTGTACAGGGTAAGGTTGTTAATAAGTTTGTTTCCAGTGTAGACGGTTTGATTTTATTCGGTCCAAGATATTTTAGGTAAAACCAAAATCGAATCACTTAATAAACGGTTTCATATGTTAAAACCAAAACCATTTGTAAACGGTTTTGGTTTAAACAGTTTTCTTATGTTTTCTAATTTTTTATGAAACAACTTCTTTTACATTTAAAAATTTTAGTGAAATAGATGTAAATTGTAACATTGAATTGAATTGTTTATTGTTATATGTTTTTTTTTTTTTAATAGTTGTTTAATGTAAACTTAAATCTTTTTATTGAAATGTATGCAAACTTAACATTGAATGACTTAAATTTACTACCTATATATTAATCGGTTTAACAATTTACCAACTATTTAAACTTTAAAATAAAAATCGAATTACGATTTCAATTTTAGAACCAAAACTGAGCCATTTAATAAATGGTTTTGTCTTTGATGTAAAAGAATTGATTCTCTTTTGGTGAATGATTTAAATTTCAAATTCACATCTGAGATTGAATCAGATAGAATTAAGGTTGGATCAAGATCAGTACCAATCTGATCCGAGTTTCAGAACCATGCTCCCCAGTCTTGAGTTTCCCCTTGAAATACGAGAGGTCGAAAGCCTTGATGAACCTAGGCTGTCTTTTTGAAATATTTTGAAAAGTAGGGCATTATGGTCCGTTTCTATTCCCATTCCCATTCCCAAATTCACAGCTGTCCACTCTCAATTCCTCGCCACGCTGTAAAGATATGGATACCTTTAAACCCCAAAAAAAAAAAATAATAATAAATAAATAGAGATACGGATACCATATCCGGTAAAAGCTCCTTCTTTATACCGTTCATCTAGCTGCTCGATGCCAAATCAACATCCACGATTTAATCTCATACCCTAATATACAGCAGTATCACGATTCACGATACCAACCTTAGGTCACCCTCGCACGGATCAGATTATCCTGAAACAGAATGTGCAGAAGTTACGAGGAGGTGTAGTCCGTTGCGGCTCACGAGATCTGATCGTACATTAATAATTCCATATATTAACTCATCATCCTTGAAGTCGGACAGTCGTTCGATTGGAATATTGAGCAGAAGAGCCAAACATAGTGAGGTGTAGAGTAAAAGGCAACTACATAGAAGCATGAAATGACAATTCCAACCCTGATAAAAGCCTAAATTCGATGCTTCTGCGCGTACTTTTTATTGGTCCCCGCGCTGTCGCAGCTCCCACGCTGCCATTGGAAACTTTGTGAAAGAACACGTGGAATTTGGAGTCTGACAGGGCATGAATGGTTAGCTGCTACGCTTGGGGGACTACTTAAGACAGAGTTGATGCCATAGTGAGAAGTTCTTGTTAGCAGTTGAGAGAGGGAGAGAAGACGAGGAGAACAGAGGAGTTAGAGAGGTTTTACTAGGGTTTTGGTTCCTCGCTTCTGAGTCTATAGGTACGATTTTGGTTATTTAGGTAGTATTTCTAAGGATTATAGGTTACGAACATCCATTGATTTAGTTTTCTCAAAATTTTCTCGATTATGGACGCAATTTTTGGAGGTTTTCTCATCGTTTGAACTCTGTTTTCCGGTTTTTGGGTGGACTTTTTTGGCTCATTATTGAGCCGATCTTTGGATATTTGAAGTGCATTGATGTAGAAGAAGTGGATTTTGCCGGTTTTGAGTTTTAATCTGTAATGCTGCTCTGATCATGCCCTAGGTGGGGGTTTTCTTTGTTTGGTTAACTTGTATAAGCTTCGTCTCTGTTTTTCTCTTTTTGTTAGCGTCTGGAACTGTTTTTGGTTGAGTTTGGATGTGTATTTTGTTGATGATCGTCTGATTTGGGTTATGTTTTGTTGGGATGCCTGGAGCTTTACTTGCATGTTGGTTTTCTTCTTCTTCTTCTCTTTTTTCTTACTCTGAATTGTTATTCACTATGCTTTTGTAGTCTGAATTCGTTTCGAAGTGGCTTTGTTCTGTTTTCCTGTATTTTTGTGAAATTTTGAGCCGATCTTTGACTATTTGAAGTGCATTAATATAAGAAGTGGATTTTTCCTGTTTTGGGTTTTACTCTGTAATGCTGCTCCGCACATGCCCTAGTTGGGGGCTTTCTTTGTTTGGTTTACTTGTTTAAGTTTGATATATGGTTTGCTCTTTGTGTTAGCGTCTGGAACTGTTTTTAGTTGAGTTTGGATGTGTGTTTTGTTGATGATCGCCTGATTTGGGTCATGTTTTGTTGGAATGCTGGCAGCTTAACTTGCATCTTGGTTTTCTTCTTCTTCTTTTTTTCTTCGTCTGAATTGCTGTTCACTATCCTTTTGTGGGTTGAATTTGTTTTGAAGTGGCTTTGCTCTGTTTTCCTGGATTTTCGTGGAATATAATGAGCCGATCTTTGGCTATTTGAAGTTCATTGATGTAAAAGAAGTGAATTTTTCCGGTTTTGAGTGTTTATCTATAATGCTGCTTTGATCATGCCCTAGTGGGGGTTTTCTTTGTTTGGCTAACTTTTTTAATCTTGATCTCTGTTTGTTCTGTGTTAGCGTATGGAACTGTTTTTAGTCGAGTTGGATGTGTGTTTTTTTGATAATAGTCTGATTTGGGTTATGGTTTGTTGGGATGCCTGGAGCTTAAATTGAAAGTTGGTTTTCTTGTTCCTCTGAATTATTATTCACTATCGTTTTGTAGTTTCTAGTTCATATTGAAGTGGGTTTGCTCTGTTTTTTATTGTGTTTTCTTGGTTTTTGTACTTCTTGTTTCAATTTTTTTTTTTAAATTTTGTTGTACGAGCTGTCTGGCTTGTATACCCCTGTGTGTTATTTGTGTCTTGTGTACCCCTGTGTTTCTTAACATTTCTGTCTGTTGAAGTTGCTTATGGTCATGTTTTCTCTTTCTTCATGTCTTTAGCTGTTCGGGAGCTGTATTTTATTTTTGGCTCAGTGTTTGTCTTTGGGTTTTAATTGCTGAAACAATTTTGTAACTTTTTGTATTATTTTTTGTTTATATTGGTTTTTATTATTAGAGAATATATCTTCTGCGTGCATGGATTTCTCCTTTTATTTTTTCATGTTATCTCTGATGAAGATTTTCTTGAATGCTTTCTCCTCTTAATAAGCCATTTGGTGCAGTAGTATTGTCTCACAAGTCATGAATGCTTCGAACTGTGTGTCAAGTATTGGATGCTGACAGAATTGGTGATATTGCTTTGGCACCATAGTAAACGTCAATCTTTTAGCAGTGGAAATCATGTCATGTTGTTACATTACTGGCAGTGCTGCCATGTTATACTGCCATGTTCTGTCTTCTGTCTTCTGGTTTTAGGTTTTTAGTTTTATTTATCAAACTTTGTACTTAATTTCAGAACTTCATATTGTGGTGTTCTTTATGTTCTTGTTCTTATTAAATTGATCATTCTCTTATGACACTTTTGGCTGTGGCTGATTCTTAGGATTTAAGATATGGAGTCATCTGATCCTGAAGGAACAGGGTCCCCAGAGGCTCTGCCACCGCCTCCACCAATTCCACCAAATGTAATTCCTGTGAGATTGGATTCAGAAGTCAGACCTGAGCCAGTAACGAAGGTCTCAAAGCCCAAGCGACTCCCAATGGCTAGGACTGGTATGGGGCGCAAGGGGCAACCAATACAATTGCTGACCAATCATTTCAAGGTTAATGTTAACAAGGTTGATGGATACTTTTTTCACTACAGTGTAAGTATTTGTCTTTTTAGAAAATTTTGTTGCTTTTGGAATTTCCTTCTGCTGGAATAGGAAAAGGAATCTTACCTAATAATGCCAAGCACGCTATTTGAATTTTTTTTTCTCTGTTGTAACAGGTTTCTGTGTTATATGAGGATGGTCGTCCTGCAGAAGGAAAGGGTACCGGAAGAAGAGTGATGGATAGAGTTCATGAGACTTATGATTCTGAGCTAGATGGAAAGGACTTTGCTTATGATGGGGAAAAGAGCTTGTTTACAGTTGGTGCTCTTCCTGCTAACAAGCTCGAATTCACTGTTGTGCTTGAGGATATTTCATCTAATAGGTGCATGTGTGCCTTGTGTTTGTAATCTAGTATCAGTTTACTAGCTATATTCTTGTGGTCCTAGATATTAAATCTGTGATTTACTTTTGCATCTAGAGCTGGGGGTAATGGCAGCCCTGGTGGTAATGGGAGCCCGAATGAGAGTGATCGGAAAAGATTAAGGCGTCCATACCAGGCTAAGACATTTAAAGTTGAGATCAGTTTTGCTGCAAAAATCCCAGTGCAGTCCATTGCTAATGCACTACGTGGTCAGGAGTCAGAGAACTCGCAAGAAGCTCTGAGAGTTCTAGATATCATTCTGAGGCAACATGCAGCAAAGCAGTAAGTTAATGCATCATTCAACTATTTTGGGAGCTTGCTTTTGTTGCTACGTTCTAACTAAACTGATACTGTTTCTCCACAGGGGCTGCCTTCTTGTACGCCAATCTTTCTTCCACAATGATCCAAAAAACTTTACTGACTTGGGAGGTGGTGTGCTGGGGTGCAGAGGGTTTCACTCCAGTTTTCGAACCAGTCAAGGGGGCTTATCACTTAACATCGGTGTGTTCTGACTTCTGATTCATAGCTTGATTCTGCATTATTATGATAATTTCGAAATTCTTTTTCTCACTGGTTGCATAACCAAATGCAGATGTATCCACCACAATGATAATACAACCAGGACCAGTAATGGATTTTCTAATTGCAAACCAAAAAGTCAGGAACCCTGGAGAGATTGACTGGGCAAAGGTAACTAGTGTTGGTGGTCAATCTTTGACATCATACTAATGAAACTTTTTTTCTTGGAAAGGATTTTCAGTTGTCTTTGTTGACAGGCAAAACGAACACTCAAAAATCTGAGGATCAAAACTGCTCCCTCTAATACAGAATATAAAATTACTGGATTGAGTGAATTGCCATGTGATCAGCAGATGTAAGTTTCTGCTCCTATTCTTGTAGTATCTCCTTTCCTCCAGTAATACTGAAGTATTTCACTTTATTAAATACCATATAACAAGTGCCTAGGGATCATGTGAGAAGTAATTCAAGATGTTTTTCCAGTGATTGTTGTTAGCTAGTTAGTGTGATTGTCTCGTGCTGTAGGTTCACTCTAAAGCAGAGGAGTGGAAAGGATGGGGATGGCTCACCTCAAACCATTGAACTAACAGTGTTTGAGTATTTTAAAGAGTATCGCCATATAGAGTTACGCTACTCTGGAAAATTGCCATGCATTAATGTTGGGAAGCCAAAGAGGCCTACCTATATCCCCATTGAGGTGCAAGGAATCACTCCTAGTTCAGTAGAAACAACAATTTACATGCATTTTGTAGTATATGAGGTGAATCCTTTGCTTTTGAATATTTTCTAGCTTTGTACATTGGTTTCGTTGCAACGCTACACCAAAGCATTATCAACGTTTCAAAGATCTTCACTGGTGGAGAAATCTAGACAAAAGCCCCAAGAAAGAATGAGAGTCTTGACTGATGTATGTTTCTGTCATCTAGTTCTTCTATATTTCTGATTTTTTAAGGTTTATTTAATTGATGTTTTTATAAGAAAATAAAAGTTGTTGGTTGTTTTGGTGATTTCTCGCAGGCCCTTAAAAGCAACAACTATGATTCTGACTCGATGCTACGTGCCTGTGGTGTTTCAATTAATACTAATTTTACACAAGTTGATGGCCGTGTTCTGCCTGCCCCGAGGGTTTGCTATTTGTTTCTTCCCTATTTTGTGCTCTGTTCCCTACTGCTACCAGTTTTGTTTCTTGGAGGCATTATTAGGGCTTTGGTTATCATTTAGTGCTTAACATGTTTTCTAAAGAGTTCTATCATTTCTTATTTTATGCAGTTAAAAGCAGGGAACGGAGAGGACTTCCAGCCTCGTAATGGGCGGTGGAACTTTAACAATAAGGTGTCGTTTGTGTTTGTATGGTGCTCTTTAATTAAATTCATTACTAAGTTTGACATGTAAATCAAAAATTGTGTAGAAACTAGTTGAACCATCGTCGATTCAACGTTGGGCTGTCGTGAACTTCTCAGCCCGTTGTGATGTCCGTGGTCTAGTTCGAGATTTGATCAAATGTGGGGAGCAGAAAGGAATTGTGAGTCTTTTCATTTTATATGCTGTGTACTGTAGTTAAGCACTTCATTGACATTTCCTTGCTTGTCTTCACAGAGCATTGATCCACCTTTTGATGTATTTGAAGAGAGTCCTCAGTCAAGACGGAATGGTCCTACAGCTAGAGTTGAGCAGATGTTTGATCAGATAAAGTCAAAGCTTCCTGGGGCACCCCAGTTTCTTCTCTGTCTTCTTCCCGAAAGGAAAAATTCTGATGTCTATGGTGAGCTCATTTGCTGTGTTCCTTTGGCCATATTCAATGCACCATATGTTCGTGAGCATTTTCTAATTTGTGAGTTTGTTTAATAAGGTCCTTGGAAGCGGAAGAATCTTGCAGAATTTGGAATTGTAACTCAGTGCATTGCACCCACGAGAGTAAATGATCAGTACCTTACTAATGTCCTATTGAAGATCAATGCCAAAGTAAGATGTACTTGCTTCATGGATGTTTTCTTCCTATTGTTTATTCTATCTAAATTTCAATCCATTGAACCTCTACATGCTCATTTTTCTTACCTCCCTACAGCTTGGTGGTATGAACTCTTTGTTAGCGGTTGAAAGGTCTGCAGCTATGCCAATGGTTTCGAAGACTCCCACCATCATCCTTGGAATGGATGTGTCACATGGCTCTCCTGGCCAGTCTGATGTGCCATCTATTGCTGCGGTAACATCTCTTTTCTTTTCTACTCAGGTTAATGTGGTTTATACCACCTACCTTTTTTTTTTTTTTTTGTATTCTATTTTATTTATCACTGCACACAGCTATGTCGATTTTATATTTTTCTGTATGTTTTGAAGTAGTGGTAACCAACTTGAAGTTGAGAGGTGTTTTTATGTCATGGTTTTAGACAGAGTATGCTACATGTTGATAGTTTCCAAACTTATTTTCCCTCTCTTTTTGAATGGATAGATGATTTGTGTGTGTGAAGGTTAGCTAATGGTCATCATCCTTTGATATTTACAGTATGGTTCTCTTCCATGACATTTATAGGTTGTCAGTTCGAGGCAATGGCCACTGATTTCTCGGTACAGGGCATCAGTGCGTACACAGTCACCAAAAGTTGAAATGATTGATAATCTATTTAAGCGAGTATCAGACAGTGAAGATGAAGGCATAATTAGGTGAGTTCCTGTTATATTTCGTCACATTACTAAATTATAAGTTTTTGCCATTTTTCACTTGTTCAGGAGCAGTTCTTGTTTATTACAGTAGTATGAACTCTCTAAAAAGTCCGTTTTCTCTTTGTTCCTCTTTTTTTCCCTCTCTCTCTCTCTCTCTCTCTCTCTCACTATGTTTGCAAATTGCAGGGAGCTCATGCTGGACTTTTATATGAGTTCTCAGAAAAGGAAACCAGACCAGATAATTATTTTCAGGTATTTATAGTTTTGAAATTTTGAAGGTCATTCTTTGCATGAAATTTCTACCCCTTGTTGAACTGCATGTATGGTCCTTCATCACTTGTTGTCAAATAGGCTTCAAGAGCTTGAAGAGTAAGACTCACAAACAAGAATGCAATGAAGATGTTGGCAAAAGAAAAATTAAAAAATTAAAAAAAAATGACAGAGACATGATTAAAAAAATGTAACCAGTGGATACCTAATGGAAGATTGAAATAATAATTGAGAATGTGAAGGGGAGCATGTGACATGGAAATTTTTGTTCTGTTGCTTATTGAAAATTGGAGCAGGTAATACTGTCTTATTAGTTGAAGATTGATATTAAAATTGAATACTGTCTTCAATTTATATTTTATAAGAAAATTAATCTCTGATGCAAGTAAATTTCCAAAGTCGAAAAACTGTCTTCAATTTATTTTTTATACGAAAATTAGTCTCTGATGTAAGTAAATTTCCAAAGTCAAAAAACTCACAAGGTAATTTTTCTTGGTTTTTAACTTCATTTTAAATTGTAAACCTTTTTGCTTAAGGGTTACTAAGGCCTTCCCATTCAGTTCATGTCGTAGTGTAGGAATTGCTTGATCATGGGGAGTTCAGGTAAACTATTTTTCAGGCAATCTGACTGATATTTGGCTATTGATTACTGATGCTTCATTTGTGGGACCTAGTGAAGGTGGATGTCCCCACCAGTTCTGTGCCTGGTGCAGGAGCCATGTGACCTGGCAGCGATCTTAACCCATTTATTTATTTATTTGTTTAATTTCTGATCTTTAATATCTAAGAATCTATGACCTGCCCGGAGACTAATGAGATTAACAACCCAGTTGGAGATTTAAATGAATCTTATCATGAAAATCAAGGAGGTTAAAATGGTTAAGTCTTGCAGAACATAGCAGATTTCAGATGCGACTATCACTCAGATATAAGCGTATCTATATCTGTCCAATTAATTGCTGAAATATATGCATCAGATTAAAAAAAAAAAAAAAAAAAAAAAAAAAAAAAAAAAAAAAAAAAAAACCAATTACAAGATAAGTGTATGAAATTCTTCCTAGGTCTCCGAAGTAATAAGCTAAGGCCTGTTCAACAGCTTCCATAATTTACTTGGCTCTAATCAAAGTATTATGAATTATTGGACTCTATTCCTAGTTAATATTAGTACTTTGTTTAGGCTGCAATGTGTGCTGTAAAAGCTATACAACTAAACCTATAATTGTAGGTTGGTTTACTCAGAACACCTGTTGGGTTTTAAAGACCAAGCAAGCTCCATCACTCCAGTGTGATACACACAAGGTGTATGACATTGAAAGGTAGTGGAATACATCATCTATCCTGATCACAAATGAACTATATTGTATTATATGCAGTGGTACTATGTTCTACTATATTTTGTGTTGGCTTCTCCATTCATATTTTTCGTTGATATTTTATATTACATGCAATGGTCCATAATTCCATTTCTATATGATGTGCTGGCATCTGGGTTGATATCTTTCTGTGATATATATTTACTTTTTAAATTCTTCTTGGATAGAAGCAAGATTCTTTGGTTTACCTACACAGTCCACTAATTTGATTTTGTTTGTACTGTTACTGTGAACACTCAAATTTCTTCAGTATATACTACTCTTGGTCCGTTTCCATCTTTGGCTCTATTTGGAGCTTCCTCCACTTTTATACACTTGAGTTGCTTCCATGATTGTTGATCTCAACATGTTGATTTCAGGGATGGGGTTAGTGAATCACAGTTCAGCCAGGTCTTGAATATTGAACTGGATCAGATAATTGAGGTTATTTTCCTGGAATGACTGCCTATTGACATTAATTTGGAATAGAAATAATATTGTTCAGTTTAGGAATTGACATTATTTAACATCCTATTCACTTATCTTTTACCGCCGCAGGCTTGCAAGTTCCTTGATGAGTCATGGTCCCCTAGGTTTGTGGTGATTATTGCTCAAAAGAATCACCATACAAAATTCTTCCAGCCAGGATCTCCGGATAATGTTCCTCCCGGTTAGCTTTTTCCATGAGCTCAGCAAAGAAAAATGCTGATTGATTGTATTTGGGTTGCCCCAAAAAAATGATCGTATTTTGATCTATTTTTTTGTTTTGTAATCTGCAGGCACTGTTATTGATAACAAAGTTTGCCATCCACGTAATAATGATTTCTATATGTGTTCACATGCTGGGATGATTGTGAGTATTTGAAATGGACTGGATATCATGTTAATTTTCCCATGCATTGGATGATTTTTTTCTAGTTCTATGAACTTTTTCCTTTGATGCGTTGTATTCCGAGTAATACCAGAGCCTATAGGAATTCTCCATTGCTTTCGGGCATACCTTGAAATTGGTCACCCATTTCAACTTAAATGCTTTGGCAACAGAGGAACCAGATTGCTGGGAATTACTGACATCTATTTCTGTCTCTGCTACGATGCAATGAGAACTGTTTACATTCAATGACTTGGATCGACATTTGTCTTTGCAGGGTACAACTCGTCCAACACATTATCATGTTCTGTATGATGAAATTGGCTTTTCGCCTGATGATATGCAGGAACTTGTGCATTCTCTGTCTTATGTGTGAGTGAATCTCAAGATTACCCATTTGATTTTTTATGCTGCTATAATTTCCTGATTCTCTCTGAACTTTGCAGGTATCAGAGGAGCACTACTGCCATATCCGTAGGTACTGCAAAGTTACTTCTTCAATCTTCAAGCTCTCCTAGGAACAGTGGTCATTAGGTTCTTTGTTCATGCATTTGAAATATGTTAACCTGGTTCATCAAGGGTCAAGGTTGCTTGGGGAAAAACAGCATTGAATTTATTCCGACCTATTTAGGGTCCTGACAACTGTCAACGCACAAGATGCAACCTTCTCACCACATCAACTCAGGTCATCTTTGGGCTTCTTCCCATTGATCTGCCCATAGATACTTTTAGTTTACCCATATCATTCTTACCAATTTCATTTGCTTTAAAATTTTGGAAACCCTTCCGAATCTAGGTTTGGTGCTTTCCAGTTCCTTCACACCTTGAACATCACTAGAAAGGAATTGGTAGGTGAAATTGCCATTAGAAAGTACTATATAACTATACAAAAGTCTTTTGTCCCAATTCCAGAGTCTCAGATAGTTTAGGCATATTTACCATGGCCTTATCTCTTAATTCATTGAGCATATTGTTTTGTTTTCTTATTCTATTTTAATGTTTCCTTGCCATGAAGTTGCACTGCTCATTTTTGTTGAACCAATAATTGGCAGCTGACCATCCCTCAGCTCCTAGTAGGTCAGCTAGATGAGGCTACCAAGGCCATATCTCTTGTTAATTCATCGAGCATTCTTTTGTTTTCTTATTCAAGTCATTTATATTTTCAATGGTTCCTCAATCTTCACCATGAAGTTGCACACTTGCACAGCTCATTGTTGTAGAAGCAGTCATTGGCAGCTGTTGATTTTCCCAGAGTTAAAACTTTGTTACATACAGTGGTGAAATTTTGATCCTTCTTTTTTTTTTTTTTTTGCTGCAGTTGCTCCAGTGTGCTATGCTCACTTGGCAGCCACTCAGGTTTCTCAGTTTGTGAAGTTTGATGACATGTCAGAGACATCCTCAGGTCATGGTGGGGTGACATCTGCTGCAAGTGTGCCAGTACCTGAACTGCCAAGACTCCATGCGAATGTATGCAGTTCCATGTTCTTCTGCTAAAGTGGGATTGGGATCTACTAATGCCCCACTAACTTCGCAGTTTTTGTCACACTAAGAACTAGAAATGGTGTATATATATTGGGCTTTCAGTCTAGAGAGCCTTTTCATGCCCAAGTTATATAGGGCTTACCATCATCAGACACTTTCATCTTTTGTTTTGGAGGTCTGGATTTCCTCCTATACAGGCTCCTTTTTGCTCTGTGCCTATTATTTTGTTTCAGACCATATAGGCTGCCGAGCGTAGTCTAAAGAATGGTTGTTAATATCGGTTCACTTCTAACTTGTACTCTTAGCTTTATTGCTTTTGTTTGTTGCTGAGTTGAATGGTGTGACTCTATTGTGTCTCATTGGGATTGATTCTTATTGGTCTTTTCCCATATAGGAAGTTCCAATTGGCCTCAGTATCTGCCCTATAGTTGGTCAAAAGTGATTCTTAATTCAGTGGTCTTCTTCTCGTCATTGTTTGGTCATTAAATTTTTATACTAATTGGATGCCTTTTTGTACGAGGGTAAGTTTATGAATTTAGGAATTATTCGCAAGGTATAAAATTTAGATTTGTCAATTTAAAAATTTGGTCAGAAATTCTGGCTTAAATTAGAAGAATTTGGATTTAGATTTAGTCAAGAATGATTTTTGTATACATAAAAAGCTTTAAGGAAAAATTTAGATGCTTATTTTTAATATTTGTTATTTTGTACGTATTTTCACATTATCAATTAATTATTATATTTATATTACCTTACATGTGATGTAAACAATAAAATAACAGCATTACCCAAATCTTGGTTGAAGACTTAAAGGCCATAAGTTTTCTGTTTTTCGGTTTCAAAACGACGTGCATGTGGACCTATATTGATCTTACATCCACATGGACTGAGAGTCATGTTTGGTTGAATGAGAATGGTTTAGTGAAGAGAATTAAATATCCTGTGGTCCTAAAAAGGCGAGACGTTTCACTTTCTTTTAAAATTATTACCAAAACCATGGCTGATGGACTTCAATTATTCCTCTTTAGATTTATCTCCCATTTCATGTTGCATTTGGACGGGGAAGGCTAATTACTAATAACATGAAATATTTATCTTTCTTCGGACATCGTAAAGAAGAAAGGAGTGGGATGATGCTTAAGTTCGATATGTCTAAAACCTAGGACAGGGTTGAATTGATTTATATTTGAGGATTTTTTTTTTTTTTAATTTTTATTATTGGTTTCAATTAGTTATTTGATCTTTACTTACTCACCTCCAAATTCATCGTGAGTGGAATCTGTTTCGAGGTATTCAGATCATAGTCTGCTCTTGAAATCACTAAAACTATGTTTGGTAGTTAATAAAAGAAAAGAAAAAAATTGAATAATTTTTTAATTTGAGGAAAGTGATCACATAAAAAATTATTGTATAATATTTTTTTTTTGGTTTATTATATGTTATATATATATATATATATAATATATTTTCCCACACGCCCCCCCCCCCCCTCCCCCCTCTTTTCTACCCTAAGTTATTCGCTTCGGATGACACTCTTTTTGTGTCCTTTGGAGCTTGATCCTTCATCCATTAAGGCTATGTCTGACCTTTTTCAGACTGTCAGGACAGCAAATCAACTTCTCTAAAGAAAGGCCTCTTTTTTTCTTTTGTAAGGTCTTCAGTTATTAAGGCCAAGATCTCTCTCTCTCTCTCTTTGTATTTCAACATTGGATGGTGAGGATACGTATCTAGGTATTCCTCTGGCCCCTAGAAGTAGGAAATATGTTATCTGTAATTGCATGAAGAGAAATTGGGTTTATGGCAATCTCACTTGCTCTCTTAGGCTGATTGTTTTGTTCTCATTAGGTTGGTTCTTAATTCTATCCCAACCTATTGATTGCCCATAGTCTATTACCTTTTTCCATTTGTTCTAAGATTGATAGTTTTAACTTATCTTTTTGGAGAGGAAGGGTTGAGAAGAATTGTGCATGATCACTCCTCTCCTTTAGTTTTTTGTTTCAATTAGGAGTGTCAAAACTTAGCCCGAACTGATAAAATTGAACAAAATCGATCGAAGAAATCGGACCAATCCTTATTGGGCTGGTTTTGGACTAGGTTTGATGGGATCAGCTGAAAATCAGACTACACCAAACCTATTGATAACCAAATCGAATGAAATCAATAAAAAAAAAAATATCATTGATTATGAAGTTATGAATAGGTGAATTGATTATCCGTTGATGTCTCAATATTAGTTTGAAGATTTTTTGTTATAGGGGAATTGTTACAAATCAATGAATATGAGGTTATAAATAGGGAAATTGATTTGTAAATTGTAATAATACTTTCATTGATCTCCTTGTTCATTATGTAGAATTGATTGGGTAATTAAATAAATGATTTTATAGTATGGTTCATTTTATGATTTCAATATCAGTTATCTTCTTAATAATTAGTTAACCATTGGTTTCAATATTAGTTATATTTCCTTTACAATATTAATTATGTTTCTCTTACAATTTATAAAATAAACACATCAAGTCAATTTCCTAATCATAGTTGTTTGCTTGTTTGACTTAGGGAAGATGATTTAAAGTGTTTTTACCAAAGATTTCCCCAATACAGGTTATAAATGAAAGATTTCGTTGTGGTTCAAGCTTAAAAACAAACCGATCTAAATCTGTATTAACCCAATATTGAAAAACCAAAATAAATCGATACCATACTAGATCAAAACTGAAATGGACCAAAAATTAAAGTTCCTGAATGTTTTGGTTTTGGTGTCCCTCATTCCTGGACCGAAATTGATTTAGCCAAATCGAAACCAGGTCAAAGTGACCGTTTGACACTCCTAGCTTCAACCAAAGGTGTTGGGTGGTCTAAGATTACGTTATAGTAGATTCCATAACCTGTCCCTATTGGTGAAAGTAGGGTGGTTACTCACTAATCTAGACATTTTATGGGCTAGACTTCTCTAAGGCAAAGTATATATTTTCCTACTAGAGTCTCCATTCATGCTCTGCTTCTCCTTCAAGATATGTTTCTCTTTTGTTGGAAGGTCTGTACCTAATTCTACTACTATTAAGACAATTTATATATAAGTTGTTACTTATGCCTTTTCAATTTGTGATGAACAATGGGTTTCTCAACCCCCATTTTATAGATCCCCATGGAGATCTTTTCAATTAGTGCTTTTTTCCATACATTGCTTATGCTATTTCTTACATTCCAATCAACACCAATCCAAACTAATGGGTCTGTCCTCTATCTCCAACTCTACAGATTACTACCCAATTTGTGTCTAAGTTTCTTTCCCGGTGGTATCCTAGTCAGGGGGTTTGTTACCCTAAAAAGAATGTTTGGACTCTTCTTTGGAAATTAAAGTAGTATCCCCCCAACTCCACCCTAGGGGTAAGGGTCATCAACTGAACCACAAGATCGATCAATTTTAGATAATGAACCGAAATTAATCTTAAATTCTCACAAATTCAATTAAACCACAGTACATCATTATAAACAAACACAATGGAAGACTATATAACCTTTAAACTGAAATCAATATAAAATTCAAATAACCAATATCTATAGTGCTAGTGGCACCACCGCTAAGAATAAATATAACCTCGTTTATTAAATTTAAGTAAAATCACAATTCCATATTTATTATAATAATAAAAATAAATAAAATTCAGATAAAGTCAGCATATCCAATCTGTGAAGCATTTCCATTAGAGTCCACATCCTCTGCAATGAATGGTGAGATGCAGTGAGTATTGAATGGTTGAGAGTATCTAGGTACGCATCCCAAGGGACTCCCAGCCACCCGATGATCACTGCACCGGTGCAGCAGTTGCAGACGATTTTCACACTTTCCATCAACATACACAATGCAATATTCATAATATCTGGATGATTAATGAATGGGATAACTTAAGAAAACTTAGGGAATAAGAAGAAACAAAATTGTAATATCGATTAAACAATGCATTTTTAAATCCAATAACATCTTAATTATCAAATCGCAAGCTAGGAACACTTGATAAATTTATATATTGAACTAACGTAAGTTCAGTTAAGTCAAACCTTTAAATTCAAGAGTTTATAACATCAAACTCCACTTCACCATTACAATAATGTCCATATCTTGGAACTACTAAAACTAATATAAGATATCTCAGAATATAATCACCGGGATGGGATTCAAGCTCTTGGATCACAGAATCGGTAACAGACTCCTATGGAGGGAAAACCATGTTCCTTAAACGTCACATTCTTGCCTCACTCTTGTGATTAACAATCCACCCCAATACTTAACCCCTTGTTGGAAGGGTTGCAGTCCAAGGTTGCACAGTCCATACTAAATCCATAACACATAAAAAGTCTCAATCATGTTTTAAATAAAATAACATACATGCACTCTTTCTATAGTAAAGTAATTCATGCTTTAAAGTATATATAGTACTTCAAAATATGTTCGTTAATAAGCGATAATCAACAAATAAACATCATGCCGTTCCAAAACATATTGTTTCATAAAAAATAACTGAAAAAGGGTTTATATATGAAAATAATACATAGATTCTGTGGGTCTCATTCACCTTGTTGCTACTACAGGTATCGATTCTATTTATCGCTCAAAGTAAAACAATCTTTGTACCCTTCCTATACAATTTCGTCAAAATTCTATCATAATCTATTCGGTCATAACCTATTCTGCCTACTAATAGAGAAAAATAGAAAATAAATTTCTCTAGAACTCCAAATGAGTAAAAACTAGATTCTATTGAAACCTAACTCATAGATATAAATCTTATACGAAAACCACATCAGAGAAATCATTTCAGATTATGTATTAATTTCCTCTAAAAATAATATCCATACCATAACATATTCTCTCCAACAAATTTAAAATACCAATTAGTCCATTTTTTCGAATTTAAATCATTGCCAATTTTTAGACACTCTTTACTGATAAAGGTTGTTACAATACAAAATTTAAATAAAAACTCGAAGTCTATGTCCCTCTACCACTACCTATTCTCAGGTATAGAAAACTGCACTAGCAACGACCTATCTAACTACACGAATTCTTAGACATATCAAATTAACTCCAAATTCAATGAAAATTTATAAGAGATCATATAAACATATATATGTACTCTCAATAATTATTTCAGACCATAAAATAGTTCTTAACTATGGTCAATAATATGGAATAATTTCGAACTACTGTTCTGTTCAACCTAAAAAATACTATTAAACATGCGAAAATCCTACTTTTTCTTTCATCATCGCTCAATCCGAATTTGTATATATTTAAAGCATGTTTTACCCCCAAGTAAAACATCAAAATACTTAAATCATAGGATAAAACCTCATACATTTCTTTTCTTCTTCTTCTTCCCTCACTCTCATGGTTTTGGGGTAGAGACTCCAACCATCCAACCCTCTTTATTTCTCTCATTCTTTTCTTTTTCAACTCAAACTCTCCCTCCTCCTCCTTGATTTCAAACTCACTCACTCTCTCTCTCTCTCTCTCCTTCTTTGTTGTCTTAACTTAGGACAACATATTCTCTCTTCTCATCCTATTTCTTCTCTACTTTCTTTCGCTTCTCGTTCTCGTTATTTTCCTTTTCTATTCTAACTCCTAATTTATCTCATATATACCATGCAACTCTCCTTTATTTATTATTATTATTATTTTATTTTTGATAATTAATAATGGGTCCACAAACCAATTTAAAATAAAATAAATTAATCCACTTTGAAACTTATATTAAGATTTGAACCTTAAACCCCTTATTTATCAAGTCTCAACCACTAGGTTAAATGTCCAAATTAGCCATGTATTTTGGGCACAAATAAGTTATACCCTCGGTTTACAAAATTCCTTTGGAAAGTTATGAGTAATGGACTTGCTACTAAGGATCCGATTTGTAGATTTTTAAATTACCTAAGAGTATGGCTTTTAAATAGTTAAATAATTATTTACCAATAAGTATACTCTTGTTAGTAGTAATCAAAACCTCATTAAAATGACAGAAAATATTTACGTTAAAGTCTCTCCATTTAACAATATTACATAATGGGCTTACGAGTATGGAATATGAACACCTCAAAAACCCTAGTCTATCGAAACGAACATGCTAGAGAATCTCAACCACTGATTGGACATAAAACTTTTGGATTTAAAAAAAATATATAATTTATAAACTCTTCATAAAATTGTCATTGAACTCGAAATTTTAGTCCAATGAAAATTCTGTAATTCTTTCAAGATATTCACATTTTTGGGAGGAGATGCTCAACGAAGTAAATACCCTGTTGAGTATTTCTTCCATTCATAGTTGGATATTGTTGTAGACACCCAATTTTGTATCCCTCCTCCGGCTATGATGAAATGTGGATCTTGGAAGTGACTTCTGACTTCCGATCAATAGATGACGATGGAAACATTCCCCTACTCGAAACCCTGGAAACCCCTGCACGGGAGAGAAGGGGGTCCAACTTTGATTTTCTATATATGAAGGAGTCTGGTCAAGATGATCGCATAGATGGATAGTGCTCAGAAATACGATTCCGATGATATATGGCATGTCAAAATCGGATCGAAAGATCTTCCGCGATCATCCCCGAAAAATTACACTTTCCCGCATGTATGCCTCGCACATGGACAGTCCCGTTGGAAACCTGAAAAAATCCCCTACCTACGTCAAATACCCTAAAATTCATCCTCTACCCACCCAGATAAACGGAAGCACTCCCCTACCTGAAACCCTAGAAACCCTTGCGCGGGAGAGAAGAGGGTCCAATTTTGACTTTTTATATACGAAAGAATCCGGTCAAGATGACAGTACGGATGGATAGTGCTTGAAAGTACGATTTTGAAGATATATGGCACATCAAAATCAGACCGATGGATCTCCTGTGATTGTCACCAGAAAAATCCCTAAATCGCGCGCGCTGCGTGGGTTGGCCAATAGGCTAGCCCGCACGAGTGCTTGCTGCCCATGGGCTGCAGCACAAGGTGCCAGCCATGGTGCCATGCACCATGCGCCCTGCCAGCCCCGACCAGTAGACCTGGGTTCCCACGGGCACAGGCCCGAGCACTCATGTGCACAGGCCTACACCCCCACGGGCAAAGACCTGCACCCTTGAGTGCACAGGCCCATGCCTGTGCCCCCGCCCATGCCCTTGCCCTGACACACATACATGATAGCCAGCAGGCCAGCCCGCACACATGCGTGCGTTGGCTGCTGCCTAGCCTGTCTGTCTGTTGCCCATGCTTGCGCCCCCTTTGCTAGTTGCTGCCCATGCCATGGTGCCGCACCATGCGCCACACACCCACATGCCACTACCCGTGTGCCATGAGCCGCACACCCATGACATTGCTCGCGTTGCCTACCCTCCTATATTAACCATGCCCCATGCACTTTGGCCCAATCTTGCTCGCCGCCGACAATGGCAGAGATTGGTTTTTTGCTGGCCTGGTGGGTGAAGGGATTCCCCCTTCACCCACTTGAAATCGAAAAACCCCTTTTTAGCTAAGGATTCTTTCTCCCTAAAACCCTCTTTTACCCATTGGATAAAAGCATGTTTCACCATTTTTAGTCCAAAAACCCCTTTTGTCCATTGGATAGGAGCCTACTTCACCCACTTTGGGCAAAAAACCCTCTTTCATCCGTTAAATAAAGATGTTCCCTCTTTCCCATTGGTCGAAAAAACTTATAAATACCCACTCCTTTGGATTTTACACACAAAACAACCCCACCTCACTCCATATAGTGAAGCTCTGCCCTCTCTCCTCCCCCCCCCCTTGAGTTTCTTCGGGTCTTCGGAGTGATCTTCGTTAAGATCCAAAATTTTGTTCGGATCTTCGAAGTGTTCTTTGGGAGTTTGAAGATCTTCAACCAAGTTTTTAGTTCAATCCAGTATTTGTCAAAAATAGTGTGTTCTTCAACCCCCTCCTTTGAGTGTTCTTGAGTTTTACCAGAAATAGAAACCCCCCTTTTTGAGGTTCTTCGGGTCTATGAAGAGATCTTTGTTATGATTCGGAACTCTATTTGGATCTTCAAAGTGTTCTTCGGGACTTTGGAGATCTTCAATCTATTTTTAGGTCAATCTGTTTCTTTCCAAAAATAGTAGTTCCTAGCGGAAGCCGTGTTCGAGTGCCCCTGGAATCTTTCCAGAAATAGCCATTCTCAGCGGAAGTTCTACCGAAGTGCCACCTCGACCTAGCCCTCCCCCAGCCTATCCTCAGCAGAAGCTCTGTCGGAGTGCCACCTCAATCTAGCCCTCCCCTACCCTATTCCAGCGGACGCTCTGCCGGAGTACCACCTCATCCTAAGCCCAGAAATAGCCTCCCCTAGTTGAAGCTCTGTCCGAATCCGAATCCAAATTCGAAAATAGCCTTCCCTAGCTGAAGCTCTGTCCGAATCCAAATCCGAAAGTAACCGTTCCTAGCTGGAACCCTGCCTGCATATCATCACAATCAACATCTCTCAAGAAAGGAAGTTGGAGGTTAAGACCATCTTCCCCTTAGCCAGGAGAATCCGAAAGACAGTTCGAGCTGGTACTAATCAGGGGCCCACCCCTCTTGACCCGAAACAGGGGTTAAGTTCAAGTATATTTTCTCAACCCAATTATCATCATGTAGACTTTATATAGACCTTGTTTTAGTGTACATAGTAGTTTAAATTCAATCAATGTATATATGTGTGATAACTTAGCCATGCAAGTGGAATAGTAATAATTGTGGAAAATGTTCATTCTTAAGCTTCTAGTAGGAAGACCGGTTGAACTGGGCATATTGGGTGCCTAACACCTTTCCAACTCTATAACTTGATACTTATCCTAAATCTTTAGATCAGACCAATTATCGGGCCATTTTCTCAGGAATTGGGCCCACCCCCAGGTCCTAGGCCCATATTCCTAGGTGGTGACTCCAAACCCTTTTGTATGACCCCACCCGTATTGGACCATCATCAAACCCCCGTCTCGAATGACGAATTTTACACTCTTGCGAAATAGACCTTCACGTATCTCCGAGTGACAATACGACAGTGCGGGGCTTGCAAGCAAAGCACACAAGACACGAACCCCTCCCCTCGCACGAAAGAGAAAGAGAGAGGAGAGAGGATGGGATGCAAGTCCTTTCCCCCCCAAGGGAAGAGAGACATCAGTCCATTTCCAGCCGCTACCCTCACAATTGTGAATCTAATAAACCAATATATTGTCAATGTAGGAATCAAAGGCGTCAATTTTGAATTGAAGCTGTGGTTTAAAATTGAATTGAATTGAACCAAAACAAATTGGTTCAGCTTTGGTTTTAATATGTGGAATTTTCCAATTCAGTTCAATTTTGGTTTCATAATTGAAATTATTGAACTGAACCAAATTACCCATTTTCAAACCAAATCAATCATATTCTTTTTATTGTTGAAGATGTAAAAAGTTGTCCCAAACATCTAAAACAGTCCCCCATATATAGCCATACTCTGCTACTCATTTTCAAATGAATCGATCATATACTTTTTGTAGATGTGAAAAATTGGCACAACAACTAAAATACCCAAACCAAATACAAACCACATCAAAACGAATAATGGACTGAATAAAAATGAACCAAGTTGGTTCGGTACTAGTTTGAAAAATAGACTTATTCAGTTTTAGTTCCCACATGTTGTATCTTGAACCAAAAAATCAAAACCAAACTGATTAACACCCTTAGTAGGCATCAACCTTTTGTATACTATACACCCAAGGTGCAACTACAATGATAAAGACTTCTCAGGTATGAGGATTGCCAACAATTATCATAGAGAATATTATTACTTGATGCAATCGATGATACTTAATGCAAGGTTCTCAAATGATCTAGTTTGATATACATATAATATAAATACTCACATAAGTATTCTTGAATCACATTCCAAAAATATTCAAAGTGATAATCATATTAACAAAATGCCCAATTTTATCTCTAGTTGCGAACACTTTAAGTTTAAATCATATAACTTTGGGATAACATATCGTATATAAAATTCTAAAACAAATTAATTTTATATTTAATCTCTTTAAAATTGGGTTTTATGGACACTTATATCCAACAGAACATGCCCAAAAATTAAACTCTTCCTGGGGATGCAACACTGATCATCATTTAACTATACAACATTCTTTAATTTCAGAAATTGCTACAAACCTTAGCACATGATTATGTACCCAAGAACCATTTTTTTATTACATAGATACACAAATTAATATGAAAAAATATTGGTATAAATACGTATATTTATAAATAATAGGGTTTTAAGTATCCCACAATGCCAACTTAAAACCCAAATTGCATGCCCCCATGCATCCATATTATTATAACACACCCCCTATAGAAAGTGCTAAATACTGTACGAATGCATTCTTTTTCATCACTTGGCTTCTACAGCTGAAGTCTTGGAATGGTCCTGTGCTTGGGGAGGAGGGGGAGGAGGAGGAGCAGCCAACTGCTGCTGCGAATTGCGGTGCAGCCTACAACGAAAAGATCCGGCATGTTTTGTTGGAGCGCAACAGCAAGATTTTCCAATCGAAAGGCTTGATAGAGAATCAATGGACCATGATTTTCTCATTAAGCTACCTTGTAAAGGATGATGATGCATCTGTTTGATCGCCTGGTCATGCTCTTGTCCTAAGGTGGTATGAATATGATGGCCTTGGCTTCCAATTGCAGTATAACCATGAGAGCTCATATTGTTTCTCCCTTCAAAACCCAAGTTTTGCAAATTGAATCATTAAACTTGAACCTCAATAATAGTAAAATAATTAAGAGAAAAATATAAAAATTAGTTTTTGAAATCATATGATTATTTTTTTTTTCATATGGAAAGGTTTTTTTCTGCGCATAAAGAGTTTAATCCGCCGAAGCTATATCTCTACTCTTTAAAGGAACTTTATAAGAAAAAGAGAAGCTCCCACCCTCACAAGGTCTAGGAAGAGCCATAATTTATTCATCCTATTTCTACTTCGAAGAGAGCCTGTGTGATCATTTAGTCAGAATAGAACAACTTTACCGTTGCACCAAGGTGCACCCTTTGAACCAATAATAAGAGTATTTCAAAAGAAAAAAAAATTACAAATTGATTAGCTATGGAAGTTACCTTAGAAACGTTTATCCCAAGCAATACTGGAAATCTAATAAACAGCTGAGAAGACAAACCAGCAAACTGCCTAGACGAGGGGAGAGGGTCTCTATTTTATAGATGGAGTTGGGGCAATAATTTTTAGACAATAAATGTGGTTGGGCCCCATCTAAAATTGAAAATTCCGATTTTGTGTAATTTGAAGATTTGAACATTGAACAGAGCAGAAGATTTGACCATTGGAGGGAATCATCTAATGTATGAAAGGTCTCAAGGGCTAAGACCCAGATGGTCTTTTGACTGGGACCCCTAATTCAAGTATTCTAATATAATGATTGGTAGAGAAGTCACACATGGTTGTTGGCTAGTCCCTTCCTTTTAATGATATATTTTATTTTTTATTTTTTATTATTTGGTCAAAACTATAAAAGAGATTCTTGCTGTTGACTGTTCTCCGTGGGTGGTGCGGTGAAGCAGTCCTTGAAAATAAAAATTGAAAATGTCTTGAAAGAAAGGAAGTTCTTAGGGGTGTCAATTGGCCGGTCTGGAGGGCTCGTTTTTCGCTTTCGAGGGACAAAGAATCATTTTGCTGATGCATTGCCCACACTAGCTTTCATGATCCTAGAAGGTATTGATATTCGACCAATAGAGATCAAAATGATAGAGGATCCTACATACTGTTTGGCAATCGAAGAAGAAGCAATGGAAAGGTAAGCCATGGTTTCATGACATCAGGACGTACCTGGAAGACAGGCCATTTCCTCCTGATGCCACGGCCACAGATCGAAAAACCATCCAGAGATTAGCCGCACAATTCTTTGTCAAAACTTCCAACTTCTATAAGGATGAGAATGTTTTATTGAAAACGTTAGGAAACATAGGGAAAGCTACATATATTTAAGTGTTTCAACCCTGCAACATAGAAGGAATTGGCTAAAAGTTAATTTAGAAAGATTTTAAAGCATATCAATCGACCCAGTCTATATATCTGTTTCAACTATCAACGCCTTTCATCGATTTAATGTGAAAATGAATGATTAAAATCGAAACATGAATCAATGATACATCAGTTTTGATATCTTATCGATTTATAATATATTGATTCAAAAATATGAATTTTTTTTTTTTTTAAATTTAGGGTTGGTAATGATTTCTTATTGGGATATATTGATTTTGATCCCAGTTTTTGAGTTGAGTTCAAATATCTCATCAACTTTAGTTGGTTTCACCGACTTGGACTAAGTTTTGACACCACTAACTTTCCAACCCTTGCTTTTGCTTTAAAACAAAGCCAAGGATCTCTCTCGACCAAGTCATGATTTTTTGTGACAAGTGTCATGTATGACTTGGTGAGGTAACTCTTGCCTGAGCCCTAGTTTTCAACCGTCAGGATTCATTTTCAAATAGAATCAAGTTTATACAAAGGTATGAATGTATTCCAAATTGATGTTCAATCGGTATGTTTACACTATGTGAAGTGTCGCCTGATAGACCGAACCAAAGCATCCACAGCCGATCTTATGGCCACCAGAGAAGACTTACCCTTTTCTCTAGTCTTGGAGGCTCTGGTTTTGAAGTACCAACTAAGCGGCCATGTGGCAAACCATTGCCCTTTACTTGTTTAGGCTGGCTAGATCAGCTCAGGTAGCTTCTGGTTTAAATTTCTCCATAGGTGTTCGATGAAATGTCTGACTGAGTATTTTAAAAACAATAATGCATTTTATCCAAATAATTCTCATTAAATGCATTCTACGTTTTGGGAATGAGAATGTGTATTCTCAAAGTGTAAGTGTTCACTCATCCAAGTCGATGGCATCCAATTGGTTGTGAAACATTAGTCATGCTCGGCTGAATGGATTCTATCACCAATATCTTTACAAGATTAATTTCTCTACTCAATATCAATATATATATTTACAAGATTATTAAAGGCTTTGCTAATGAGAGATTTGAGAACAGAGGTTCACTCAAATCCCACTATTGCTCTCCACAAGAATTGAGTTCCAACAATGGACAACAATGCACTAATGTAGTAACCGCAATATCGAAGAGAATATGTGTTTTGGGGAGTTGGGAATTAAAGTGTTCATGTCCTCGTAGAAGCCATCAGTCATTTCATGAAAACAAAGGGAAAAGTCGAACAAAAGTGGCCACAACCTACAGTTTATTACTGTTCAGACCAGTATAAGCAAAGGGAAATGTTCAAGGTTCTATTTATGCAACACTTATCTGCCCTTCCAGAGTGGAACACATTAGCCAGGTGGCCAGTTCATTTGTCGTCCCCCAAGAAGGTGAACATGAATGTGATAGATAGATTGACCTGCGAAAAAAAGAGAAAAACCCAGTTGCTCCAAAGAAAACCCTGAAACCACATAGGAGGGAGCTGGTGGAAATTGGTATAAATAAGAACAGGGAAAGACTACATACATCCTTTGGGCCCATCATTGATGACAATCCTGAAGCCATCATTAAGGCCTTCCTGTTTAGCAACTAGCTTGGCAGTATAAAGAAGGTAACCAAGAATATCACAGTGCCTCTCCTCAGCCTGAGGGAAACAATAATAATACTACATGATCAATAACAATTGAGACATGAAACCAAAAACCCACCAATTGAAATAACTGAATGTAGTCTGCTCTTTCTTCATCTGTCATTATTTTTAGTTTTTTTTCTCTTTATTTAAGAAACTCCTTTTAGACCATTCATTTCCTCTTAACAAATTAAGAAGTTGCCAGAAGATCAAAAAGAGTATGGTGATATCTAAAAAAGGGGAATGAAAACGAAAGGAAGCTGTTTTAGGACATCACACATCAAAAGATCACGATACAAAAGTGGAAGTGGAACTTTCATCCAACAAATATAAAATAAAGCCACTGACTGTATCGCACCAAATACCAATAGCAATTTTATAAAATACTACCCACAGTTTTGAGTACATAATAGATTGAATAGAACCAAAGTATGGTATGTATGTTTTCAGTGAAACCAAGAGTAGAGATGAGATAAGAACTAAGACTGATGGCCAACTGCAACCCAGAACAGATCTTTACTTATTTATTTATTTAGGTGGGGGACGGTAATGTAGAACTAGGTTGACAAGTCAAGCCTAATCCAAAGCTACAGGATACTCTCAGAGAACACACCAAAATTAAGGCACCAATAGCATAGATCAGATCAGAATACAAGAAGGAAACAAATCTGGAAAAATAAAGGCTATCGATTCCAATCATCGGGGTTCCTGTAATAAGAATATAACCAAGTGTAAAGGGAAACTCCAAAGCTGAAATAGGATTAGAACAGATGATAAAACATGAACAATCATCATAGAAATCAGAAACAAACCAGACCTAGTTATCGATCTTTGATAATAGAACAGATTAGGTCAAAATATCCAATCAGGCAGAACTGTGGGTGCTTTGTGCAGCTGACCAACTAGTGGTCTGATGGGGCCCAAACTGAGATCTAACCACCTTCAGATGGGGCCTAACACTCGACCACCAGATGGAGATAATCAGGTTGTTGAAAGCCCTTGAATCAGGGATGGATTGGGGAATGAGAAAGAGACCTTCAGAACTGGAAAATAGAAAGTACTGCAGATCATGGTTTACCTGAGATGAACTGAGATGGAATTTGATACTTTGGGCTTGGAGTGCTTGAAACAGTAAGAGAAAAGATAATAAAATAGAAGAAGACCTCTCGAGCTTCCCACCGCAAAGAGTCAACTGCATCAAACACCAGTTCCATCTGCCTTGATCAAACACAAGGCAAATCTCCATGGATAAGGTAGCAGCAGCTACAATAATTGTTTTCTTCAAATCATTCCGCTATGTGAGCCTCCTTGCTTTATATTAATAGCGATACTGGGGAAGGGAATACAGCCTATCAATTGGAAGGTTCCAAAATAGGAAACCCCACAATTGATTGCCAATAACATAAGTTTCTAAAAACTGAAAATAGAAACAAACTAAAAAAAGGAAACTAATGAATTGACTCAAATACTAACTTAGCTCCTAAGAAATAATAAAGACCAACTTAAATTGAACCCAACTAAAAAGGAAATTAATGAAAAAGGAAACAAACTAGTTAATCCCGTATGCAACCTTAATTCCCCTAGTTTAAACCCATGAAAGTGGCCAATTACACTCCAAACCACATGGACTACAGGCCCAACACATCTACAACCCAACCCTAGACTTATTCCTAATAAAAAAAGCCTAGTTTGGTGAAGAATATGCACCAGAAGAGCAAGGGTGAAACATTGGTAGGAACAAAGAGGAATAATAAATGTAATCATCTAATATAATTAAACCTTGAATCAGATCTCATGTGGATATGGTATTCAAAACATTCCATCCCATTTGAAAGGGAGAACAGTTGTGGGAACATTATATATCACATTCTGTTTTGATGAATACTGTCCATAGTTGTCACGGCGACAAGGCAAACCAAGGCGGTGGAGGGTTGTCTAAGCACCGCTTAGGCGAACAAGGCGATCAATTGTTATTTTTTATTTTTCCTATTTTCTAACATTATTTAGTAAGCTATATATACCTTGTATCATTAAAAATCAAGATTAAACAACATCAAGTGATTAAAAATCAACATTTAGCCATATTAAATCATAAAAAATTAACATTAAGTCATATTAAGTTATAAAAAATCAAAATTTCAAGAAATACTCTAGTTCTATAATAAGTTTGACTGGTCAAATGATATTATTTTTACATGAGACTTTTTGTATCAGTTATAATATAAAACCAGCTTTCCAATAAGCCTAAGATTACTTAAATCTGAGTTGTAATGACAAAGTTATGCTCCAGTCAAACTTATTTTTAAATACGCGACTGCTGTTAAAATCGCATGAATGAAAATAATTTTATGGATATCAAAACAAAAAATTATTTTTCCGGACTTTTGGTTTTTAGCAATGTTTTAACATGATAGAATTTATAAAATTTTCATAATTGAGAAAAACTCCAGCATTTAAAAGTTGAAAATCGCCCCTATAATCAAAATCTAGTTTTTCTTCTTGGACTGGGGGGTTGACTTTTTATCATTTTGGAATTTGATTTTTAAACTATTTTTATTGGATTTTTAAACTATTTTCTTATTTATGAATAATATCTTAAGTAAATGAAATAACAAATCATTTACTTAAATGATATTTGGCATAACTAAGTGCCAAAACACAAGGCGGCATGCAGTGCAATAAGGCGACTGTCGCCTAGGCACCAGGCAAATCGCCTGGACGCCTTGACAACTATGATACTGTCCATGACGTTTTTGGTACTTTGGTCGTCACAAGGCTTTGTAGTGGCAGTCGAACGTTCATAAGGGTTGGTAGTAGCAGCCAATTTGTGTATAATGATTGTGCATGTGTGTATGGTAGTGGCAGCCATACATATCATGAGTACTTGATAGTGGCAGACAAGTCATATTTAATGAACTACGCTTTATCCTAGTTGTTCTTCAATATGTATGACAAACTATGATTATGAAATCTTATTGAATTGTGCTTTAAAAGCATTCACTAACATGTTTGTTAAGTGTTATTAAACATCACACTAGAAGAAGTCAATTATAGTTCATCAAGCATTTCACAAGTGAAGAAGCAAGCCAAGACAATTTGATGCAGGTGCACAACCATGGACAGATCCAACCCATCTGGGTATCTACACAGAGATGAACCAAATCCATATTGTTTTTGGGTTTAGTAGGAATTTACTTTATTTAGGATGATATTGTCTTTCATTTTATTTTATTCACTTCATTTGAGAAAGTTGGATAATTAAGTTTTAGAGTAGGAAATAGAGTTAAGTTTGCAATTTGTTTCCTATAGTTTTCAGTTGGCTTTCCTTTTCTATGTTTCTTCTCTTCTATAAATTGGTCGTAACATATGGAAAACACAGAGTTGAAAAATGAATTGAGTTTATGGTTGCGAGTGCTCTGTGTGGCCAAAGAGTGTGTGACTTCTTCCCCCTCCCCCCCCCTCCTTTTTTTCTTCGTGTGATTCCTCTCTCCCTACAACTTCGAGACATCTCAGAGATTCTTTCCCCTTTCCCTACCAGCCCTTCATCACAACTCAAGAAGCAAGATTAAAATTGATCAAGCAATTAAGAAGGTAGAGGAAGTCAATGCCAAGAAGATGGAAGCTTGGAAGCAATGAATTATAACTTCTCAAGTCATATGCAATGGTTGAAGAATTCAAGACTTGGAAGAATGCCGGAAGGAAGCCAGAAAATAAGACAAAGCTTCATCAGGCAATAGGAGGATCTCAAAATGATCGACATGAAACTTCATGATATTCAAGTTAGCTTCAAATGGGAATTGAAATCATGTTGATCGGAAGTCCAGAGCGAGAGATATGAGCCAAACAAATACAATGGCTAGTGTTGTCCAGAACCACGCTCTTACACAACCAGCAACACTAAAAGCATTTGAAGAGGTCGTGCATTTGGAAATGGCAAAGCTTAAAACATGAAAAATGTAGCTCTTTGAGTCATCTTTCAAATGAAGCTAGAATTAGGTCAGTCGGAGTTCGGACAAGAAAGTTATGGTTTTGCTGAGGATCGAGCCTCTGCGACCTGAGATTGACCGTGAGTAAATGGAGGTCGATCGCCACTATTTCAACAGCAGGAAAAAAAAAAAAGGAGGAACAAAAACAGGCAGAAATATAGCTATTGGACTGTTGACTATAAATAGAGATGTTCTACACATCTAAAAGTGTCTCAAATCATTAAGAGATCCTAGGGTACTCTTAAGAGTCCAAGAAATCTTGATATCTTAGAAAAAAAGAAATGCTTTAGTTTGAACTTCATTTGCTAGAGTTGTTACTATGCCTTGAGTTGTATATCCGCTGCTAAGAGCCATTGTAATAGAGTTTGCAAAAACTCAAAGAACTCTCAAGTGAGTTGCAAGGTTAGGTGTAAGCCTCGAAACACCTAGGGTTGTGATCCTAGGAAAAAACTGGGATTGATCCAGCGAAGGACGGATTGGGTGGGTTTGAGTGTGAGCCAGTGAAAACAATTGGGTTGGTTGTGAGCCCAGAAAAAAAATGTGGAATGGTTTGATTGGCACCATTGGAAGATCAACTGCAGTAGTGGAATGCTAAGGGTGGGGAGCCCTTGGAACTGGACATAGGTCAAGAGGACCAAACCACTATAAATCTCGTCTTCTTTGTGGTTGTTTGTTGTACACATTAAGCTTGCATTGCATTGATTTAAGTTGGCTTAAATTTTTAATTTGTTATTATTCTAAATCACCCAATTCACCCACTCCCCTCTTGGGTTGTTATAACGGTCCAACAAGTGGTATCAAAACGAGGTTCTCTTCACAAGGACTTCTTCATCTGAATAGTAATGGCAGCATCAAGGACTACGGGAATTTCAAAGAATGCTCCAACTCCGAGGCCGGCAACATTTTCTCAATGACATTCAAGAATTCTTGGAAGATATGTGAATATGCTATTCTTTTATCCAATTATTACTTGATGTCATTGAAGAAGCTTATTTAAAAATTAGCCACCTCTTGAAATGGCCACCAAAGGCACTTATAGCCCAATTATTCTATGTGGCCTAAATCATGATATGTATGTGGAAATTAGTATTGGCGACTTATATATTTTAAAAGTTCCATTGGATATGAGTTTTAATAATAATTTTCACTTTCTTTTACGTAGTCAATTTTGAGGAGGGAAAGCCACATTAAATTCGATTGTCCCAACCAAGAAAATAACCAATTAGACCCAGGTAGAAATGGGTCTAACCAAGTTAAAGTGTCTTCATGATTAGAACTCAGTTAAAACACCAAGAAAAGTCCTAAACTCTTGATGCACAAGTACACTAGAAAGGCACAAAAGGAGGTTAGTTACCATCATGAATGACGAAAAAAGAAGAAGATGAAAATGGTGACAATGGGGACATGATTGAGAAATTTAAAGCATCACTCAAGATCATAAGCTTTGCTCAATATAGGTTGGTGTTGGACTTCACCCAAAACACACTTGAGGTAAAATTCCTAGTTAGGTTAGCATGAATACTTTGTTCTTTTTTCTTTTTAAGTATTTTTTACCTTATTTCTTAGTATGTGTGTTCACATGCTTAGGATGGTACTTTCCTTTTTCTTCGTTCTAGGCCTCAGATTATGTTTAGTGAAATTTAGGCTTGTTGGCGTTTTTGAAGTGGTTTTAGTTTAATTATTGTTTTTTTCTTTGTTTTCAGAATTCTATTCAAGGTTTCAAGCCATGTTTTTAAATGTGTAAGAGCACGGATGCTACCACCCTAACTTATACCTAGATAATGGATTTTTTTTGTCCTTCAAAACATATATTTTAACTGTGTTTATCTTGGTTGGTTTGAGCCAAGCTCTTAATGCTTGAAGTGTTGGTCTAGACTTTGTCTTGACCAATTTGGGACTAATCTTGAGCTTGTTTAGTAGCACTCATTTCTTAAGTGAGTCCAATGCTGAATTATAATAATTGTATATCATGTAATTTTTCAGGAAATTGTGTTTATGTACTAACTAAGCTCATGTAAGAGAAGAAATATCTGAAAAAAAGTGACCTCTCCTCTCTCTCTCTCCCCCTTCCCAGAAGGATTTCCTTTTTTCGGCCACCGCTAGGGGCAGCCTGGCCATGAGACTGCCCCCCCCCTCTCATCCTTCCTTCTCCTTTTGTCATCCTATCCATCATCCTCCAGGCTGCCCCCCCTCTCTCTCACCCTTCCTTCTCCTTTTGTCATCCTCTCCATCATCCTCTACTATCTCCTTCCTCCTCCTCCCTCTTTCTTCTCTTCTTCACCCTCTCCCTTTCACACTACTCTTCTTCTTCCTTTTTTGTCTCACACGATTAGGAGGTCGCGATCCACCCTTTGCCGACTCCCTTGAGTTTCCTTATTGTCAAGCCTTAGATCTGGTGAGTTCTTGAGCCATTGCTCAAATCTGGAGTTTTATTGTGCCACCATCTTTGCCACAGATCAGATCTGGAACTTGTTCACGTTGAGTTCTCTGCTCTCTGCCGGCAGCAGCTCATCCATGAGCCGCTGCTCAGTTTCATGCGTTACTCGCTGCTTTCGAAGCCGCAGCCCAGATCTGGATTCACTGGTTTCTCCATCTCCTCCCAGATCGAATCATTGCACCGTTGGCGCCCCAAGGCCAGCACTTGTATGGCCAGCAGCCGGCAAGGAAGTCAGTTATGCTCGGCCGGCAGCCATCAAGTTGTTGCCCTCCGCAAGGCCAACGCCCTGCCGCCGTGGCTGCCTTCTTGCTGGCGGAGCTCCGATTTCATCTTGGCGGCTAGGAAGTTGTGTGGAGATATGTTGGATAGGGTATGGTGGAACCTTATCGAGAATTGTCTTGGCTGCCCCTCTTCTTTGATTTGGGCTTCCTGGTTCTTGTCTCTTAGCCCATGTGGGCTTTTGAGTTATGAATTGTGTTGCCCAATTTGGCTTGAGATGTTGCCCTTAATGGGCCTTCGTTACCCTTTTTTGACTTGGTTGCCCTTGCTTGTTTTGGGCTTCCTTGTTTTGTTTCCTAGCCCATTGATCAGGTCACAATTATTCATAAAATTAATATTCAATTGTTAATTTTAAGTTGATTTTCATGAGTAATTTGACCACATATTGGGATAATCTTTGGTTGCAGGGTTTTCAAGAGATGTGCAAAGGTTTGATGCTAAATGGACAGATGTGGTTCAGTCTAGAAGCAAGGGCAAAAAGGTCAAGGGCAGAGTTGGAATTTCCAAGAGAAGAAGAGAATATAAAAAATAAAAAAATAAAAAAAGGGAAATTTAGGGAGAGAGAAAACCCCACGGTTCTCCCTCTCTCCCTATTCCACACGTTCTCTTCTCCCTCTCCTACTTTCTGTCATCTTCTTCTCTTTCCTTGTCCAAAATAGAATAGGAATCTCTCCCACTTTACCTAAAACATCTCCTATTTTCTCTCCCCATCCCATGGTTTCCTACATTTTACACGCATTCCCTCTCTTATGCACCATGGTTCACTCTCCCTCTTGGAACTAGCTACACATACTCATTCTCTAGGACAGAATTTGGAGGGCAACCTTGCACACGGAGGATTGCCATGACGCCAAGGGTTATTCACCATCATCATCATTGCTGCCATTCATCCATTAGCACCATGAGTGGCCAACTTCCTTTTATCTTTGGGCCTAGATGAAGTTTTGAGTTATTGTTATTTAATTTCTGGTTTAAGTTCATACTTGATTGTTTCATTTTAAAGACCCCTTCCCATTGTGAATGATTTTTAATAGTTAAATTAATTTAGGATATTTGTTTCTGTGATTCAATTATTCTATTCAAACAATGGTATTTCATGTCATTTTTTATATACACTAATGATAGTTTTTAACCAATCAAACTAAGCGTGCTAAGCGAAAACGATGGACAATAGTGCTTAACAGGATAGGTTATGCTTAGTGTAGTCAAAGATTGTGTTTTTGTGGGTGTATTGGAACTTGTAGCTTCAGTGAACCGAAGTATGAACCAGAAATTGGTAACAATACCAAAACGGATTCGAGACCTAGGGATAGCTTCTTCTCATTAATTCTTATTCTGGTTAATTGGTTTATTTAGTTTTAATTTAAATTCTGAATTTTACAAAATTGATTTTCAAAACAACGTTCACCTCAATTTTAGTAGATTTAGCCTTCAAGTTCTCTGTGGGTTCAACCCCTTTCTTACCACTATCTCATAGTTTAGTTAGGGTTTATTTTGATTTGTCGATCATAAATGTGGGCTTTTGTGATGTAATCGACATGTTAGTGATATATTTTTGAGTCTTCAAGCCCATTGGGAAATGGTTGTAGTCTTTTCTGGGCTTTTGTCACCCTTGGTGGGTTTGTAATCTCCCCCTTGGAGCCCCCTCCCCTTCTTTTAATGCATTTTATTTATTCACCAAAAAAAAAAAAGTCAGAGACCTCATTTTTTGTTCTTTTAAAGGCCTTTGAACATCCCTTTAGAGGTTACTATCCATAAGGAAAACATTGAAAGAGGTTGAGCCAAAAATGGCAAGATTGCTGCAAAGGGGCAGTTCCATCTTTGTAGTGTAACCATCTGTATTTAAATGTGTTGATTTTGTAGCATGATTAGAGGTTGAAATTGGTATGGCTTAATTTCTTCTCTCCTACCACTACGAGAGTATTGTTTATAAAAAAAAAATTTTGTGCTAGTTTTGCAGTTAGTATTATGATTTATTATGCTTTTTGGTTTTTTCTCGTGCTTGTTCCTTTGTTTTCTTGTTAGTGCCTCATGCTATTTAGCACCTTTTTTGTTTTTGTCTTTGTTTTTTAATCTCAATTAGTCTCTTATGCCAATTAGATATTATTTGTTTTGCTTAACTTTATGTTTTCATCATGTTGTTTTAATCTTATTATGTTATATTATGATCCTTTTTCTAGAATTCCTTTACCTTTTCTTTACTCTCTGTGTTTATTCTTATCTAAAACATTATAGGTTTTTATACCTTATTTTTTCTAAGGATTTTAGTTGGACTAAACAATTGAAACCCTCCCAAGACTGGGACTTCACCAGAATTTCCAATTCATATAAAACGAATAAACCTAGTTAGACCATGGTTTAAGATATTGGCAAGATCTCTCATTTTAGATTTTTTGGAGACACATGCGATACACACAATCAACCATATCTCGATCGAGATCTCGACCCCATCTCGTCAAGAAACAGCCCAAAACTTGCCTCTCTCTCGCTACACTTTGAAGAAAAAAACACAATGTTGATGGATTTTTGTGCTTTTGCTTGCCAAACTTCATTTCTACACTGCATGTAATATCTACATGTGTATATAATATGTACTTGTTAGAATATGTGTCCACGATAGGGGGGAGTGGGGGGAGTGTCCCCATCATGACATGGTTATCTTAGTTATTTTCCAAGTTAGATTAAGTTGTTCAATTTCTAAGTTAGAATAGATCTCTAATTTCCTAAATTAGAGTTAAACTATGATTGTCTTTCCTATTCCACCCATTAATTAATATGGGTCAAATTGGGTTCCGACCTGGTTCCTTTGTGGGTCGCCCACTTGGGGTAATCATAGCCAATCAATTCTCTATAAATAAGGGGGTTTTGGCCACAAAGTCAATTAGGGTTTTGACCTAATCTCTAAAGCTCTCTCTCTCCCTATTCTTTTCTCTCTCTCCCAAATTAAGAGAGAGTGTGTCTCCAAGGATCTCCATTGCAATCCTTGGATTTGGAGCGTGGAATATTGCCTAGCGATTGACTAGCGAGATCGCCGCAACCTTTCGTTCGTCGCTGTTCGTGCCAATCAATGTGTGGTGCAACCCGATCCATTCCGCTACGAGGAAAGCTATACTGAGGTAATCCCCGATATCCGTTTACTTTCCATTTAACATTGGCATTAGAGCTAGGTTGTTAATGATTGTATTACGTATCCATGCATATCTTCGCCCGTCGTCGCATCTTGCGATGCTTGGCTGTGGTTGTGATTCATGGCACGCGCCCATTAGAACTGGTGCTACTGACCCATGCAACTGAACGCATCTCGCCAGCAGCTGATGTAGCTGATGCCATTTTTTTGGCGAACCACCCTCTTCCCTGTTCTTCCCTGGCTCTCTTCCCATGAGCAACGCGAGATGTGAAAGGCCAAGAGAGGCCATCGAGTTCCATGGCTGCTTGCAGGGAGACAGCTAGGGAAGATTCTCATTTTATTAAAAAGTAATCCAGAATAATAAAAGAAAGTGGAGAGATGACTTATTCACTGTTGACTTTGGATTAAATAAGTCATAAAAAAGGCAATTTTGGTACAACTTATTCATAGTACCATGACTCTGAGAGTCTTTAAATTCTTTTTTGTTTTATTCAATCAAAACAGAGGCCATTCTTTAAACTCCTTTTGTTTTATTCAATGAAAAAAGAGGCCATTTGTTTTGAGAAACCAAATCAGTTTGGTTAACGCCAACTTCGATTGATCCGAATCAATCAAGAGTTGGAAGTTTTTTTTTTGTAATGATTAACTTGTTCCCACCCAATCCGATTTGGGTTAGGATAAATCGGATCAAAACAAATTGGATTAGAATGTGGATTGGATCTGGATGTCCTATTCAAATTTGGTTTGATTGATTAATTCTGCTTGTGATATGGTAACATCATTATGATGCATGTTTCATGCTACTTGATTTAAGTTTTTTGGATTCACAAGTATTGGAAAATTTAAACCCTGCTTATGATTAAGGGTTTCTTTGTTGAACCCTACCCAAAAATTACGTTTATGCCCTTAATGACTCAAGTCAAAGGGAGGGTAATTTCTCAGATGATTTACTTGAAATTGTTTATTGATATGATGATACATATTTATGTTGTTTGCTTTACATTATTGGATTTATTGGCATGACACGAACATGCGATCTTCGCGTTATTAGGCCAGACATATTTTTGCTTTGAAATGTGTTTTAGCAATTATATGTGTATGTATTGACAAATCATCATACCCTCCCATGGCGGTTTTGAGTTGAGACTAGCTCCACTTGTTGGGATGCATGGTCGATCTCCACCCATTGACCCATGGCTGTTTATTTTATTTTATTTATTTTATTTTTTTTTTTGTAGATCATGATTGGTATTTGATTTAACTGGGCATGTTCATGTAAGTAGGTTAGAAGTAGTCTTCGTGCTTCATGTATGATGTAAAGTGCGGCGCTCCCTACTCAGTAGATTGATGTAGTAGAACTTTTAAAGAATGTAATTATTTTTGGGACAATGTAATTAATTTTTTGAGAAACCTTGTAAAGGGAAAGCGCCTCGCACTGCATATCATACGTTTACACTACCTCGACATACCACTTTAAGTACCAATGGGGTTCCTATATGGGACCCATGCACACCGGTTTGTATGGCGCAATTTTGTGGATTGAAGATACCTAATTCTCCTTATATTTGTTCGAAATCAATTAAAATTACATCCCTGACCCACACATGTGAGATTTGATTATGAGCTTAGGAAAATTTTTGGTCTCACCATGTGTTGTAAGGAACCATTAACTTTAATTAGTTTCTGGAACAAATTCTTAACGTGTACCTAATATTTACCTTGCACATTCTTGTATATAGTGATATGGCCACTAATCATGTTGTTGTGGACCTCACCAAGGATGACAAATTGACTGGACCCAATTATAACATATGGCATCGAAAGATTCAATATTTGCTCAATGAGCAAAACTATTTTGAGTACCTGACCAATATTATGGACAAACCCGCTGAGGGTATTACCGCTCAGCACCATCGTGATATGGAAGCCTATAATCAATGGGTGAATAAAGATCACAGTACGTGCTTTATTATGTTAAGCATTATGCATGATGAGTTGATTGGTGATTATGAGAAACACATCACAGTTGAGTCCATATGGGACCAGCTAAATATTGACTTCGGAGGTACATCTACTACAAGGTTAAGGGGTATGACATTGAAGTTTGAGATGCATAAGATGGATCTTAAGCACACTATGCCTGAATACCTTAGGGTGGTTAAGGACATGATTCGAAAGCTAAAAGATGCTGAGACCACTCTTACTGATGAACAGCAGGCTATGACCTCTTTGGAATAGAGGACGAGGAAAGCGTCTCACCTATTCTTAGTGAGGGTGGGGAATTAACTCATCCTGTAATCGCCAAAAAAAGTGAGACTGATCATCAGCCTAGTGGGAGTGTATCACTAGAAGATCATCAGGATTCCCTCAAGCGTAGGAGCACTCGTGGGCATATTCCCCGTTGTCATTTGAGATTGGAGGGGAAGCTCTAATTTGTGTTCCAACGGATGAGGATGAGCCCACTTCTTTACCAGAGGCGCTCTCCTCACCTGCTAAGGATAAGTGGCAAGCTGCTATGGATGACGAACTGAGTTCTATGAGTAAGAACCAGGTATGGGAGTTAGTTGACCTACCTCCTAGGCGTAAGACTATTGGAAACAAATGGGTTTTAAAGGTCAAACACAAGGCGGATAGTTCAATTGACAAGTATAAGGCACGCCTTATGGTGAAGGGTTATACCCAAAAAGAAGGTGTAGACTATGATGAGACTTTCTCCCCAGTGGTGAGAATTGCCTTGATTCGCCTAATTCTAGCCATTGTCGCAAAATTGAATTTGAAACTCTTTCAGATGGATGTTAAAACTATATTTCTCAATGGAGAACTAGACGAGATCTTTATGGATCAATCAATGGGTTTTGAGGTCAAAGGACAAGAGCGCAAAGTCCGTCGTCTCAAACGTATAGTTTTTAAGGCAGTAAGGCGACGGAGGCGTTTGAGGGTCTTTCGAAGCGCCTTCGTGATCAGAAGGGCATAAAGCGTCGCTTTACGGGCATAAAGCATCGCTTTATTGACTAAAGCGTTCCTGTGTAATTTTTTTATAAAACCAATCTATTTGGCTCAAATCCTAGTTGAATCCTATTACTCATATGTTAAATAATATTAAATGTTCATATTCATACCAATGTAAGATATTCATCAAGAAAATAAATCAATAAAGTGAATAAACTAAGTTTATCTTCATCAATCATCAATCATCATAACATATTAACATATAATATAAATACATAATTATGAAACAAAATTATAAATATAAAGAAAAGAAGACATAAAAAATACAAGTATTTATTATACTTACCTATATGATGCCAAAATGAGTGCCTAAGCCCTAAGGTCATCCACTATATCTCTACTCCTGTCAAAGAAGAATGAAGCTCACCGTTGCCGGAGCAAAATGGTCACTTGGATCAGTGGTTCTTCCTTGTTCCTTGATTCTTTCTCAAAGCATTTTCTTAAAACCCTTGACAAAATCCAAACCCTGTTTGTGAATCGTGTTTTTGTTTTGTTTGGTTTGGTTATTTTTGGTGGAGTAAAGCTGATCCCATACATCTCAAGTGTTAACAAAACCATACACCTACCAATAAAAAATCTATATTTGGAATCTTCATCAAGTAATTTTAAAATGTGTTTAAAAAAAAAAAAAACCATAAGGCGCCACTTCACGTAAGGCAGAGCACTGCCTTACCATCTTTAGACCACATCAGCGCTAAGTTGCTGGTAAGGTGACGCCTTAAAAACTATGCTCAAACGTTCTATTTATGGCCTTAAACAATCATCTAGGCAGTGGTATTTTAGATTTCATTATGCCATTACCTCTATTGGTTTTGAAATGATTGAAGAGGACCACTGTGTATGTGAAACAGTCCAAGGGAAGTTTTCTTATTCTATCCTTGTACGTTGACGACATTCTATTGGTTGGGAATGACATGGAGATGATTGTCGCCACTAAAGAGTGTTTGTCCTCTACTTTTGAGATGAAGGACATGGGTGAAGCCAACTTTGTGTTGGGCATCAAGATCATTAGGAATCGCTCTATGAATATTCTTAGTTTGTCTTAAGAGACTTACATAAAGAAGATCCTTGAACGATTCCACATGGATAAGTCTAAACCCATTGACACTCCCATGGACAAGGCCTGTGTTTTGAGCCTTGACCAGTGCCCTAAGACTGATGAAGAGAAGAATCAAATGTCTAAAGTACCTATGCTGCAGCAATAGGCAGTCTAATGTACACGATGATGTGCACACGTCCAGATATATGCTTCGCAGTTGGCATGGTTAGTCGTTACCAGAGTAATCCAGGACCACGCCATTGGCAGGCAGTGAAAAGAATCTTTCAATACCTTTGTGGGACCACTGATCTCACCCTCACCTATAGTGGTTCGAATTTGAGATTGAGAGGCTATAGTGATACCGACTGAACTAGTGACAAAGATGAGCACAAATCTACTTCGGGATATGCATTTGTCCTAGGAGGTGGGACTGTATCTTGGAGTAGCAAGAAGCAGACCTGCATCGCCCTATCCACGATGGGGTCCGAGTACATCGCATGCTCGGCAGCCATTCAAGAGGCCATTTGGCTGAGGAGGTTCCTACAGTGCCTTGGCATTACCGCTTGTTCAGGAGATGCGGTGCTTGTACACTGTGATAGTACGACACCTTTGGCATTCGCTAAAGATCCCGAGTTCCATAGGAAAGCCAAACACATAGACATTAGATATCACTACATCAAAGAAATGGTTGCGCAAGGGAAAGTTGTCTTAAAGCATATCTCCAAGAGTAGCATGGTGGATGATCCATTGACTAAGTCTATTGCTCAGGACATTTTCCTTACTCATGTTAGGAATCTGGCACTTAGACGTCGATGATTTGTATTTTGAGTTTTGACATTTCCTTTAAACATTATTATTATCACTATTTGATTTATATATGAGATACATATAATTCTTTAGGGTGATTTACGTGTGTACACATTTTATTTTGTAAATATGACACCAGGCTTAAATCGACCCAATCACACGGGTGATTCACCTTGGTGCTTGGAAACAGCAAGCAAGATGAGTCAAATTCACCTTGGCGCTTAAAGATGCGAGCGAGATGAACAGACAACTTTTTAGCTAAGTGGCACCTTAGTTAGAGCTAAGATGAGACCTTTCTATGGTCGAACATAGAGATCCCACGTCTCAGTGTAGCCTACTTATAGCCGAGTGTGAGAACTCAGGCAGACGCTGTGGGGGCAACTGGGCTAATTTACTCAGGTTAGGCGCTTGAAAGTGTGACTGAACCTAGACTCGTATGGTGTTCTTTTTATTTTATGAGTAACATGCCCACCTTAGTGGGAGTTGCACCATAGCATACATTTCCTACTGCATGTGCTTTATTTTGACCGTTTGTGAGAGTGACTGAATAGATCCCTTCTTCGTCACTATGTGAGCCACTTGGATCAAAACTAAGTTGATCCTATGGATACCCTCTACTTGAGACCATATCATGAAGAGGATGCCCAATGACTGACGTGCTCCTTAGGATCATGGATGATGCGGTCCAACAAGACACGACTGGGAAAGCAGTTGGGAATAATCAGATTGACATGTGAACTTAGGTAAAACTATTCGAAATTGCACCCTTGTTTTGTGGCTTATTGCCTGGGCAACTTGTCGTATTTATGTTTCGATATAGACATAAGTACATTGCATGTTTTAAGGCCAGCACTGCTCATCATGAGGGATCGAGAGTGCTGGACTTGGTGTAATTGGATTGTTTAGGGTACTCCAGATTATTTGAGTGATGTGCTATATTGGTTAGATGGAAGCTTGATATAGCACTCCTACATTCGTATTATCTCGTTATGTCGCATGCTCCATTTCCTATATGATGAGACATCTATGGTAAAGAGACTTCTAGAATGGACAATTGAGTATGTCCGCCCTGTGTGGGCGAGTGGGAGATGTTAATTAATATAGGTCAGATTGGATTCCGACTTGGTTCTTTTGTGGGTCGCTCACTTGGGGTAATCATAGACCCACTAGGATTGAGAACCCTAGCTAGTCAATTCTCTATAAATAAGAGGGTTTTGGCCACAAAGCCAATTAGGATTTTGATCTAATCTCTAAAGCTCTCTCTCTCCCTATTCTCTTCTGTCTCTCCCAAATTAAGAGAGTATATGTCTCCAAGGATCTCCATTGCAATCCTTGGATTCGGAGGGTGAAATATTGCCTAGCGAGATCGCCGCAACCTTTCGTTTGTCGTTGTTTGTGCCAATCAATGCGTGGTGCAACCCGATAGATTCCGCTGCGAGGAAAGCTATACTGAGGTAATCCCCGACACCCGTTTACTTTCCGTTTAACACCACCAATGATTGTACTTGGATCTACTTATTATAAATATATAATGGAGGGTGACTGCCAGAAAACATACCGGCTGCTCCTCTCCTTGCCGTCTTCTCCGTCAATCTCTCTTCTCTCAAGTTACTGGTTACAAATCATAGGTTTTGTACATGGTATTAGAGCCAGACTGTCAGTAACTATGATTCTCTCCAAGATATCTGTTTTGAGAGTCATATAAGGTTCTTTGGTTTGTGGTGTACAGCCCCCTATGCTGTACCCCCACTTTGGGAAACCCTACAAGGGCTGTCGGCATCTCTCTCGATTTTTATTCTCATAGGATTGAAATCGATCGCAGTCCCTTCCGTTTCCTTCTGATTTTTTTTTTTTTCCTGACCTGAATCAAGGGCTGTCTATAACTGTTGTCGTTGATGTTGCAGTATATAACTTCAGCAGCAGCTTGATGTTGGTTTGGAATTCCTCCGACAGATTTCTGTTTACCTCTTGGATAAGGTCGAAGGAATCTTGCTTCCAAGCAAGTTAAACCCTAGAAGCTTGGTTGTCTTTACTGTGAGAGTCGAGTCAAGATTCATTGTTGGTTCTGTTCATGCTCCAGATCTGAGTTGCAGGTAAAGAAAACTCCCTTGCGCTTGCTATTTTGTGGTGAGTATGTTGGAATCAAGAGCCCCTTCGGTTTGCAAGCTTCATATGAAATTTCAGGCCAAATAGAGGCCAACCGAAGAAGTTCTCTCGATCTGAATCGTCCCATGTCCGCTGGTTCTGTTCGTCAATGAAGGTTGAAGACAACCTTCAAACGTGAGACTTTCTCCCTTTTATTTTCTGTTACCAATGTTGCTGCTCTCTTCTTCCATTATCCTCTATTGTCCTATTTTTATTTCTAGTTCCTGAATTACCTTTCACTTATCAAACGTCTTGTTTGTCAAAGGGAATCTTACATTGTTCATGGTAATTACAGTTCTGCCACTGGTTGTGTGTGCTCTTCTTAAAGGACCTTAATTTCAGATTATTACCAAATTACCATTGTTTCTTTGTAACTTGGTAGTTTGTATTAGAGTGGACCCACAATTGTAGTCAGTGATAGGTTCTTAAACCCGAGATTGATGGACTAATTACCAAATTGCCATCAACTTTGGATTAATTGAGCTCTATTGTTTGAAGTGGGTCCATATCGAATCCAATTGAGTATTTTGACCTGGGGTTCTGAATCAATTGGGGATTGCATGAAGTAATTACAGAATTGCTATTGGGCATATACATGTGCCATTTTATTGCTTTGGTAGGCCCAAAATCATATCTTTTGGGTTGACAGTGTTTTTTGGCATTGGTATTGGCATGCCATGGTAATTGGAGATTGTTTGTTCAGCCTTGCTACCGTGAGGAGCAGATTAGATATTATTTATGCTCTTGGTTAAGAGTTTATTTGGGATGCTAATTATTGGAATTATTTATTCACGTGTAATGCTACACGTGAGGGGGAGATTGGAGATTTTTTCTGCTCTGCACAACCCATCAATTGGGGATTTTTCAATGAAAATTATTTATCAGCTCGTGTCTTCGATAATGATTTTAGCTTTTGAAGGGCAACATTAATGAAGTGATATCTTAAGATTAGGTGATTTCTTAAGGATCTAAGTTGTTGCCCTTCATCTTTACATCTTTCTATTAATGATCTAAATTGTTTCCCTTCATCTTTACCTCTTTTATAGCATGATACAGTGTTTTTTGAAGATTGGTTGTCCACCTTGTGCGATTGAATTGATTCCTTTCCTTGAAGATCGAGTTCTCCCTTATAAAGAAGATTGTGTCTTCCCCTATGGAAATCAAGTTCCGCAATTATAGGATAACATCTGTCATTGTAACTTGTCTGCTGCTATGGTATTTTGGATTGCGGTTGATTATATCTACAATTTCGGCATTTTTTGTTCTTTTTAGAGATTGAGTCTTCCTCAATCATTGAAGATCAGGTCTCCTCCTCTTGAAGATCAGGTACTGCGCATGTTAATGATTATCTACCATCCATTTTGTTCATTGTTGATGGTTCAACACAACATTTTTTATCTATTGATACTGCTGATGTTGTTGCGCTTGAGTTGATATTGTTGCTGGTTTTTATGGTGGTTGATTGAAGTTCCCACTGTTCTCATAAGAGTTTACAACTACTAAAGACTGATGTTACATTTTTTTTTCAATTCTTGTTGGTCCAATCTGGAGCTTTATTTTGATATATGTATACTTCAGCTTGAGAGGGAGTATTGGAATGTGTCCACGATAGGGGGAGTGTCTCCATCGTGACATGGTTATCTTAGTTACTTTCCAAGTTAAATTAGGTTGTTTAATTTCTTATTTAGAATAGATCTCTAGTTTCCTCAATTAGAGTTAGACTAGGATTGTCTTTCCTATTTGACCTATGATTGTACTTGGATCTACTTATTATAAATATATGATGGAGGGAGACTACCAAAAACCATATCAGTTGCTCTTCTCCTTGCCGTCTCTCTTCTTCTCTGACAATCTCTCTACTCTCAAGTTACCGGTTACAGATCTTAGGTTTTCTACAGTATTGTACTTATGTAGTTATGTGCTTATCTTATGCCATTTCAATGTATGTGAATGTGACTCATCAGTCATCAATGTTAAATGTTTAACAATTAAATAATAATCTATGATATCTTTTAAATTATTATGATTATTTACACATTTTAAATTGTTTATGTGTTCTAACTTCTAAAAGTATTAAATGTCATGTTGTATGTGGAATGTGGATTGTGGAATAAAGCATACTAGCCTAGGGTACGAAGAGTTGGAGACTACTTACATAGGGTACAAAGTCAAAGTATCATTTTAGGTTTGATTTTTAAAAAATTGATGCTTCTACTATGTTTAGAAGGTCTAAAATAGGGTAAATGGCAAGTTTCAGGGGCTACAAAGACTATATGGCCACCGAAACCAACCATTGAGTTGATCGGGGAAAAATGCAAGATCTCCACGAGATCTCGGTGAGACCACACCGAATCTCTCTTTTTTGGCTTAGCAAGATTAGAAGACCAAGATCTTAAACCTTGAGTTAGACAAATAAAAAATGTCCTAAGATGTCCTTGGATATATTAGAGCAGGAAGGGCAAGTCACATTCCTGAGGAAATGCCAAAAACTGGAAAAAATTAAGGCATTTAGGCATCTGCGGAAGAACTTGACGTTAACTGCCAAATAGGTGCAGTCAAACTCCAACAATGTAAGAAGGTGTCCAAAATCATAAAAGGTTGAGCCTCAAGGGCTTATAGTCAACATCGATAAACTCATGGTCGACCGCCCTCTGTTTGGTGGCAACTTTATATATTCTCTGGTTTTTTAAAACCAATCCTTTGTTTTTCTTCCTTCTTGTTTATCCTTTATCCTTTTTAGTACCTAGTAAAAACTAAGATTAGGTTTTGTGCTCTCTCTCCTTTTCTTTTTGTGAGTTTATATTCTTTCCACTTGTTCTAGTTTTCTACTCTACGACTTTTTTGTGTCTTCTCTTCTTTTTTTAATCTTAAATTGTTTATTTTTTCCATTAGTTTAAATTCGTCAATTTTTTAGTCGTAGTTTATGTTTGCTCTTTTTCTCATTTAGTGAACTTTTGTTTTCTTATTTTTACTTTTCAAGTCATTTAAACAAAAACTGCAATCTATTTTTTACTTGAAATTTGTGCTACGAAATCTATTTTCCATTATTGCTTATCCTTTTATTTCTAGCTATCTGATCCATGCAGTAAAAATTTTTACATCATATCATGGCTTTTCTATCATATCATTTATTTTCGATAATGATAGAGGGAGAGAAGTTTTTTGATAATGTATACATTTAGGGGGAGAAATATTTGTAGATATGCATCTTTGGCATGAATGAGCAATGCACTTCATTAGAATATGCATGACTATACTATATTGGATAGAGCTTAAATTTCTGCTTGTTGAAGGGGAAGATACTATGATGATGACCCATCATGTCATGTCATCATCAAAAGGGGGAAATTGTTGGACTATTATATTTATTACATTATGTTTTGACGATGAATGTCCATGATGTGTTTGGTAGTGGCAGCCAAACATGTGATGAGGTTTGTGAATGTTTGTAGTGGTGTTGGACAGGATTTGGTAGTGGCAGCCAAGCTTGTGGGCGTGATTATGCTGAGCATAGGATGCATCGTGCTAGTGTTGTCATTGTTGTCAACACACAGTCAAAGGCACAGAGCAATCATAAGTTTGACTAGTGCAGATAGTTGCTCAAGCATACAAGAGCATTGTGAGGTTTACCATTGTGAGGTGAGCTGCTTGAAGTCGGTGTGTCGGACAGCTAGAAACTCCAGAGCTCAAGGGGAGATTAATGTGGAAGACCAGGGTAGCCATGAAGCAGTTGCTATGTCCTCGTGAGCAGTTGGCATAATCACAAAGTGATGAGAAGCTTGTTGTGCTTGGCATGGTAAAGTGGCAGTTGTAAGCCTTTTGAGTAGATGAGATGTATTGCCAAAGGTGAAGTCATGTGAGGAAAACTCCAAGTTTGTGTCGGAGCAGTAACTTCATGTGTGTTATGAGATGTTTTCATTAGGAGTTTGTTGAAGCACAAAATTAGAAGACTCTAGTCTTATGAGGAGGCTTCATAATTCCTTAAGAATCTGACCAATCTGAGCTCGAATGAGGGATCTATGATCTCAAATGAAGATGTCGCCCATGGCGCCCAGATTCTGTTTTCTACACTATATAGCAAATTTGGGGATTTTATGAGCCGTCTTTTAGTCGAAATTTGGAGGACCACAAAACATGAGAAATGAAGATATCTGAGCTAGCTTTACAATCATATCTTTATCAGATCAATCCAATATCGGAGTGGGAAGTTATGACTTGATCTTCAGGCATGGCACCTATGTTTCTGCACCAATGTCAAATCCAAGCTCACTTTTGGAAACCATGCACTGGGTTTTGGGTTGTTGGAGATCTTTGTCCACTACTATGCCCACTCCACTTCTATTATCTTGATCTCCTGAATACCAAAGTTTGAAGTTCTCCAACACCTTAGCTTTGTTACCCTTCCCACTTCTATTACCTTAGCATTATAATCATTCTTCTCCTCATAACATCTATCACTCCATAGTCTAACCCATTAAGGAACCAATGTTTCAGGATGCTAATCTAATCCTATGTTTTTGGGCTAGATTCATTGCTCTCACTTGCCCTTGTCTACTTATCACCGCATCTGGGCGTCCCTTACGGGGTCGCGCTAATTTAAAAATCCAATACTAAGAAATTAGTGGACTTATCCAGAAAAAAGAAATAAGAGGATATTTACATTTCTACAAATGCCATCATACCCATGTCATTCATAATGTATTTCATATAAGACAAGAAAACATACTGCACTCCCACTTAATGCATGGAACATCCATGTTTTGATTAGAGCCAAACAATTTGACAGTTTGAACAAAGCGGATGCTCTTGCTCCTAGAATCTTGCTTGAGAGCAGAGATAGATCACAGTAGCCTGCATATCTTGTTTTTCTTCTCTAAGAGAAGCAAAACTATCTGGCTACTACATGTCAATATCTTCTCAATAATTGAGCAAAACAATTTTATTGCCATACTACCAGATCTTCCACTATCATTTTGTGCAGCTATCAATGATGAAAACCCCAGGGATTTCATCATCACTACTGGAGAAAAAGTTTTAGCACCACTCCTTTAGGGTATATAACCTTTTGCTACCAAGCTTACTTTGAAATTCGCTATTCTACCATTCAAGTCTTTCTGCTTCTTACATATCCACTTATAGCCAACAGGCTTTACACCTTGTCGTGCACCAACAAAAATCGACCTAGTTGGAATGCATAAATCCCATTCCAAAGCGATTAGCTATCCTTCCCTGTGTCTTCATCCTACATAGCCTTGGAAAATAGAAGTGTGTCCGAATCCGAAGAACTAGACACATTGTAGAACTCTGTTACTCGTTCTTCCTTCTCGTACAATGTAGGAGGTCTAACAGTTTCCCCACTATGTCAAGGCTCAGGAGGATATTGCATAATAATAGGAGTCGAACATAGGTTAAACTAGTACAGATAGAACTTGGTCATAAGACAACTCTTCTATGACCATTGGATCTATCACGACAAGGTGTAATCCTCTTTAAGGAACGTCGAACAACAAACTGTTCTACAGGATTACAAAACCCTATAAAGCTACTGGTTTCGGATGAACCAGAAAACACCCAGACCAAGGCTCATCTGGCCTGTACCACAATAGGTTCAGTTGAAGGAACCGGGGCCTAAGGAAAGGCCTGGTTCTTCTTCTTGCAGCTATAGTGCTTCTGAAGCATACCTAGTCTGTACCAGCCCTGTTATCAGAGACTGTCTGAAGACAGCCATCTTTCTGGAAAATTGTTGACCTCGTGAACCAAATAATAGCATTTTCTTTTATTTTTTGGGTACTCTTAATCAAAATAAAAGCATGAGAGATAATATTTTGTGATCTTCGATAACAGCTTCCACACAAAGTAACTTCGATCCAAACCCTCATGAATTTTGAGATTTCCTTGCATATTTATGCGATACAGATTACAGAATTTGTGCTTCAGAGGTGCAGAAATATGAACCTCGGGTTTAATACTGCCTCCTATCTATAGTACCATAGAAGCAGATTCATTTAGAAACTAATGCAATACCATATTTTGTAAGACTTCTGAATGGTACTACAGATAATAGCTTTATTTGTGAGACCCTCATTGTTTTATTTCACTAATACTGAAATAGCACCTTGGATTGACCTTGGGAGATTTAACCAGAGTTATGATGAATACCTTTGAGAGACCTGTTAACCCATCCTTAACTTTGGGGACAATTACGATGTGTGTGGGAGCTTGTGGAGTAATGTCCCTGAATGCAAGAACCTGTTAAAAGCATCAGAAATGACAAAATACACATCCCCCAATAAATAATGGCAATTTAAACACGAACCTAATCTAGATGTGCCGAAAAGAATTATAACAAATAAAAAGCTTTCAAACAAGATGTACTACTTTTTTTTGCCCCTTGCAAACAGTTTAAGAGGGAAATCGTGAATGAAAGCAGCCTGGCTGTGAAGCCATTTCATTAATCCCCTCTTCAAATACAAGTAACAAAAACATCATAACATCAAGAGCAACTGACCAAGGCCCTCCGACAAAATTCATAGTAGGCATGCTGTAAGGTTGAAATCATTTTTTCAAGCCAAGTGGCACAACAATTTACAAGTATTGAGATGAAGGCATGACCTACTCAGTGCAGTTGGAGAAAACCATGAGAAATGCTTGGGGTTTCGACTGCACAAGTGAATGGGGGGGGGGGGATCTCAGCTGCACAACAGAATGGATCACATCTATAAAGAAGTATGACCCACTGGTATTGGGAGCTGAGATCACCCATATGCCTGTGTAGCATTCCTCAAGAAACTATTTATTATTTATAATGAAGAAGATGCTTTGGTGCTGACTCAGAAAGGGAACTACAAATCACTTGTACTTTGCGAAAATACCTTATCATCTTCATAAACCACAGTAGAAGGGATTTCTTTATTTATGATTTTATCAAATCTGCACATGGAACAGAGGAAATTGATTAAATCCCCATATCAGTATGTTGAAAAAAAACACTCCCATGAGCAACTCATATGTTCAAAAGTCATAATTTAAATCCAAAGAAAAAAAAAATCCAAACCAAAAAAAAAAAAAAAAGAATACAAATTACACTTTGTCAAGTTGAGGGCTAGTGGCCTCGTTTCCTTTTATTCTATTTGTTGTATGTTCCGGGACAATAAACAATAACAAACAACAACAAAGCTTTTTCCCAACTTAATGGGGTCGGCTACACGGAGGTTCCTAAAAAGGATGAATGCAAGGATCCATGCAAAAAGATTTGACTGATTATGGCTGATTATAATAAGGTGCCGTTTTTTACGGACCAATATAGATCAGCCAAAGGCTTATTACGTACGTTCCTGGACAATACCAAGAAGATATTCTGCATTTTGATACTATAAGGTGGGAATTGATGCACCTGCGGCTAATTAGTTACAAAGCAGTGCGGATTTGTTCGCTACATATAATTTCTACCAGTAAAAAATGTCACGGAACACTAAATAGATATATTTTGCCAGCATACCAAAGCTTTCACATTTGCATATAAAAGCAATCCAATGGATTGTATACATGACGGAAGCTACTTCCTTTCTTTTTATTTTACTTATCTTAAACCTCTAATCAATCTGGACCCTGAACAGCTCAATAATATGCAATCGCCTCAAAAGGGATTAGGGAATAGCTTAAGAAATTATACTACTTCCAGATTTTTCTTAACCTGATGTTAAACTTATCAGAACTCATTAATTCTTTTCTACCAAAGGTACTAAATCAAATTCATAGATTATAGACAAAGGATCTGATAGCAGAAAGCACATAAAGAGGGCAAAAAAAAAAGCAAATAAAGAAATTGAAGGAAATGAAGAAGCTTACATGGTTGGAGAATCAGATGGAATAGCTGCAAGGGCAGCTTCCTTCTCGGAAGCCATGGCAGATACAGAAGAAAAGTGAGAACCTAGAACCCCCAGTCTGCTACTTGGGATTTTATCGTCGCTGCCACTGGGCTTCATGTTCCTTCTCGTCCTAATTTCCTTCTGTAGCCCCTGTTTCTCTGATCAGCCAATGGCCTAGAACGCTGCCCGCTTGTGCGGCTACTGTACCAGTGCGAAGTTGACCAATAGAACGCTATGCTGAGGCATCTTTAACCTGTAGAATGGGGGGATGTGCAGTCTTTTTTGCACTCGCCGTTGGTCATGATTCATGAATACAAGCAATGGATAGCTATCATTTTCCCGTCATTTTATTATAAAAGATATAGGAAAAAGCAGGCACGCTAGCGTTGTGTCCAGCAATGTATCTGCCTCTCTCCTCCCGCTCTTGAAAAAGTCTCACTTCTTCTCTCATCTCACCATCCCCATTTGTTGAATCGCTAAATAGTGTGCCTAACTTCTTGAAAAAAATGCATCACATGCAGACAGATTTTTCTCGGTTTAGGTTGAAGCATGCTTGAAGTTTCCGTAATGGTATGTATAGCATTGTTGAAATTCAAATTGTGATATAATTATTACTTTATCCTTCTATTGGCACGAAATCCTCCCTAGTACATTACGGCCAATTAACCATGTTGGTGAGTGCGCAGGGCATGTCAGAATCCTTCCTGAACGGATTCATTGATGAATTTAACTTCGATCAAGCGATTTGAGCTCTCTTCTTGCCCCAATTGCTCCAGGAACTTTGATTAAGCAAAAATCACCAATGAGACAAAGGAATAACAACAAATGGTATATTCCTTAGGGGGATTTTTGAATCCAAGACATTAGAGCCCAATAGATGGACATTGTGAATGAAATTTAAAATAAAACAGAGAATTCTATTCTACATCTAACTCTAGAGAATGAAAAATAAATGGATAAAAGAGAGTTGCATGGCTGCTGGGCTTTTGTATAATTGGTTCAGTCTCCCTTTTTGGCCGCCTTCTTCTTCTTTATATAGCTTGTGGATTTAATTGTCCTTCCACGCATGCCACTAACACATTATCCCCACTAAACTGGGTTCCCAATGTGCCGATAACACCTGTCAACATGACCATAGCTCTCTCACGCACATGCCTCTAACTGCCTTCATGTGTTAGTGCCATGTTTTGTGGGTAGCGAACCCCTTAAGCTTCTACGGCTAGCCCACATTCTACTCTCACGCAAGAACTGCCATGTTATTAGATATGAATTTTTACATTATGGCACCAACTATTGCCCCCCATAATTGTGATGATCCAAGAATTTGGCAAATACCAGACCCGCCTGGGAGATCAGTGAGGTGTCCCACCAAAAATACTGCAAGTACCAGGGAGCTTGGGAGATCGGTGAGGGTTTGCAAACTTTAGTCCCACAATGCCTAGGGAGAGATTAATGAGCTAGTTAATAACCTCTAGCCTCCTTTACATGGCACAATGTGTTTTAAAGCCATGAAGGCCATGGGCTAAAGAGGACAATATTATGCAAGGTTAATGGGGCCGAGACATTACAATAATCCCCTATACGACGCCATTACTTGGGCGAAAGTGTGGGTGGATTATATTGTTATCAATAGTTAACGGCCACTTAGTAACGACTCTCGCATCCAGATTTCTAGAACCATAATACCATTGATCAAATCATCTTCGTGGTTTCTCTTAAATGCCCTACGTGTACAGGCCTCTTTTTAGGATCATATTACCATATATTACGACCTTTGGCGGCATTTTTTCATGTTTTTTAAACTCTTGGTGATAATTACCCCAGCCATCCGTACGTCAATCAACCTTTTGCCCAGCCTATGCTATGTTGCCACACGTCCCTTGACTAGCGTAGTTTCAGTAAGATACTCCGCATCCTGCCTTTAAAGGTGGATTGGAGGCCAAGCGTGTTGTTCATCTTCTTCAATCCACAGCCTTCTTACAATCACCTCTCTTCTTTTGTGCACCCAGAGATATGAGTTCTTCTGCTCTTTCCCCTTGGCCCCGTCATTCCTTCTCCATCTTTTAGGGTCAAGAATTTTCCCCATCATAAGAGAGAGGAACTCCTCTTTAGACAAGCCGATCCTATTAGGGATGAGACCAAGCCTAAAGCCTGGCATCGCTCTTGGCCTTGTTACCAAGAAGGTTGGAGCCACTGGTAGAGCGGATGACCATGGCCAAGTCTGCTGAATGGAACTCCATGGGGATCTTCCATGCCATACAACTGATTAAACGCCTCATTCCTCCTAACCTCCCTCTTCTTCAAGTGGCCATGTGTTTTTGGTCACGTTTGACTAATGCCTTTCCCTTCCCTTATGGCATGCTTAGTCCCACTCTTTTAGATATAGGAGCCTTGTTAGACCTTTAGCCCCTGGATGAATAAATTAATGAGTCACTTATGGCTCTGTTGACGACCATGGCTTGGAGTTTGCCAAGCAAAGCACCTATCCCTACTACATAGAGACTTATAGGTCTAAGGATGGTCCTGTCACTAAGCAAGAGTACGTGGCCTTTTTGCTCACATGGCTTTGCTGATGCATGACTTGCTCGCGGGCGAAGAAAATCTCCAAGGCCTTTCTGAAGTTGGCCAATGCCCGAGCTGATGGCTATCTTGTAGACTTGCTTCCCTAGTCCTTTCCACCCTGTACCGAGGGTCAATGAGGTTCTCAAAGAGAATCTCACCAATGGAGGCGGCCCATTCTAGGTACTTCAATTGTGGCTTAGGGCAAACCTCCCTGAGATCTATCCTGTCTGAGTCCAAAATACCTCCCTAGTCATGGGTTATTCTTTCGAGGATATGCTGGCTCCTCCTCCTTCCTATAAGCTCTATTTTATTTTTTCTCTGGTCTTACATTTGGTCGTCTACATGACTTCTTCACTCCTTTTCGTTCCTTCAACAATATACCAGAATGGTTGGCTACTACTATATATGATCCTTTGGCTACACCTAACTTATGGACTAGTTACTTAACCTGTCATGGTCTACATTTTGGAATTACCCTTAAACATTCTAAAAACAGCATGTGTGGGGCTGAATGCTACAACCCCTATTTTGTTGATCACCAGTTTGGTCTAACCCAGTCTGCTCCTTACCCTTGTTACTATTCCCTAATTTATTAGAATCTTGACCGTCCAGTGCTATTCAATGAAGAGGAGATTTAGAGGATTATAGATATCAAGGCCCTTATTCTTTCTGAGTTCATCCCTTTCCTTTTTCATCCATCTCCTTCCATGACTGATGATTTCCAGTCCTGGTGGCAATCTTATTATGTTAGAGATTTGGACGCAGTTCTATCTGATTGTGTATCTACCACTTTTGCTCATAGCGATGGTTCTAATACTGCTCCTTTTTCAACATGCAGAGCCAGGGTGATCGGAAGTGTCGTCTTAGATCAGCCAAAGGTAATCATCTTTACAATTCCATTGTAGAGTATGAAAAAGCCTTTCGCACCAAGTATGACCCCGACTGTCAGGCCATGGAGGAGAAACATCGAAAGAGAGGTTAGAACGTATTGAGTGCCATGAGTTTATGGCGCGGCCAAAGAATACAAGTAAGTTACTCCATGGCCTTCCTATAAGGTATGATCGTTTCCACCACGAGTTCACACGTTTGATGGAGAACAAACCTCCTTTGCCAGATGCACCCTTCGTTATTGCTGATGTAGCAAACGTCCAAGCTTATGAAGCCACAGAGAGTGTGTCCTTCTTAGGTCTGTTGGCCACTAATCATGAGTGGCACTGTGTAAGAGACCACGCCTAGCCTTGGTATTTGTTTCCTTTTTAACATTTGATCGCTAGTGCCTTTTCCCTCGTCTAACTATATTTTGCCCCTTTTTAGCTGCTTTACCTGTGAATACTGCTCAAGAGTCTTCCGGTGTTCTTAATGAAGTTTAGGTCATTGAGGAGCTGTCTGACCTGCCAAAGCTTGACCTCCCTGAGGACCATGTCCCCTTGAAAGGCTAAGAAGAGGGAAACGACCAGCTGCTACTCTGACCAAGATGGATTCCATTGCATCTAGGTGATCTAGATCAGAGGTTCTTATGTCCAGCTCTCCATCCAAGAAATCTGAAGAAGTGACCGTAATGCCACTGCACCACCCTGTTGGGACTTCTGAGGGTTCCGGCGCCTTTCAACACGTGCTCAAAAATGAGGGCAAGCCCTATGGTTAGACTGCTACCCCTCCTACTTTCCCAATGGCCTCAATTCCCCCAGATTCTAAAGAAGTAAGTACTCTATTATTGGCTAGCCTCCTTTTCCAATAAGAAAGGAAATTGATTTTTGGTCATTGGGCTCCTGTAGGTTTCTCCTCCTCTACCAGATTTTGACAGTATGCTCACCCACCTGAATGTCCTAAGGTCCTCCAAACCCTTCCCTCTATGTTGGTTCTAGGAGAATCTTCTCATGCTCCTGACGATATTGACCAAGCTAGAGCTTTGTATCAGTCCTTGGTTGGTCTGTCCACAAAGGAAACCTAGAAATGCCAACAAACTGCTGCTATGGAGCATATTGCTAATGGGCTCCTGGAAAATCCCAATCTCTCCGTTGAACAATGTGACTGTGCAGGGTATTTCAAGGATCTGAGCCTCATGATGGGAAGCTTTTTTTTTTAGGTAGTCAAAATTATGGAGACGATTAAAACTCTCCTCAATGAGCACAAAGCTTCCTCCTAGAAGATAGATGACGAAAGGACCAGACTGGAGGACCCTAAGGTAGTTGCTACAACTTCTAAGGCAAAGATCAAGGCTCTAGATGAGGAGATCAACCAGTTTCAAAGGAAGAAAGAGAAGGAGTCATGACTAATGGAATCCCACACTCAAGATTTAAAGGATCTTTACAACGAGGTAGCCTCTCTAGTGCAAGATTTGCAGGCCTTCGACTAACAAGTTGAAACGTGGGATAAGGACATGCTCGAGGCCAACCAACAATTGTCTCAGATAGATTATAGGCTTGAAACTCATTAGTCCCTTTTAGTTGATCGTTTTAGGTTCTAGGCCCATGAGTCGGTAAAGTCTAGGGGGAATGCTCCTTGGTGCATTTGGATGAACTTCTCCCTTCCTTTCCTTATGTCTTTTTCTTGGACCCTTTTCTCCTTGAATGTTTTTTCCTGACCATTTTAGGTATCTTTGGTAATGAAGCAACTCCCTCTTTGCTTTCATATTTCTCCATTTGTTGGTCAAATTTGTGTGTGTTGGAATGGTGACTCAGGCCGTAGGCTGAATGGATCACCTTCTCTTTATGTTGGTTCCCACATGGCTGGGAAGTACCTTTTTCAGGTATTTCCCATTGATTGGCTTCAGCTGAATCTACCCATCCAGATTTTGTAGCATGTATGCCTCTCCTTTTAGCACTTAGTAGGCTTCAAATGGCCCTTCCCAAGTAGGGGACCACTTGCCAAACCAGTTGGTCTTAGTTCCAATTGTTAAAATAGCTTTCCATATCAACTAACCCTCTTAGAACTCTTTAGGCCTAACACATTTGTCATATGTCTTGGCCACCAACGACTTTTGAGCCTGCATGAAGTTTAGTGCTTTAATGCATTCTTCACTTAAGTCCTCCAGTTTGGTCATCATGGCTTCACTGTATTCTTGTGATGTCAAGCTATGCTAGTGTGCTACTCATAAAGACCTCATGGTCACTTCCATTGGCAACACCATATCGTGACCAAATTTCAGAGAGAAAGGGGTAGTCCCCGTTCCTAACTGTTTGATAGTCTAGTTAGCCCAGAGGACTTGAGAGAGTAATTTGGCTCAGGTAGAGGGATTATCGTCAATAACCTTAGCCAGATTTTCTTTCAGAACCTTGTTACTTGCCTCAGCTTGACCGTTTCCTTGGGCGTAATAAGGGGTCGAGTGAATGATAGAAATCCTATGTTCCTTAGCAAATTCTAGTACCAAATCCCTTGTAAACACACTCCCATTGTCATAGATTATGGTTTCAAGGAGGTTGAATTTGTGAATAATGTCTTACCTTAGGAACTTAATCACATATATTTGGTTTACCACCTTGAGGGGAAACTCTTCTACCCACTTGGTGAAATAATCCATTGGTGAGTGCGCGAGCATGCCAAAATCCTTCCTGACTAGATTCACTGATGAATCTAACTTTGATGAAGCGATTTGAGCTCTCCTCTTGCCCCGATTCCTCCAAGGACTTTGACTAAGCAAAAACCACCAATGAGAAAGGAATAAAACAAATGGTATATTCCTTAGGAGGATTTTTTAATACAAGACACTAAAGTCCAGTAGATGGATGCTGTGAAGGAAACTTAAAACAAACACAAAGAGTTCTATTCTACATCCAACTCTAGAGAATGAAAAATAAACGGATAAATGAGGGTTGTATTGCTGTTGGGCTTTTGTATAATTGGTTAATTCTCCCTTTTTGGCCGACTTCTTCTTCTTTATATAGCTTGTGGATTTAACTGTCCTTCCACGTATGCCACTAACCCATTATCCCCACTAAACTAGGTTCCCAATGTGCTCATGACACCTGTTCCCATGACCATAGCTCTCTCATGCACCTGCCTCTAACTGCCTATATGTGTTAGTGTCATGTTTTGTGGGTAGCGAATCCCTTAAACTTCTATGGCCAACCCACGTTCCACTCTTATGCATGAACTGCCACATCATTAGATATGAATTTTTAAATTTTGACACTAACAACTTCCTAACACGTGTGAAGAAGGATAACTTCATTGTGGTTACAGAATGTTACCATTCGTAATTACACCAAGTATATCCATTTTTTTTCACTATCTTCACTCACTCCACTTTTGGGATTGTATATAATAGGTCCACTAAGAATGATAGGAATAGGTGACCATTCTTCTTTAAAAAGGGATTTCCAACATATAGCCCTAGAACAGTTTCGAGCACTTGGGACTCATGATTTGACCATTTTTATCCTTTTACCCTTGGACCTGAATCTTCTCCAATGCACATTTGATGGTTAACATCACCAGAGTAGGCACCCTAGGCATTAGATGAGAGTACACTAACATGCTGGAGAGGATCCTTCACTCCTTGGATTAATGGAGCTATAGGTAAATTCATTGGACAATCCACATGTTGAGTTTTTATGATTCATCTCAATTGTCAACCAAAATAATTATTCTTCAAATAAATCCAAACAAATTTTAACTTTTCCAAATAATTTTGAAGACAATGGTTGCTAAAATGGTGTTACGCATCATTGTGGCAAAGATTGTGGTGTCATTCTTGAAGTGTCGGATTGCTTCCCACCTTCACGCTCCATTTAATCTTAAGAAGTGTTTTTTTTTTCCAATAAAAGAAGAGGCTGAGCTAATAAGCATTATAGGGGGTTGTGGAAGTTAAGCAAATGGAGTGTTTTCTATTGGAAAGATCATATGGGATTCTACAAAGGAGGTAAGGGTATCTTAAAATTTTTAGGGTCACAAGAAATAGGGATGAATTCAAAATATCGAGGTACAGAAAGAAAAAATTTAGTTGCTACCTGGGTTGCAGCCAAGTAGCTACAACCACTTGTGACAATCCCAGCTAGCTGCCAAAGAAATGGAATAATTCACTTCCCCTAGGATTTATAAATACTCTCCTAAGTTTTAACATTTTCTAAAATGCTTTTTAAGATTTCATTTCTTTAGCTGCTATTGCTTGGCTACAACCTAGGCAACAACTAAATTTCATTCAGTATAGATCACCTAAAAAGGAGTAGCTTATCACCTCCAGCAGGCGGCAGATGGTGAAGTCCAATTTTTTAAACCGAGCTAACAGAACAGTTCTTATTTAGTTTTGTGGCAACATATCTAATGCCATGTTTCACCCCCAATGGGGGGGTAGCTGAGTTGGCAAGGGACCTTTGCCTAAAAAAGCGTGTGGTTTTGAGTTCGACTCGTCTTACCTCCTTGGAGCCACTCACACGGGGGTGTTTAGTACTCTTCACTACTTTCAGTGAAAAGTTGAATGGTTCTCACTCAACCTCGGTATGACCCCCCGTCCATGTGGTTGTGGGATCAGTATGGGCTCGTGGGACTAGTCAAGCCAAAGGCCTGGATACCTGTCGTTATATATATATATATATATATAATGCCATGTTTTTTGTTTCCAGTCAATCCTTGTAGAGAAATTAAGGTCCCCTTAATAATACATCTACTTTGCAGGGGTGTTTGTGAGCTCGAAGTTTTAATTTGTATTTCTATTCTCGGGGAACATTTTTTCAAGAATAGAAATATATTTGGTAATAAGGCATAAGAAATGTTTATTATGAATAAAAAAGAAATAATAATGCATTTTGAACATGTGAACTTACCAAAGAAATTGGACTTATCAAATGCGTTTCTTCTTCTCTTTGGTCTACTAGCATGGAAGAGGAACAAATTCTGCAGGAGTGTTACCAAGAGTTATAATCAGGACAAAAGAAAAAACCTTGAATGTATTCAACAAGCACAAGTGAAGGAATGCAATATAAAGGAAGTGTGGAGTAATTCTGAATATCTTGAAACCCTGTTTTTTGACCTAACAATCACCTCATGACCTTGGAACATAGTCCCCCTCTTTCTTGATATCTATAACATCCTTTCTACCTTCTTTTCGACTCAAGCCTAGAGACGAAGTGGTTGTTATTTATTTATTTTTTTTGCAAACTTAGCATACAATGCTATGATTAGAAAGTCTTATTATAACCCGAATAATGATGTTTTTATTTCTCTTATTTGGTAGCATTTATTCTCATTCCATTTAAAAAAAAAAAAATTTATGTAATCGGAATCTGTGCAAACCTAGATGCTATGTTGAACCATTGTTCTCCACACGAAATATATTTTCAATATAATTCAGTAATACTTTGAACCATGGTTTAAGGAATTGGATCAGATTGGATCATCCAGAATCAGTTGCATCAGATCACTATCAGCCTTGAGTCCTTGACTGATCCCAATTGTTCACTGATAAGGATCGGTACAGATTAAGGGTAAAACTGTATGAAAAACATATTTTTAAATTGAACTCAATGGTATTTCTGTTCGATCTAGGCCAATTCGGATTAGGATATACCTTGACCAATATTAACCCGATTCTTTGTTTTCAAGCTATGCTTCGACCCCAAAAAAGGGCTCCGTTTTTGGCTCTTGGATTTGGAACAACTTCTTGAGTATGAAGGATGATTAATTAAAAAAGGATGAAGAACACTAATTGCTCATGTGGCCTCCTTAAGCCAGCATATGGGTCAATGGTGGAGCATGCATGAGCTAGACCTGTCAACGAAGTCCAATTCCCGAGTTAATTCACTCCAAAAGTGCTCTAATAGCATTATATTATGATAAGCTAAATGAAACATTTGTACTCAACAAATAACAAAATCCAGCATATTGGCACTTTCTTTCTTTACATTGTTGAAATTTGGACAGATTGAAATGCAAAAAGGTAATCAGGTATTGACTGATACCACCGAGGTATTTGTCTCTGTCGATAGAGATACGTATCAGCCAATAGGGTGCCCGATATCTAAATCCATGTTGAAAAAAAAGAAAAAAAATGTTATTACAACGAAAACACCAACTTAGCAAGACTCCAAACTTTATTGCTCTTTTTCTTTTTTTTTTTTGGGGGGGGGGGTGGTAGGAATGTGAATTATTATTCTCATATAAGAACCATTCTCGTATGGGCTGATCCACACATAAAATCCACCACTAAGTTGGTTGTTGGGTGGATTCCATCAGGTTCTCGTACGAGAACCATTCTGGTACGGGCTGATTCATACATATGGAATCCACAACATAGTTGGTTGTTAGGGGGATTCCATCTGTGAGAATCAGATCGCACAATAATGGTTCTCATACGAGGACTTGATCTGCTCTTGGGAGGGGAAGGGGGGGGGTGTGTTTTATGTTTTGGGTGGGGGAAATGAATTCTCAAGGAACTTATAGGCCTATCCTTAGTAATAATCCGAATACTTCAGACGAGTGTCTCTTAAGACCCTCATCAAACTTGCCATTGGTTGGCCTCCTTGATATATCACAAGTTGCAACTATCCAGCTCATGATGGACAAGTTGAAGGCAATTAAAGAACATATATCATGCAGCTGAGCATTAGAAAAAATGTCTCTCACGAAGCACGGGGTAAGACTGCAGTAGCAGAAGCCTCGTGCATTGAATGAGTTTCAATATAGCAAAAGTCAGAGGCTCATGTTTGGGTGAGAATTGGCACTCATGAGTAGTAAGAGGACACTTACCCCAACTAGGACATATTTGGAAAGCTTGATCTATGTGACTTGTCTGCAACTGCCCATGTCTGAGACAATCGATAGATCAGCTTAACCTTTAGTTGATCAACTTGGGACAGAAATTAGTGCATTAACCTTGTTGGACCTTTTTCCTCTGCATGACAATGCCAATATAAACAAGAAGCAGTCATCGGTAATACTTTTAATCCAACTCAAGCTGAAGAATGGTCACCACTAACCACCGCTTTTGGTCCCAAATCCTTGGGGTGGTAGTGGTACCATCATATATCCACCAGAAATAACAATAGGGATGCGACTACTCAGAATGATCCTTTAAACCATTAATAATTTTTTTTTTCAGAAATTCAAAAAAGAAAAATTTTACACCACCAAACTTTATAGTATTATGTCGATTTGTTTTGTAAGCATAAAGTTGAATTATATCTATTCTTTCATGTAACTTTAGATTCTAATGGCTTTTTTTATTTTTAATTTTTCTTATAGGTAAGTATGATTAATTAAAAGAAAAGAAAAAGTTAAAATACAATTAGAGCAATCCCAGAGAACCCCTTTTAGACATGCCTAAAAGAGGGAAAGAGATCCCAATAACAAGCAGGACATGCCTTGCAATCAAAGTACTAAAAACTAAAACATAAATAACATAAAAATAATTACATCCGAAAGTAGGTAATTTGATCAGCATCCCCTTTTATAAGGTCTTGAAGATCATCTGGGAGATTGGGAGAGTACATGACAACTTCAATAGTAGATGAGGCAAATGAAGCTAAGAAATCTGCTGCATGTTTTGCTCCCTCCAAACATGTATAATCTCCTTACACCTAAGCATGGAACAAAGATGCAAAATTCTGCTTTTAAAGACTTGCATACTCCAAATGCCACATATCTTACCATTAAGAATATCAACTGTTAACATGGAATTAGACCAGATAAACACCTCCAAGAAGCCTTTGTCAATACAATTACAAATCCCTCTTTAGATTGCAAGCAATTCCATTGCAAGGACGGACAACTCCTCACCCAAACTTGCAAAAGCAACGATAGGGTGCCTCTTTCATCCCGAAACATCCCACCACACGAAGTATTCTCATCCAAAAGCGCACCATCACAATGTAGAGCAATCATGTGGGAGGGGGGATTGAACCAAGTGCAAATCTTTGGAACTTTAACAGTCTAATTAATTTGTAACCCCGAACTCACCAGCATCTGATCTCTTATACTATGAACTCCCGAAAGTGTAATAGTAGAGCACCTAGAAAGGAATCTAAAATATAGGTATAAGTGCTATAAGCAATGCAGGTGATATCCCCTCCCTAGTATGTCAGGCTCCAGAGATACAAGCTAGTTGCAAGCAGGAGTGTCTAATCCTAGAAAGAACCTTAGTCCCCCAGCTAACCCCTAAATAGTAACCCCGACAATCATGCAAACAATGCATCGTACCACGCTATTCGACAACCATGTGTACAGTCCGTTATACCATGTTATGGCTACTTTGAATACATTACATCGTACCCAAGCGTAGTAGTCCCACCAAGACCTACCACCGATATGGGATTAGCCAATACATCACCCACTATTGGCAAGGGATTATAATACTGGGTTATGATGCTATCCCAATGCAATTTTATATGAATATGAATCAAACAATATCATCTATACATCATCCCACCTTTGACCTCTAGGCCCACAGTACCAGAATCACCCCTCGGGCACTCCATACCCTAGATTGTTAGAGCTGCAAGCATAACCATATACTGACCTTTGGGCCCATGGTATCGAAATCCCACCTTGGCCAAATTGTGCCCCAGACCATCAATACCATAGTTATAACAATAGATTGCATCCATAAATCCACATCCACAAATCCATAATCACACCATCCATAATATCCAAAATCCACAGATGCAATAATAGGTATATCCAAAATACAGTCATAACACAAAACAACCCAACGCGCATTCAAAATCAAAAGATATAAAACACTCCATAAATAAGTCACAATCACACGCTCTCGATACCCGAATATGAAGTCTTTGACTGAATTCCCATCATTGTGTATGCTTGTTGAGTACATTAGGTTCCTAAATATCAATTCAGTTATTGAATGTTAGTTTCAGTCCATTCTGTCCAAAGACAACCTTAATCCAAACCTTAGTTGAATTCCCTCACCGGAACTCGACAACAAAACATATGAGAAGAGCACTGACCTATGATAGCAGCTATCCCACACACTGAACTAAACTAGTCTATTTGACCTAGCAGACTGTAGGCTATTACCACAGGCTACACAACCAAACTCCCATAGGCCACCTAATAGAGCCATCATTTGACGCACTGACCATTGACACATCCCATAGGTGGGTGGGGTAGAGGTAGTAAAATAGAGCCCCTTCGCCTATAAAAATCACCCACAGGAAGGTCAGGTGCAGGGGCACCAACCTCCCGTAGGCACCCACCGGTGGAGGTTTTTCAACAACTATTGGCAGTTGTTGAACTCCCCATTGATTTGAGGTGGTCCTGCCCAACTGTGCAACCAACTTGGTGTTCCTTGGGTTTCTTTCATGTGTGTGGACATGTTCAACACCATAGGGATCAATTTTCGTTGGTTTTCCCCCATTCTATCATGGTCTACAACTTCACACTTAGCTTACTTGGTTGAGTTTCAGCAGTGCATAGGCAAGCATTACCAACCTGTAATTTTCAACACAAGTTGTCCTCACATTGGGCATAAACAAATCCAAAATCATATTTTGGGCAGCCATATGATGATTGACATGCACAAAATTAAGACCCAACTAAATTTTCACTACCGAACTAGAAAGTTCATAAAAGGAGAATTGGGGGAATTTACACCCACTCAGTAGTGCACCAGTAGGAAACCTACTAGTTTGAGTTCTCCAGCATGAGCACCCACTTATTTAGGGTTGCACAACTTCAAATAGAAGGTTGTACCCTAGATTATCCCATACTTATGATTTCCCAGCTTTTGAGTTTCAGAAGTGAGACAGAGGTGAAGGTGGGTCTCTGAACTATTCCATCCTTCCTATTTCAGTTCTAAAATCGTGGTCTCAGCTCTGAAATGGAACTTTCCTCATCATACCAATTCACTTTATACTATGGTCAGTCATAGGGATAAAATACATACATGTATTTACCCCTAAGCATAGGATTATCATGCTTATAATATTCATTTTATAATTATATTATTTAAGCTCTATCCTAGCAGCTAGGTTTTCAACCCTGGGAAAAGAACCCTTTTCATGTGAAGTTTGATACTTATTTATAAGGAATTATAAGAATGGTTGCAGGCATATGCACATTCCAAAATGTATGGACAACAACCCACAACACCGACCCAGAATTGCAGTTGGGTTTCCAACTTAGGAAAAGTCGATCCCAATTGGACAGCTCTAAACCCAACTACAATTGGATGTAGAGATAGGTCCTATAACATATAAATTATCCCAATAATATGGATAGCAAGGTATTAAGACCCAACAGCCATGTACAACATATACTTGCCTAATTCTCAGCCAGAAAACCTAATTTCTAGTCTTGGGTTGGCCAACTACACACCTGTAGCATTCAATTCAGCTGCTGGGGCCCACAAGGACCACATGGGAACTATGAAAATCCCATTTAATACATGAACAACATACTATTATGCTCAATTTCAGTCCCTATAACTGAATTTTCCCAAATTCTAGGCTTACAGGGTAAATACCCTATCCCTGGTTTACTTACCCTACACTTTTAGCCTAATTCTGACTGAAGGATGCTATAGGGACCACAACTATGCCTTAATTTACCCAATTGACACAAATTAAACATGCTAAAATACTTTATATAGTCCCACTAATTCCTAGTCAATTTTTAGGCATGCGGTCCAAGGTTCCTAGTTCTGTGTGGCCACATGCTTGGGAAACTTTATTGAATTTCATTTTCTTCCTACATATCCTATTGTACAACAAATTATAGATAGAATATTACCTTATTGAGCATGTATAGTAGCAAGGAAGCTCTTGTAGCAACCCTTCCAACTTGGACAACATCATGCCATCCAATTTGTTTCTGTCTTACTTGTTTGTAGGCCTTATACTTTATGGACAACAACTGTAGGTGCAGCAGTAGCATGGATATGCAACAAGAGCAGTAGGGAAAGCAATAGTTATAGCAAAAGTGTGTAGTAGTAGTCCTCCATACAACCATGAAGTAGCAGCTCCTTAGCTTGCATTTAGCATCAACATGAGAGGTAGCAGCAGCTGGAATAGCAACATCCAACATACAACAGTAGAGGCAGCATGGATGCAGCAGTAGCAGCAATATGGCTAAGGTCTGCGGCACTAAATTTCTAACTCAAACAGCCTACCAATACCCAGGATCAAGGATGTTGTGTAGTAGCCAAACCTTCCACTTGAGAACATCTATCAAAATTAGAGTACACATATAAAAATTCATAGGAAGCATATAAATGGTGATCATACTACGATGATATTTATAATTACAGGCCCAATATACAAAATCCATAGGTTACAATAATAAAAAAAAATCTTACAACCATTGATAACAGAAATGAATGAATAAATAGAAGGAATATCCATCCAGCTACAACATGTCTCGTAGACATGGCCTCACAACCGTATATATCTTCAGTCCATCTCAGCTTTAGTTCTGCCATCTAAAAAGATATATTAGCCTAGTGGGGGTGAGCTATACAACCCAGTGAGGGGTGAGCATGCAAGCACACACATCATGATACCCACAATCTCACAATAATGTCCACAAATGCACAGCCACATGATCCATTTTATTTATCAATATCCATTCTAATTACTAAGTCTCAGTATGTATGGGTATAAGTTCTATGAGTAGCATAGGTGGTATCCATTTCCCAATACATCAAGCCTCAGTGATACAAGCTAGCTGCAAGCAAGAGTCAGCCAGTCTTGGAAAGAACCTCAGTCCCCCAGTCAACCCCTAAATTGTAACCCCTAACAGTCATGGTCCCAGAATCTCACACCGTCATTGGTCTCCTATGTTGTTCAATAGTCATGTGTACAGTACGTCGTATCATGTTGTGCCCTCTAAAGGTACAGTACATCATATCTAGATGTAGTAGTCCTCTGTGACCTACCCCCGAGTGGAATTAGCTAATACCTTACCCCTTATTGGCAAAGGGTTATAGCATTGGAATGTGAGCCTAACCATATGCATCTACATACATCCATAACATCAAATATACATCTATAGCCATGGTTGTAAAACTGACCTCTGAGCCCATAGTACCGGAGAGAACCTCAGCCACACTATGCCTAAGATCGTCAATACTAAATCCATCTCCACACAGCTATCATACTACACATCCATAGAACCTCGATGACACCCAAGTTAGTGAAATCATGCACATGTGAAATATATAGTTTTGTATAAAATAAATCCATAACACAGTATTCACACATTCCACATGAGCATGCATAACTGAAAATCCAGAAAATAAATCAAGCACTCACTCACCTAATTTCCCAATATGGTGTTCTTTCGTTAAATTCCCGATCACGTGTATCCTCACTGTGTGCATTTTAGGTTCCTAAATAACCAATTTGCATTAAATTAAATTTTATTTTTAATAATCATTTACAAATCTTGCTTCTCATATCTTGGTTGAATTCCTGTACTGGAATCCACACTCAGCTGATAAGGGGTATACTATCCTTAAGTCAGCATTCCTCTCCAGCTGACCAAGATAACATACTAGTCCAAGTCTCAATGTCTATGTAGGTTATACACTCAATCTACATAGCCATTGAGCTCATTCTTGGATTACTGAAATAGACCTATAGGTATTTAAAACCTAATTACCTAACTGGACTTGTCTATATTGCCCTTGGTTCTTAAATACACTTGGATGAGGTTTCCAAGCATAGGTAGGGTTATTACTGACACTTTAAAGATAACCCCCCTTTTTGGGTATTTTCTTTTCTTGCTTGATGCATGAACCATACCCCTACATCATATAGTCATTATTGGGTAGGTCGGGTTACATACCCGCAGTCTGTCAGGCATTTGGGGCTAATATAATCCTAATAGCTCTATTCTATCAGAGCTCAACCAGATGGCCGTTCCCTCGGCAAAATAAGCCATTTTAGTTCAACAGCCTTGCTTCCTCTTTAGCAGAGTTGTGCCGAGCAGTTCCAACACCCCGAATTTCATCCTACCCATTTCATTTTAATTTTCTACATCTTGTAAATTAATTTACCACTTCAATTTGGGTCTCTGAAGTATCTTAATAGGTCAATTGGGTCTTAGTTCATCCAATTTTCTCCTTGGATGTACAAACTAAATTTTCTGCTTTGGGCAAAATTGGAATCAAGTGGGGGAAAATCCCACCACCAATTGCTGTTAATTCCAAAGCCCTATGGTTTAGGGTTTCTGGGAAAACCCTGCAGTCAATTGGGTTCCAATTGGGATCCAAAAATTGGGGATTTTTCCCTGGGAGGTTGCACTAGGCTCTCACAAGCAAATTCCCTCACCCAGTTTCATTTTTGGTTTAACCCTAACCCTGGCCGATTCCTACCCTTGCTCAATTCACTGAGTTGGGTTAAGGTAATTACCTTCCCAAAGTTCTTGGGGTGTGCAGGTATATCCAATAGCAACCATCCTACTCTAGATCCATCTCCAGCTGTGGTAACACCCTCCGGTAGGTTCCTTTTACTACTGGCAGCCGACAGTGTGAGTAAGACATGTACCTGTCTTATAAACCTACCAGGATCTCTGATAGCAGTACCTTAACATTTTCACAATCTTACATCACAAACCAACATAAGCAGAGGAATCAGAGTATAGTAGCGGAATCATAAATGAAATGGGGAAACATCTAATGATAATATAATAGCAATAACCGAGTTATTCTATTACATTCATCCATGACATATAATATAATCTTAAAAAAAATATACAATCCACAGTTATACCCAAAAGTATCAAAGTATGATATACAATCTCACGGTTCGGCGTAAGCACAATGGTCACAAGCACAGTCCTAATCGGCTCTCCCACTTCTAGCATCCACCAGTCGCTCACACCATACTGTGATCCAGAAGATACTAGGTCACCTTCCATTGGCACCATGATACATGTATCATCATCTAAAAAGGGGTGTATGCATGGGGTGAGCTTTCCAACTCACTCAGTGAGGGGTGAGGTCAAGCACATCCAAGCAACACAATAACAGTAATAATTTATAATGCATGATTACGGAAATTAAACACATAATCCATGATACTCGTGATACAGTTCATTTATTTATTATCCACCTAACAATACAAACTAAGTCTGGTAAATGCTACTATGACGTATTAGGCTATATCCTTCGTCTCAGAACCGCCATCGACTAAGCAAGGATACAAGCCCTAGCCGTGAATAGAAGCCTAGCGATCCCTGTATGCATCCATGGGTCACCCAACAAACCCCTAATAACCCCCTCCTGGCAGTCACGACACTGGTACATCATCGGCCACACCGGACAGGTTCCCGCCTCCGGTAACAATCGCATCGTACTGCGGGTGTGGCATTCTAGAAAGGCACATCAAACATACCACAATGGGTTATCCAACACCTCAACCCTATTGGCAAGAGTTTGTAGCATAGGGAGTGATACTTAACCACATATATGCTATATTCCTTCATAATGATATAGTTAGTATAATTACATGATACCAGCAAGACCTCGGCTATAAAGTATAATCCATCTCCAAATACAGTCCTGAGTACACGATACCAACGAGAACTTGGCCACAAAGTAAAATCCCACAAAGTGAAATCCGAGACCGTTTACCTAATCTAGCATACATATCACAGTTGAGTATAGACTACGCGACACCGGTACCAATCATCGGCCACGAAGCACATCCATTTCCAAATACAGTCCCGAGATACACGATACCAGCGAGACCTTGGCCACAAAGTATAACTTGCGACTACAACTAACTCTAATACACATAATCAATGCATGAATGCAACATACGTATGAAAATCATGGCACCGGTACCATCTCGGCCATGTCGAAATCCATCACACACACAACCAAACACACGGCGATCACGGTACCGATGCCACCTCGGCCACACCAGATCTTGTCATACCTCTATATATAATTCATATCAAAATTGTAAAATGACAAATGTAACATATCATCATCGCATTTGAGCAATTACAATTAAACATATACTTCTAAGCATGTGAGCAATTTAATAATAATAAACATTCTAAAAATAAAAAAAATCCATCCCTCAGCTGGTTTACGATCGGGTGTGTTCAGGTTCAAGTACGACCACTGATCGATCAAATTAAATTCGACTTCGGGGCACATACGTGTCACTGTCCTAGACACAAAGATAATCATACATCAGTACTTTTCGGGAACATCAGGAGGGACCCACACATGTCACCCCCAAAGGGTATAGATATTGTCCCCAATTGACAGTATTGTCACTGGAAACACCCATCGGAAACAGGGCATTTCCACCAGAAATATTAGTCCTGTTTCTGGTGGAGAAGACAGAGAGCACTTAAGGCTCATTTGTCCACTGGAAAAAACTCACCGGAAATAGCTATAGTGTTTCCTGTGCCATATTTTCGGTGGTAATACAGAAAGGTCCAAGAATTAGGGCTTTCCAGCTCGGGCCTGATCGTTGTGATTTGTTCCGTGGAGTTTGTAGGGGATGTTCCTAGCATCAATCAAAGCCAAGAAAATCCCAATTCCACTAAGCCATTTTGGAGATACGTTGATCATACGATCGAAACCCTAGTTGGCCTTTTGGCAAAACAGTTGTCGGAGCTCACCGGGCTTGGTTCGAGCTCGACAACAACACCAAGAGGGTAGAACACGCATTCTACGGCCTTAACATGATTTTTACACTAAGATTCCATCCATACCTAGCTTTGTCTAGGTCAAAATGAAGAGAGAGAGTGGTGGAAGTGAGTGTACTTACCTCTGATAGTAATTCTGGCAATTTGGCAGTTGCTGGCACCAAGGTAAGCCTCCAACCTTCTTCTTCTTCCTCTTCTTTTTCCTTCCTCTCCTCTTTCTCTCCTCTCCTACGTTGAGCACAAGGGAAATGAGGAAATGAATCCTCATTTCCAAATTTATAAATTAAGTGGACCTTAAGGTCTATTTGGGTTGGACCCCTTTTGGACCAATTGGGTTAAAATAAATTTCGGGGCACGAGGACCCGACCATTTAGGTCGGTAAAGTGCTCACGTCACAAGGAAGGTGTGGAGGATGATTTGGGATCATCCAAAATGATTTACGATGCGAGTGGTGGGAAGCACGGGTATCGAAACCCCGATAGCAGCCTATTAACCCATTGAAAATAGGCACCGGATCTGGGCCTAGGCTGCTTCCGATGGCATATTTTCGGTGGTCAAGACAGCTACTGTCCCATGGCTGGTCTTGCACGGGTGGTTTCCCTTGGACATACTCAAGGCCACTCGACAATTTTTTATGTGTGTCAGAATTCAAGTGTGGGAGTCGGGTCACTTACTGTCTAGAATCGAAAGGTATGAATCCCCTCCAGTTAGATAGGCATGCAATGCACGAACATGTGGGGTCATCTCTACCCCCTCGGTAATGCATAGCTATGAGCCAAAACCCGATCGTACTTTCGATCTCCAATCCGAGGCCTACCACAACAGTTCAAATTAGACCTGATCAGGGCATGAGTGTAACATAGGGAGGGAAGGAACAATAACAACACCAACAACAGAGACAGCAGCAGAGAGGAGCTGCATCACTCTCTCTCCTTCCCTTCTTCTTCCTTCCTTCCTCTGTCTTTTCTTCTTTTTTTTCTTCTCTGTTTGCTACTATTTTCAGTAGAAAAAGGGAGAGGCAACAACCGACCTCCCCTCCTTTAAAGACCAAAACATACCTTAGGGTCTGTTTGGCAAAGCATTTTTAAGAAAAACCCAATTTCCTAATTATTTAAAATTAAATAACTAATTATAATTTTATTGGTTTGACATGTAGCTTGATGCATTAAAACCCTTTAGCATGCCCCTACACGTGGTAGAAATGGATAAAATTACCCCGTAAAGTAGTGGGGCCCACAGAGGAAAAATCTCATTTCTCGGCATTCTACCACTGCAACCAGCTAGTCGGTTAGTTAGATGGCAACTTGCCGGTTGCCCTTACTTTGGCTTCCTAGCTGCACAACCCCTTGCCTTGGGTAGTCCACCCTATATGGGACCTTCCTCACATCCTTAGGTCGTTTCACCCTTCTTATCTGGCCCTCTTCTTTGCCTGTTCCTTCCCTACATAGCTGTATGCAAGGGATTCACAGTGTACATTCCAGTACTTCTCTTCTTATTCAATTTCAAACACCGGGGTTAGTTGCTTCCAAAATTTAGGGTGTACAACAATAGCAAGGATCAGCTGCATGCAACCCTATATGCACAACCGAAGCAGCCCTCTTCCTTCTCCTCTTCTTCTCGCCTCTTTCTTCTCTTTTCCTCCTTCTGCTCTCCCTCCAAATGAATTTAGTCTGTAAGAAATTAGAGAAAATGAGAGTAAAAGGGTATTTATAGTGGCTGAGGTTGAGATAAGGCACTAGTGCATGTTTGGTTGCAAGGGTCTATTTTTAAAACTGAATTAAATCCCAATGCTGGCATGTGGGTCCACTTGATCATTTGCATACTGGGTGCCACATGACCAATATTATATGCCCTTTCAGCTCATGTGATTGGCCGAGGCATGCCCATAAGGATGTGGGACCCATAAAGTTTTAGTGCAGTTTGGGCTGCAGACAACACCATCGACAGGTGGCACTAGTTGGCCGATGGTTAGGCAGGTGATAATAAAATTGTCTCCCCAGTAGTCCCAACCACTTAGCCAAAGGGCAGATATGTGTGTGACCTCCAACTCATCACTTTTGGCCTATTTTCTTCCACCACTTGACTTAGGTGCGCAGGAAGTTGGCATGCCCTTTGTGCAACCTACACTAGCCAACTGGGCAGCCCAGCTGGCCTTAGTACCTACAATGTCCAGACACCCGAGGCATGCAACTGAATTTCGATACAGGGTAATCTATCAACAACAACAACAATAACAATCGTAACCTTATCCCAACTTAATGGGGTCGGCTATATTGATCCAAAACATATCAAAAAAATAAATAAAAAGAAGTGCACAAGGAACTAAGCGGCAATAAAAGAAATAAGTTTTGGCAGTAAAATAGTATAACATCCTAGGAACATCTCCTTCGGCTATGCAGGTCTTTGTCCTCCACAATAGTCTATCTATGGTCATACTAGAATCCAACCCTACCATTTACGTATCTTTCTTTACCACTTCATTAATAGTTATTTTTGGTCTGCCCTTACATCTTTTGGAACTCTCTATATGAATCTGGTTGCTTTTCCTGACTGAGGCATCCATAGTTTTCCATTGAACATAGTCATACCATCTCAATCGGCATTTATAGAGCTTGTCCTAAATTAGAATGACCCCCACTTTTTTCCTATTACAATCATTCCTTACCCTATCCCTCATAGTCTTGCTGCCCCTAGCTTATTCAAATTACTATTCTTGACTGCCCAACATTCCATCCGACAAATCATAGTTGATTGTATTGCTTTCCTATAGAATTTTTCCCTGAGTTTATCCGGCATACATTTCTCACATAAGACTCCCGATGTACTCCTCCACTTCATCTATCCACCTTTAATTCCATGGGACACATCATCCTCTATATCTCCATATTTGCTAATGATTGATCCTAAGTATTTAAAATAGTCTCTTTGTGGTAGTTCTCTATTCGCCAGATTCACAACCTCATCGCCCCTCCTAACCTGACTAAAGTGGTACATCATATATTCTGTCTTTGTTCTATTTATTGTAAAACCTCTTGATTCTAAGTTTTATCTAAAACTCCAATTTAGCGTTAATCTCTTCCATGGTCTCATCTACGAGTACAATATCATCAACGAATATTAAACACCATGATACATTTTTCATACAGCCTGTGTCCATATATATAATTTATCACTTGACTATATTATTGATATTTGGTTCACCGAAAAAACTTCTATTTATATAGCAATGGTTACCAAGATAAGTTAAAATTCAAATCAATACCAACACTATGAATGGAATTTTTATTTAATTTTTTTGCATGAGAGTGCTAAGTGACTGTTTGGTATTAAATCAATACACAAGCCAGTTGGAGAGTAGGTGGAGGAATTTACCACATAGGGACAAGATAGTCTTTTTTCATATAGCCTGTGTCTAGATGTCGAGGGGTGCGACAAGTTAGCATTCTTTTCCACTTTTTTTAAAAGGAGAAAGAATGCCGCCAAAAAGCGCATACAACATCACCTCCCTCTCTCTCTCTCTCTCTCTCTCCTTTTGTCCTCTTTCCTATAAAACAACATATCTGCTCATATTGTGGGAGAACAGAGATGGATATAGGGAGATGCTAGCGTACACTATGCAGTTGGACGAGGAACACAATCCCATATTTAAATTAAGTAAAACAAGTAAATAATTAATCATATGAGTTATGATATATAGAGTAATGGGGATTCTCAACATTTTCACCTAATACTATATACATGAGAAAATCAATGTGGATTGAATTTTGTATCTTTCTTTTTTTTATTTGCCTTGTTGATGATAACTAAACTTGATCAAGAGATACGATTTTTGTCTACTTTGTCTGTATTGTCTGTCAAGATGTAATTTTGAAGCTATCTACCAAAATAAGATCAAAACCTAATGGAATTTATTTGATTTAAATTAAGCATAAAAAGTAATTAATTAATCATATGAATTATGATACTCGAATTGATGACTCATATGATTATTAAAAGGAAAACCAATATGTGTCGATTTAATTTTTTTTCTTTATTTACCATGTCCACATAACTATAATGGATTCTTTAAAATATATAACTATATCTCTATTGTTCATATTATATGGATATCATAATTTGATTATTTGTCAATGGTCTTCCCAAACACAATTTCTTTTATGTGGTTAATAAAATTTATATTTAAGTAGATATTAACTAAAATAAGATCAAAATTTAACAATATAATGGAATTTTTATTTGATTTTAATTATCTATATCAAGTAACTAATTAATCATATGAATTATGTGACACATAGTAATGTATATTTTCAATATTTTCACTCAATTTTGATTATAATTTATGAACTTCCTTAGCTGAAAAATCAATGTGCAAAAGTTTTTGTGATTTTTTTCTTTATTTACCATTTCCACAATAGTTATAGATTTTCTAAATAAAGTATAACAAGTTACCAACTAAACATATGGATTATGATACCTGTAGTAATAGGGATTTTCAATATTTTATAATTTATAGCACTTTCTTGCTTGGGAAAATCAATTTGCATTGGCTTTTGAGCTTATTTGTCATATTGACTATAATTGTACGTATTTTTTAGGAAATACAACTATTATCTTCTGTGTTCATATTGTTTAGGTATTATAATATCATTATTTGGTCGATTTTTCTATCATGTACAATTCTTTTTATATCTTTATGTGAAAAATCTTCTATTTGAGTAGCTACATACCAAAACTAATTAATTATATGAGTTATGTGACCCATAGTAATGTATGTTGTCAATATTTTCACTCAATTTTGATTATAATTTATGAACTTTCTTAGCTGAAAAAATCGATGTACGAAAGTTTTTGTGATTTTTTTTCTTTATTTATCATGTCCACAATAGTTATAGATTTTCTAAATAAAGCATAACAAGTTACTAACTAAACGTATGGATTATGATACCTGTAGTAATAGGGATTTTCAATATTTTAAACAATTTAGGCTATAATTTATAGCACTTTCTTACTTGGAAAAATCAATTTGTATTGACTTTTGAGCTTTTTTTCTTATTTTTCATATTAACTATAATTGTATGTATTTTTTTAGGAAATACAACTATTATCTTCTGTGTTCATATTGTTTAGATATTATAATATCATTATTTGGTCGATTTCTCTATCATGTACAATTCTATTTATATCTTTATGTGAAAAATCTTCTATTTGAGTAGCTATATACCAAATTAAGCATAATAACTAACTAATTAATCTTATGTAATAGGCACAGTGATAGGGAATTCGTAACATTGTGACCCATTTTTGATTGTAAAATATAAATTCCTATTTTACGAAAATCAAATCAATGTGCCTTGATTTTCGTGATCCCCTTTATTCAGAATGTTAACAATAACTTCATTGGATTCTTGAAGATATACAACTATGGTTTCTCTTATGTTTTCATATTGTCTATGTATCATAATATGATTATTTGGTATATTATGCTACTTATTTTTAATCTTTTTTATGGATACAAAATATAAAAAATGGGTATTACACATGATACACTTTTACCCCCATGAATATGTAGTTATCGAAAAAATGTCAACCGAACTAAATATAGGTTTTCTAAATAAAATTCTCCAAATCAAATTTTCATATACTATATTTATATTTGACTTAGTCAATGGCACTTTTTAATAATAGACATTGCAAAGGCATAGCATATTATATCCCAAACTTCTATGCATTTTTATTGGTATGAGGGAGGGCTAAATAATCATTGACCATTGGATTTTATTAGAGATATTTTCCCTTTTATGATGGATTTGGGTTTATCAAGAAGCAAATGCAATTTGTGAGTTACAGAAACTTGTATTTCTTTTAGGAGGGCATAGTAAATAATTTTTCATATCTTTTAATAATATTTAAAATAAAAGAGATAATTGACTCATATCATTATTTACATTTTTTAAGTGCTCGTTTAGCTCACAACCTTTGCTGATGCCAACTAATCCTATCATTTGATTGAAAATAGTGGAGCAATTATGGTGTGATACTGATCTAGTGATCTCATTTCATAATTAATCCTCACCAATTGTCTAATCGAATGAGGACTTAATGAAACAATTTTTATTTTATGAAAATAAAAATAAGTTTTTACCTTTAAAATCTATTTGTTTAGTTAAGATTTCAAATTGCACCAAATGCATAGCTTCATAAAATCAAGTCATACAATTAGGAATTATGAAAATTTGTTATAGGACAAATTTTCCTGCATCGGTGGTTGAATGATGGGACGCTCCAGATGTTATCCTCTCTCTCTCCCTATTGCACGTGGTCATGATGCATTCCCGTTCATTGTGACATTAGGAAAACGTGGTCCTTTATTATATTCTTAATTTTACTCTAACAACCAAAAGCAAGGTAGACCTCCATCGAAAGTATGAGTCTAGATTTTGATAAAACTGGAATTTTGCTTAGGTAATGTGACTTCAATATGATGTCATATATAAATTGAAGGAAAATAGTTAAATTTTAATGAAATATGAGAAGTTCTTTAAGTAGCGAGCTGCAATCAAACATATCATGAAAGTATTGTTGCCGACTATTAATTCTAAAATGATTACAATCTTAAATTCGATCTTTTAAGAAGTAATTATTTACTCAATTCCACTGTCATCCTATCTAAAACATCGACATTGTTCGTAAAAGCCTTCCAAGAGTAACAGTCCCTTGTCTCAATGCCTTCAAGGATTTAATAGTGCATTTATTACTCTCGGTCTTGAGAATTTATTTTGCTAACAATAAAGATTTTGTGCGGAGCGCAAATCTAGCACCTCATGCTTAATAGTGTTGTTTATGTGCTTAATAGTGCTATTTTATGCTCAGGTAACTTTTTTGTCACTCCCATTTATTATATACGTAGACAACTTCATTAGCAGCTAAACATTTTTCTTCAATATTTAAAAGTTTATCAAATATTTATGAGCGTAAAAACTGGAGGACAAATAGTCTAAAAAATTATACACTTAATTGAAATCAAAGTTCCAAAAAAATACATGCTGCCATTTAGTTGCACCACAAGGCAATACAATTTTTTTTTTTTAAGTACATGCTACCATTGTGTTACTTCGCAGGCTGGCACAAATGTTGGCTTCCCTTTGATTTCACCTAGACTGTGATACCCCTCTGTTGAAGACACTCCTGCACGTCCTCCAATAGGCCCACACATTGGCATATACTTGTACTATTAAGGTAGCATTCTCTTGCCCTATATAATATATAATTTTTCAAGCTTATGTCATATAAAATTATAAATTACTAGTGAATATTATTATATACAAGTTTTTTTTTTCTCTTTTGTTCATTTTAATATTTTATTAAAACAACAAATAAACAGAGATCTTTCTTCCTATTATTATGTTATAACCATAAAATACTGAGTACCATAAGAGTGGAACAATAGGAGATTGAACGGAAGGGCATTTCAGTAACTTCGATCACAAAGAAGTTGGATGCCAAAAGGTGGCCAGCAAAACTATTTATAGCGGCCAGTGGGAAAGCTTCAGGCCATTGGTCTCTCTCTCTCTCTCTCTCTCTCTTACTGTTTCAATCTTCGTTTCTCTTTTTAGATGTTCTCGATCCTTTTCTCTCACTACCTCTTCTTCATCTAGAGGGAGAAAGTAAGGACTCATGGTGATTTCTCTGAAGAAATGAAAATGAGTCTTTTTGTGATTTCACTACACTTCTGTCTTTGTTTGATACAGCTGAAAGGTGAGCTTTCACATTTCATATTCTAGGGTTTTGTATCTTCTCAAGTTGAAGTTTGGTTATCTATTTCCTTTGTACATCTTTTTGCTGAGATCAACTATTGTTCCTTCAGAGGATGGGGAGAGCATCGATTTATGCCTTTTAGATTTCTTTAGTTAATATTTTCATCTTTGCTTCACTTCTTTTGTTTTCTGATTTCTACTATTGTGTTGTGATTTCTACCTCTGATAATTTGTTTCTTCCACAGAAGGCATTTTTCCTTTCACAGGGAAGGAAATGATTGATTGGATTCTTGGTATACAGTACAACTAACATTCTTATGATTAATTTCTCTCTGTTTTTTCTTGTGTAGACTGGAAAATGGTTCAGAAGTATTCCAATTTGAATTTCTACTTTTAGCTGCTTTAATTTTGTTGTGCATCGCCCCTGTTTTGTGCGTTATTTAGTTGGTAAAGATGGACATGCCATTTATATGTGTTTGGGTGCATGATGTAATTTTTTTTGTTTAATACCATGTGTGGGAATCAATACCGAGTATGCATGACAAACATAGACAAGAATATTGTCACAGACAAAAATATCGACAAAAAACGTTTTGCACATCGGACCTAAGAACACATTTATTCTATTTATGGAATTTTAATGGCTATGGGTCACATTTTGCTGTGGTATTAATTGTCTCATAATCAGTCAAAAGATTGAAAGTTTTGTACTAAACCTCTGGCCATTCTTCCAAGAATGGATTTTTAAAATTCGGTGTTTCTATCTATAAAATGTGATAAAAAACAAGATTTTTTGGTAGCCTTCCAGTACTTAGGGTGAGAGGCTTATTTGATCTGAGTTGAGATCTTATTTTTCAATGTTTTTGGACTTCCTCTTTAATGTGAAGACTACTACTATCATAAAAATTACTTTATGCGACTTGATGGATCGTTGCCTTCAGATTATAGTTGAGTGCGATTAAAACTGAGGGAGGTCCATATGATTGAAGTCCTAATTGAATAAAATGATAATTCTTGGGGGTTAAAAGCTGAGGGAAAAAATGTTATATGAATTAGTCCAAGAAGTTTAGATATTTTTCCATAAAAGCTCTATTGTATTACTAGATATTTAGATTCCTCATCAGTTGATTTGTATTACTACATATTCAGATTCTCCTTTTCTTCTAATCTACCGATATGATACTAAGAAAGAAACTGGAGGTTCATTTTGTATAGAATACTATTCAGATTATTAGTTGTCACTAAACTTAAATATAGGATGTCATAAAATGATAGCATTAAAAGCATGAGTGTGCTGTTGAAAGTCTAAGAGACACTTCCCTTTAGCTTCTTTTTTATTTTTTTATACTTTATTTTATCTCTGTATTGCCTCTTGATAGAGTTCTTTGGGTTTACAAGATATCACAAAAAATTGATTCACTACTTCTTTAATGTAAAAACATGTTGTCATTGCAGTCCATGGATTTACGGAATTTATCAGGATTTACTACTTCTAGAATCATGTTTTATACTCAATTTTTTTTTTTATTATATGTGGTTATGGTATTATGAAAAGGGAAAAGGTCATTTGAATGATCCATCTTGGTAAGCTTATTAGGGTGCTCACCACTTTTTAGTCACGTGTGGAATGTCAGTAAAATGTTTTGGTTCTTCCCTACATGGAGCCAATCATATCTTTATTTACTTTATCCTGAGTAATTATAACTTTTTAAGAGTTAAAATATGTATTTTCATGTATTACACATGCCATCAAAGAGTTTCCATCTGTATTTCAACTTTCAATTGTTGATTTCACCATATCTATCCTATAAATGACTTGATAATCCTCCGGCCTTTTTTTTTTTTTTTTTTGCTAAATATCAGCAATAATTATGTTACTAAAATAAGGAAATGGATGTACAGAGATAAATTTATCTCGGGCATTCCCAGACTGGAAGAATATACAAATTGATTAAATCTCCACCTTCGGCATTGCCATCAGTAGAGAAAACCAACTTAAGACTAATCAAATTACTTGAGGATTGTTTTCCATTAATGTAGTTGAAATGGCAGCAGATGTGCTCACTTGGAGGTGTGAGAATTCAGTTTGAAGCTCTGTCACCTCATTCGTGCGTCTCATGGGCAGTGAGCATCCCCCATTGTCAAGCTAAAAAATTTCATTCCCATTGGGACTAGTCAATACTTCTTGCTTATCCTGTTTCCTATACAATCTCTCACCTTCAGATGAATTTGTTATTTCTTGAATTATCTGGCCCTTCTCTGGTGTTACCGTTGCAAACTGTATGGATGCAACCCCGTCTGAGGGATAGTCAGCCATTGTTTTGGGTGTGAATTAAGATCATAACTGTGATGAAGAACTGGTAATCCATCTGTAAGTCATCCCATCACTTCAGTATCTTTCTGAGATTATCTCACACAAAATCAAATAAACTTAAAAAAAAAAAAAAAAAAATCCAAAACTTTGGTTCTTATTACTGAATGCTTTTTTTCTTCCCTCTTAAATGAAACAGGTAATCAAAAAATTACTACAGAGGAACAGTAGAACAATCATAGGAAGGAAAGTAAACAAATTGGAGTAATAAGAGAAGACCTTGTGTTAACTCACTCAGAGGCTCAGATTGGCAATTGCTGTTATTCCAGAACTCAGAGTTGGTTGAGCGATCTTGGTTCATATTATAATTGCTTGCATAATAATAGATGAGGAAAAAAGGTGGGTTACTCGCTGCATTATGGATTCCTTGTAGATTGGCACTTGTGGAATGATGTAGCAAAATTTGAATTGTTTGCTAGGACAGGGAAAAGGTCATTTGAATGATCTGTCTTGATAAGCTTATTAGGGTGGCTCACCAATTTTTAGCCACATGTGGAATGATGTAGCAAAATTTGTTTTGTATGGGGAAAGGTCAATCAAAATGTTTTGGTTTTCTTTCCTATATGGAGCTAAATTTCTTTATTTACTTTATCCTGAGTAATTATAACCTTTTAAGAGTTAAAATAAATATTTTCATGTATTACACATGCCGTCAAAGAGTTTCCATCTGTATTTCAACTTTCAATTGTTGATTTCACCTTATCTATCATACAAATGACTTGATATTCCTCTCGCTTTTTTTTTTTTTTTTGCTACATATTAGCAATGATTATGTTACTAAAATAAGGAAATGGATGTACAGATATAAATTGGGCATTCCCAGACTGGAAGAAAATAAGACTTTGATTAAATCTCCACCTTCGGCGTTGCCATCAGCAGAGAAAATCAACTCAAGACTAATCAAATTACTTAAGGATCCACCTTTGGCAGAAACTGAAAAGCAAAAGAAAGACGAAGCATCCCAGAGAAAGTCATATACGATCATTTCAAAGTGAGAATGAGTCCTCTCTTCAACTCTGTAATCCTTTTCTGAAAATATAATAATGGTTTCAGCTATGATATTTCAAACTTGCATCAGACTGGGTAGTTTACTCAGGGAAAATAATCCTCTGTTTTCAATTCTTGATTTCATTGTTTAGATACCTGCAGAAACGAAAAGTAAAAGAAAGACGAAGCATCCCAGAGAAAGTCATATACGATCATTTCAAAGTGAGAATGAGTCCTCTCTTCAACTCTGTAATCCTTTTCTGAAAATATAATAATGGTTTCAGCTATGATATTTCAAACTTGCATCAGACTGGGTAGTTTACTCAGTGACTGAAATGGGTGGGTTGGCAGTCTGATGCAAACTGTTTAGCAGTATGATAAACAAAATTAAATAAATAAAAAAATTGTCGAGGTTTTTATGGCCTAGACTGCTCCTGCAAACAGGTGACTGCTTGTCTCTTGAATTGTTAGTAGAGCCTGTATTGTTCCCAATGGATTCATTGCTGTTGTCTACTTCTCGTTCTTCAATATTTACTTGCCATTTGATGGTGTCTACCATTTCCTTTCCTTTCCTTTGCAGTTCTGCCATCATGTCCCTTGCTGCAAGATTTCCCCTGCAGTCAAACAGCAATAAGAGAGCATATTGTAGAATGAGAAGTGGATAAGAGCAATGATCTGATGATGGTGTAGCCTGCGAAGAATTGCCTTGCTTGTTCTTTCTCAACAAATGGTACATGAGATTGCTATTGGGATCATTTTGACGTTTTGACATAGATTGTGAGCCACACTGCTAAATGGCACACGTTTTGCTACTGATTTCCTCTGCTTGAGCATGTCGTTGGATGAGAGGATGGCTGTTTTTGCCATTGCTTAGGCTGGAACATGGCTTCATTTCTCTTCCTTGGTCTTCCAAGTCAAAATTTAGCACCTGCCTCCCCTACAGCCTCTGCAAGTGGATTTTCTGAGGTTTCGAGGCCTTTCGTCCTCACATGCTTCCTCTTCCCTGTTGGGTTCTGTTTGTCACTTGCCAGCTTTGGAGTCACGGGCTTCGGAGTCCTTTTGCATTTGCCTTGTACGACGACTGTGGGCCTGTGCTTCTTCCTTTTAGGCGTTTGCTGTGGTGTCTTGTTCAGATCAAAGCTATTGTCGCCTACCTTTCCAAAGTCATGGTTTTCCTTTAGTGTGGTTGAAACTTGAAACAGAAACGGAAGATGTGCCCACCAGGATATGTGAGAGTTCACTTTGAAGCTTAACCACCTCGCTCATGCAACTCATGGGCCTTGAACAGCCCCCATTGTTGGGCTTGATCGCTTCGTTCCTGTTGGGAGTAACAAAAACTCCTGCTTATCCTTGTACAATCTTTCACCTACAGATAAATCTGCCCTTTCAGACCATGGCTGGTCCTGAATTATCTGGTCCATATCTGGTGTTAAAAGTCCAAACCGCATGGACATGGCCCTGTTCGAGACACCATCAGCTATTGTTTTGCGCAGTGAATTATGATCATAGCTTTTGATGGTGAACTGGAAATCTATCTATAAAGCATGTCAAAAAGAAAAAAAGGAGCACAAACAATTTTTTCTCCCATTATTGTGATCGATTCATAGTTTCAATCCGATTACACGGGGTGATTTTTTGTCATGACGGGTTTCCTCATACATGATATTGTTCACTTGATCAAGGGAATAAGGCATGTGATTCTGATTTATCTAGTATTTGTCATGGCGGATTTTGAGGGGAGGGTTTTTGTACTCTAGTGAATCCACCTATTTGGTGAGGTGTTTTGTAATCTAAGAGGGATTTTTCTTTTGATGATTGGTAGCCTCTAATATTAACTAGAGAATGTCATACCACGTTATTTACAAGCACTCGGACCATGACCAGGATGCTTACCATCATCCTACAAGACTTATCACGATTTCAGAAGCTGTACTTTGCACTCACAATCCATAACAATAATCATCAAATCAAATGCAGTGGAAAAGATAAAATAGTAACCATGATATTGTACTGGAGGAATTCTAATGTGATATAATATTACATAACTCACTTTATCTCATCAATTAAATATCAGAACATAGTTCATAGTATTCCACAAGTATAACATCCAAAATGCAAAAATGACAATGGATAGCACATTTCGTCTGTCGCGATGCCTGATAAGCACAATCGTTGCATGCACAATCTCCATAATGCTACTCGGTCTTTGGAGTCCATTAGTCTTCATACCCGGCCATGGAGGAGGAAGTGCCGCTACTCATAGGTACATTGTACCTGCATCATCATTTATAAAGGAATGTGCACGTGGTTTGAGCTTCACTCAGCTCAATGAGGGATGGGGTTTCTGTATTGTATGATGTAGTTCATTTTATTATCCATCTAGCAAAAAACTAAGTCACTGGGTAAAGTGCCACTGCAACACTTTAGGTAGTACCCTAGTCTCGGAATTGTCCATTAATCACTCAATGGTACAAACCTTAGCTATGGTTAGGAGTCTATAGGTCTTGAAATGCAACCTTATTCACCGAGAAAACCCTTAATAGCGCTGTCCTAGCGCCATGGTCTTGGAATCATACATCAGTCACTCGGGCTCGGTCTGCCTCTGGTAATAATCACATCGTACTGCGGAAATGATATTCCGAAAAGTCTCATCAGAGTTACCACTATTGGTTATCCAACACCTATCTTCTGGTTGGCAAGGGGGCGTAGAACAAGATAAATCATCCTAACCATATGTAATATACTTGACCTTGCATAACGATACAGTTAGGATGTCGAACACGATACCAGAATCACCTCCCCGATGGCTCATACTTTATATCATATGGGAAATCAATGTACATAACCCATATGGAGGTGGGCTCTTATAGACGAAACCCAAGAATAAAAAAAAAACAACACACACACACACACACATACACACACACATCTTTTTTTCAAACATGCCTTAGTCATAAGACCTTAATTATATAAAGTGTGATCTTTTGCTCATGTCCCAATTTGAAGAAAAAAGGAGAGGAAGAAGATGGGAAGAAGGGAAGAAGGGAAGAAGGGAAGAAGGGAAGAAGAAGAAGAAGAGGAATTAAGCTAAAGGGGAAGGGATATTCAGCATTCACTCACCATCTACACAAAGATTAGTGGATTACCTCTCTTTCTCTCCCTCTTTCACCTCTTAATTTAACAATTTGACCTTAGTTCCCTAAAACCTAGTTATCCTACCAACTAAACCCATGAATTGGGTTGGGATTCAATGTAGAAAACCCTTTAATTAAGAATCTATGTTTCATATTTGGAACTGGAGAACTCATGTACATTTTCTCTGTTTCTCCCTTTCCAATTGGTACCATAGAACCCAAAATTTTCCTATAAGGTAACATTTACTGTAATTCATAACTGTAAGATGTATAATGATTAAAATGCATGCTACCTATCTACACAATTGAGTTGCATGCATGCATTCCAAACCCAAGTGGGTGAAATCCACCTAAATTAGACAAAGTTAAGTTATATCATCTAAATGCTGTAGGAATTTGAGTTGGTCATAGATGTTTGAATTTTAAAAGTAACCGCAAGCGTATGGATTAGTGTAGCTAGTGGGTCGAACACTAGGAGAGCAACCACTTTATTTTTAGCTTCTTTTAGTGATGCGAAAGTGTAACGATTGATTATATGGTGATCTACTTCTAATTACCGTCCTAACACAATGCATCTAAAAACATCCTAACCAACACAACTAGGGAATTTGGAAATTGGAATTGAAATTAAAAACTTAACCATTTACATATAACCGTAACCATTCATCATCTAAGAATTTAAATACTCAAACCACGAAAATAAAAAGTAAATAACTGAAAGTAAAAGTGCTGAAATAAAAAATAAATAAATAAGATAAAAATGGGAAAAAGCTAGAGAGGTACACAAGTAGGTATCTCTACTTAGCCTGAGGGATGCACCATAAATAATACGAGCTTCCCTACTTGACTAGAGAGTACTCTTACAAGGGGTTTTCTACTTGGCTTTAGGGGAAGGGATGCAATATAAATAATCAAAATAAAATGATGATTCTATAGCTAGAGAGAGGCAAAGCCAATGCATAATCTAGCGATGAACCTTGGGGGAAAGGTAGAGCAATAATGTAAAACTAAAAATTTAAAACCTAATTTAAGAATAAAAGGGTAGTAAGAAGAGGGAATGAGAGGGGGTGAGAAGACTACTGTAGAAGCCTACTTACTTGAACTTCAATACATGAACTTGAAAACTTGGTTGAGATTTGAAATACTACCAGTACTAAAAATCAGATCTGGAATAAACCAAATCTGAAATTGCTAGTACTAGAGAAAACAAATCTGAAAAGAGAAACTTGAACTTAAACAGAGATGATTCAAAGCTTGGATATTGTCACCTAGATCTAAACCTTGAACTAGAGAATTAAAATTACAATACCATAAACCATAAACATGAAAAACAACTTGCATTCATTAATTAAAACTCCATTACAAAAGTGTTTAACCAAAAAGTAAGAAGAATTAAAAAGAGACCAAACTTAGAGAAGAGAACTAGAGAAAGAGATAAAACCCTAAAATAGAATTGCGCCTAAGGAGAGAGAAAAAGAGAGCACAAAAAATAATAACTAGCCATCCTCTCCCCTTGAACATTTTTTATTTATAGAGAAATAGGGAGAGAGACCAACGATTAGGGTTTGGGGGGCCCATAATTGTGAGGTGGAAGAGAGAGTGTAGCCCATGATTTTCCTATATATTTTTTTTCTATTTTTTCTCGTTACTTCCTATTTTTTCTCTCTTATTTCCTTCTTTTATCTCTCCCTCTCTCTCTTCAAACTTGCATACAACCCTTGGACGATGGTAGCTAAGAGATTCGAACTTGAAACCTCCTAATGAGCAAGGGATTTTGCACACTATAACTCACCAACTACTCTAAGTAGTTGTTGTTAACCAAAACGAATCTTTAATCACTTAAGGGTGTGGTCCATCGATCCTTGTTGGCATTTAGAATATTCCTTGTACCTTTAAGACAATTGCAGATAAGCTGGTTCTGCATCTCTATTTAGTTCTGATCCATTTCTTTTTTCTGGCCCGAAAAGAATAGTACTTTTAATTGAACACATCTATCTTGCTCAGAATTTCATCCTCTTCACAACCATGAAAAGAAATAGAACCTCTTTATGTGTAAAATTGGAGATATAGCGCCCGATAGTCCTTAAGGCCTTGAAAATATAAAACCTACAAAAAGAGAGTACAACCCAAGGTAGCTCCATTCTAAATATGTAAAATGCATGTTTTACTACCCTAGATTTCACACATAAATGTGCTCATCAATAGACACTCAAAAGGACCAAGGAGCTCTGAGAGTGGAATCTGGGTAAAAATCTCATCTTCAGAGCTTCACCAGTTGATGACCATCGATGGATCACCACCAACCGGTGACCATCCACCGGTGGGCTTTTTATCCAATCTAAAGCTACTAGTTTATCAGTTGGTCACCACCACCAATGGGTCGTCACCAACCAGTGCCCATCTGCCGGTGACCCTATTGAACACTTATTTCAGTGTTAGTCTCAAACCATGATTGGATTTTTATGAGAATCAATTCAAGACATGAGCATTGACCAAATTCACTTTAATTAGGTCACGCGGTACGAGAATATAGAGTGGATGCACCTTTTCGAGATGAAAGGTGAGTGGATGTTGTATTTAGTTTACGGAGTGTTTAAAATTGATTTACTTTATGTATGATCGTGTTGGTTGTTTACTTTTTTGTTATTGTTATTTCTTAAAAATTGATGCCTTGAGTGAGTGTGTGTGTGTGCAAGGTTGTGATTGTAGTAGTTATGGTGGAATACAAGGTGGCCAAGGGTGGTTCAGGAACCCTATTCCGTGTATGTTACGATTGATGATTGTGAACTCACTTAGAATGCATATGGTTAGGATAATAACCCGGCTGCTACAACCCCTTGCCAATATGGGGAAAGGTATTAGCTAATTCCGATTATGGTAGGTCTAATGAATCTTTTCGGATACTACGTTCACGGTATGATGTGATTGTTGCCAAAGGTGGACACAATCTGACGTGATTGATGGTAATTCTGGTGCCAAGGAAAATATAGGGATATTAAGAGGAAAATATAGGGATTACTAATAGGCATTTATTGGGTAACTAAAGTGTGCATGTAGGGACCGGTATGCTCCTGACTCGCAACTAGCTTGTATGGGTGACCAATGGCACATTCTAGGACTAGGGATACCACCTATGTTGCACTACCACTAATATATTATCTAAACTTAGAATATTATCTAGGTTGTATAATAAAACGAACTCATGTTTGCATCATAGAAAATTTGGCTGTTTTATTCATTACATCATATTGGATGCGTCTGCTTTATTGCTTCCACCCCTTATTGGGCTTAGTGAAGCTCACCCCAAGTTCATATTCCTTTTTAGATGGTGACACAGGTACTCAGATGACAGCTTGTGGTGAGATACTGACTATTGTGGCTGAGAAGTTGTGGGTGCAGGAGTATGAGGAGCATGATCCTGACTGTGTCTGTGAGCATTGTGCCTACGGAGCACCTTAAAGACGACTATTGATCATTTTCTTCTTTCGATTCTTTTTGTGTAATTATGATGTAATACATATAATGTATTTTGTGAAAGTTATGGAGATATAAACAAACTTATACTTGTACATATTGGATATCATATAGAGGATACCCAGTTCGTACTATGGATATGATTCTATACTTTGTTAACTTATTAGATAATCTTGTGTAAAATGTCAAAGTACTGCATCTATGGATCCTGTAGGGCTGGACATAAGAGTATGTCTAAGTCACATGCCTTCCTTTGAATGAAGGTGGAGTGTGACATTACATGTGTAACAAGTGTCAAAATGTGCCTAAAAGGGTTTCCAATAAGGTTCCCAAGAAGTCCCCAAAAGGGTTTAGTTACAGTTCAGAAGGACTCTCTGGTAGGTCAATGGTCACTGTGGATGACCCATCTGTGGATATTCACCTTATAGAATCTGAGTTCAACAATAATTCTACCGGTGGGTCAGGTCTCAATGGTGGACAGACAAAAAATCTGTAGAATTTTTGGATTTGTCCACTGGTTGGTCTCATCGATGATCTATTGGTGAAAGTCCAAAGACTATTCTTCAACTTAGATTCCAACCATAGAGATTGTAGAGGGTCACTCTACCTTTCTTCCAAGCCTATCGGACCACATTTCTAATGGTTGAATCGGGAGTTTCTACTGAATCTCCATTTGAAACCCTAAAAATTGGGTTTTCTACTCAAACCACACAACCTAAGCTTGAGAAATATGATTATTAAGTTGGAGGGTGTGCATTGAGGTTCTACAATCACTAGGAGCACACCCATTTTGAATCCTCAAGCTTCAACTTTGGGATTTAACCAAAAACCCCTAAACTTAGGTCATTTCAAGCCACAGAAGTGAAGAGGGATAAATAGGGAAAGCACCACCAACCTTCGTTGAGAAAGTGTGGACAACAAGCTTGAAGCCTCACCTCCCCTTGTTCTTCTTCCCTTCTATTTCTTCTTCTTTCTTTCCTTTCTTTCTCTCCCTCTAACGTTTTGGGTTTGAAGTAAATGAGTCTTAAAAGGCTGATTTCTATTTATAGGCACAAACAACTAAATTGTTTTCTTAATAAATGCATTCTCACCAAAACTCCTTAACTCCTAGAAGCTGCAGAACTATAAAAAAGCCGGATGGCTCGCATTTCTTGGATCGCTATGTCACGCATAGAAAGAATGATCACTGAGTGAGCAAGTTGAAAAACTACAGTGTGCGCTAGCAGCATACTTCAAAATGGATGCGCGCGAGTTAGCGCAACGGGGTTCGAGCCCTCAATCGGAAATGGTTCGTTTCTGAGCAGGAATAGGTGGACTGGAATAAGCGTGTGATTGATCGACTCCTATTATTCTACATGTTAACAACTACCTCCCCCTCTAACTAGTATTTGTAGCCCACGCTGCTTGCTTAGTGAGCCCTATGGGGAGCTGCTTCGCCCCTGTTAGACTATGTGGGCCCTCCATCTTGACTCCATAAGGTGTTAGTAGATCTCTAGTAGTGATGGGTCAAGCATAGGGATCTATCATGAAGTAAATTCAAATTAGATTGGATTTGGGCATGGGTGTAACACTAGTGGACTCCAGAGGCTGAGGAGCACGACAGGTTTTGTGCTTGTGATGAATGTGCCTACTGTGTGCCGTGATTGAGGAGGGTGATGCAATTATCATTTTTTTTTTTCTGTATATTTTGTTGTTAGACTTATGGAGTACTATGAATTATGTCTTAACTTACATATTGATGACATAAACCTGGTTATATAATATGTATATCATTTTTAGATTCTGCACAGTATGAGGATCATTTATTGTCTTTGTTCTACTACATTTGATTTTAGTATGATTCTTGTTTGTGGATTGTGAATGTAAGGTACTGCTTCTGAGATCCTGGTAGGTTTTGTAGGACATTACTAAGCATCATAGTCACATCTCTAGTATTATAAGGAATTAGGTGTGGTAACCTAAGTGAATGAATTGCAATTCCAACATAAGATTAGTTCTTAATTACAGTTGCAACGATCTAATCCTAAATGTAATACAATAAAAAACGTAAGAGTCTCTCTTACATATATTATTATTCATTTACTAATATGAATACCATTAACATAAGAACAATAAGAGCTACATATAATTGGATATAGATACTTAAAAAATGCCACTCATAAGGAATATTGTGGGTTCCTTATAGTTTTACATTGGAGGGACACTCATTGTTTGCTTGGAATTCTTCTAAAATAATATCTCTCTCTCTCCATCAAAAAATTATTAATACTAAAGTTTATAGTAGTAGATTATCGTTGGAATAAGAACAAATTAAAAAAAAAAAAAAAAAAAAGTAAGACATTATTCTTATGTCAAATTTAAATCAGATGAACTTATTTCAAATAAATTGATTATGTGACATATGGTGACTGGTATAACAATTGACTCTCAAAACCTTGATACTTAAAATTTTTGTATTATATGTTCATTGTGATGGTGATGTTTTAAATAAAGGGTAAGGGCACCCTATTTGTCTAGCTTTCCCCACTTTCAAGCACACATGGGTGTGAAAATACCCAATGTGCATGGGATGACTAAGTCTTTCCACATGCAATTATGTCTAGGCGTGGGGAACGCTAGATGGACATAGATATTTTCTCTTAAATAAATTTGTCTTTTCTTATCAGTATAATTATTTATTTTATTTTGTATTCTATGTGTATGCACATTCATATAAATACTCAGATTTTTAATGAGATACAATTTAAATCTAATTGCTTAGTGTATTATGCAATTCCTTACTCAAGTCTCAACCTCTCTTTAGGTTTAGGTATTGTTCAAATTTGGTAAATAGCTTTATACCCATTCCTATTAAAGTGATTATCTTAAAGTTGATATCATAAATGTGATTTTACAATTATGCATCATTCAACTCTCTCTCTCTCTCTCTCTCTCTCTCTCTCTCTCTCTCTCTATATATATATATATATAATTTCACACCCCACCTCCTATAGTCCAAGTTATATGGCACTGGTTTCCAAGCTCAGTCAGCCTACCTCCATCAGGATCACAAAAGTAGTCAACTACCTCACAATGCTCTAATGCCAATCAAAGTATGCATATAAAATTCGTAGCATGATAATACAATTGGTGACTTTCTATAATGATAAATATAACCATATGAGCCAATTTGAATTACCCACAACTCAATGAATAATATTTACATCATACATATCATATGAATATAAACCACAAGAAAAAAAAAAGAAAAAGTAAAAAAGGGAACACTTGTCCACAAACGCAGCCTCACAACCTTTGCCGAACTACTATTTGCTTCAGCTCTAGTTCCACTATCTAAAAAGAAAAATCCACGAGAGATGAGCTACACCAATCCAGTGAAGGGTGAGTAGGCAAGCACACACATCTAATCATGATGCCAAATGTATGCTCACAAATATAATCTATAACCATGATGCCACAATGCACATCCATATGATCTATTTTCATTTTTATAGTCCATTCTAATTGTTAAGTTTGAAATGTGGGTATAAGGGCTATAAGCAACGTAGGTGGTATCCCCTCCCCAGTAGGTCGGGCTCTAGAAATACAAGCTAGTTGTAAGCAAGAGTATCCAATTCCAAAAAGAACCTCGATCCCCCAACCAACCCCTAAATAGTAACCCCGACACTCACACATATAATGCGTCGTACTGCGTTGTTCGACAGCCATGTGTATAGTTCATTGTACCATGTTGTGCCCACCATGGCTATATTACATCATCCATATGTCATACCACCTCTGACCTCTAGGCCCATGGTACTGGAATCACCCCCCGGACACACCGTGCCCTAGACTGTCAGAGTTACGGTCATAACCATAATACTGACCTTTAAGCCCATGGTACCAGAATCCCACCTTGGCCACACTGTGCCCAGACCATCAATACTACAGTTACAACCATAGATCGCATCCATAAATCCACATCCACAAATCCATAATCACACCATCCATAATATCCAAAATCCACAGATGCAAAAATAGGTATATATAAAATACAGCCATAACACAAAACAACCCAATACAAATGTGCATTCAAAATCAAAAGATATAAAATACTCCGTAAATAAGTCACAATCACCTGCTCACCTTGATACCCAACTTTGAAGTCTTTGAATAAATCCCATCATTGCGTATCCTTGTTGAGTACATTAGGTGTTACACCCGTGCCCTAACCCAGTCTAATTTGAACTGTTGTGATAGGTCTCGGGTAAGCAGTGGAAAGCACCATTAAGTTTTGGCTCGCCGCAGCTCACTGCCAAAGGGGGAAAGATGACCCCACTTTCCATTGAATCTCCTGCTTATCCAATTGGAGGGGATTCAAGCTTTCCAATTAAAGACAGTGAGTTACCCGACACCATACACTCGAATCTCGGCACACACCAAAATTGCCAAAAGGTCATGTGCATAGCCTAGGGCAACTACCTATGCAAGACTAACTTGTGGAAAAAAAGTAGTCAAGACACATAGCTATCTTGACCATTGAAAACACCTGGGCATGGATCCGATGGGCTGAATATGGTGGCCACTTATGCTGCTGAACTGGTTTCGATGCCCGTGGACCCCACCACCCACATCGGGAACAGCCCCGGATGACCACACACACTCTCCCCACACTTTCCTCATGACTTGTACTCCATATGAGTCTATGGAGGTGGGCCCGCATGTCCCAAATGTCAGATTAACCTACTTGGACCAGACTAGGACCAACCAAGTAGGCCGTAAGGACATAACTTAGTATAAATAGGAGAGGTGAGTTCATTTCTCACATCTCACTTGTACAAAACATGGGAGAGGGAAAGAAGAGGAGAAAATGGAAGATAAAGGAAGAAGAAGAAGAGGAAGAAGGAGGAAGGAAGCTCACCTTGCTCCCTGCTACACTCACCCTTGCCAGAATCCTTGCCGGAGGTAGGTTCTACATCTCCTACCACTCTCTTCTTTTCATTTTGACCTAGAATAGTTGGACACAAGGTGAACTAGGAACTTGGCATCTCTCAGAGCTCGAGGAATGATCATTTTACCTCCCTGGTGTGATTTCTGAGCCCAAACCAAGTCCGATGAACTTCGGCAACACTTGTGACCAAATGACCATCTAGGGTTTTGATCGCTCGATAGATGTATCTCCCAAATGGCCCAATAGAATTGGGATTTCTTTAGCTTAAAATGATGTTAGGAACACCCCCTACAATCTCCATAGAACAAATCTCGGTAATCGAACCTGAGCTAGAAAGCCCCAAATCCATGGGCACACTTCTTTGTGTCCACCGGAAACAGCCACCAGAAACACCTGGATCTGAATCCGATGGGGATATAGCTCTTATGAGCTCTTTGTTTGCACCATCAAATTCACATCTGATGAATCTGGGGGATTCCAACCCTGTTTTTGGTGCTTGAATCCGGTGACACCCTAGATTGTCAAGATTTGACAGTACATTTACTCTTTGGGGGTAACCCTTGTGGGTTCCTTCCAATGTTCCCGACACACAATAATACCTGATTACCATTGTGCCTAGGATAGAGACATGCACATACCCTAAGGCCGGTAGTGAATTGAACAACGAGCTTACACAAGTAGAATCAAATTGACAGAACACAACTAAGGTGAGGGATGGTTGTATTTTATTTTGGGATTGTTTAATTATATTAGAAATGCTCACATGTGTTAGGATTTTCACATGATTAATAATTTCTTAATTGATCACGATGTTCTATAACATGTTACATTATTGTATAATATATTGTTGTTGGAATTGATATGAAATGTATGTTTTGAGGCGGAATCCGGTGTGGATAAGGTGATTTTGGTACCATGATTTCTGTATATTTGTTGCATTCATGCATTGATTATGTGCAATAGATTAGATGTAGTAGCGGATTACACTTTGTGGCCGATAGTATCCTGTTATCGTGTACTTGGGACTGCATTTGGAAATTGATACGCTTCGGGGCCGATGGTAATCCCAGTGTTATGTAGTCCATACTCAACTGCTTTGTATGCTAGCATAGGTATATAGTCATGGGTCACACCTTGTGGCCAATGGTATCCTGGTATCATGTTCCCCAGGACTATACTTGGAAATGGACTCGCTTCGTGGCCGATGGTGATCCCGGTGTCACGTGGTCCATACTAACTATATCATTATGAAAGGCATGTAGGATAATGTGGTTAGGTGACATTTCCCATGCTACGTCCCCTTGCCAACCGGGGGTAATGTGTTGGATAGCCCAATGGTGGCATGTTCAATGAACTTTTCCAGAATGCCACACCGGGATGTGATTGTTGCCACAGGAGGGAACTAGTCCGGCATGGCCGATGGTGATCTCAATGCTATGATTTCCAGGAGGAGGTTATCAGGGGTTTGCTGGGTTGACCGATGGATGCATCCCAGGATCAATAGGCTCCTAATCACAGCTAGGCTTGTATCATTGTGTAGTCGATATGCGAGTTCCGAGACTAGGGATACAACCTAATGTGTCATAGTAGCATTTACTAGACTTAGTTGTATTGTTAGGTGGTTTAATAATAAAATGAATTGCATTATTCACATCATGGACCATGTGTTTAATTTCTGCATTCATGTCATTATGGAATATGACATATGTGAATGCTTGTTTTTGGATGTGCATGAACCCCACCCCTCACTGAGCAAGTTGGAAGCTCACCCCATATATATAACCCCTTTTAGATGATGATGCAGGTACTATCGTGCATATGGCTTGTATATCCTTTGGACTTGAGTACAGAGTGAGGGAGACTGGTGGATGCTAGAAACGAAGAAGCATGACCTAGACTATGCTTGCGATCACTGTGCTTATGCGGTACCCTGAAGTGTAGAGCTTATTTGTGACTTTTGATACTGAACTATACAATTGATATTCTTTTGGGCTTATTATATATAAGTCTTGCATACTTGTAAATTAGATGAAATGGTTATGAATATATAATATCACTAGATGATTTCCCCCATTATAATTATGATTTCGCTATTATACTCTGATTCTGCTGCAATTGGATTGGGTTCATGTTGTGAGATTGTTTATGTTAAGGTACTACTATCAGAGATCCTAGTAGGTTTGTAAGACGGGTAATCATCTTACTCTCACCACTGATATTCCTAATGGTAAGTTGGGTTTACTGGAATTGGGGTGTGACATTAGGTTCCTAAATATCAATTCAATTATTCAATGTTAGTTTCAATCTATTTTGTTTAAAGACAACCCTAACGCAAACTTCAGTTGAATTCCCTCACCGGAACTCAACAACAGAACATACGCGAAGAGCACTAACCTATGATAGCAGCTATCCCACACACTGAACTAGACTGGTCTAATTGACCTAACAGACTATACGTAGGCTATTACCACAACCCACACAATCAAACTCCCACATGCCACCTAACGGAGCCATTAATTGACCCATTGACCATTGACACGTCCCATAGGTGGGTGGGGCAGAGGCAACAAAATAGAGGCCCTTCCCCTATAAA
>NC_056570.1:11424626-11442751 GCF_013358625.1 Macadamia integrifolia
TTTGTGCAACAAAATAATAATGATAATATACGTAGGATGGTATTCCATCAAAATAATAATAATAATATAGGTAGTTAGTTTATCAGATCTTTCTATGGGCATTAAATCTTGGTGTCTCCTATTTCAAAATGAAATCACATGCCATAATTTTTTTTTTTTTTTTTGGTAAAGAAAAAAGGGTGATCATAGCCCCCAGGACAAGTCCCCGTATGTCAAACAGCGCTTCCGCAGGACCAATGAGTGATAGTGGGCATGCCAAGATCCAAACCCACAACCAACTGACTCGAGCGATGATGAATTCAAGACATTTTCACCATTAGGCTACCAACCCCATAGGTGACATGCCATAATTTAGGTGCTTAGTTTTTATAGCAACAAAGAGATTGAAAATAGAGGTCCCAATAACAATGCACATTATCACTTAAGAGTTATATCTTTTCTGATGTTCCCATTAAAATCAAATCCTCCCTCTCAATGACATTTAAGTCAACTCCACCAGCCAATTGGCTAGTCAAAACTGAGTGTGATTTGAATCGAGTTCCTAAATTAGGGTTCTTAAGACTTGGTCCAAATTTCAGCCAGATCTGTATGGCTGGTTTGATTAATTCAAGAAACAAGTAGGATTCTAGTTGCAGAAAATTGCAGAGATAGACTTGTTAGTGGCAGTGATTGAATGATAAGATCAGAAAACCAATAAGCTGCAGTAGCTAAGAACAAAAGCATTCAAGGATTCACCTGGGCTTCTCACCACAAGGTGTCAATTGAATGAAACAACAATCTGTTTCCTTTAGCACATACAGAGGGTTTCTTTATCAAACACAAGAGGTTCTTTAATGAAGAAGAGAGCAGCAAAAGCAGCAACTTCGTTTAGCAAATTTGGGTACAATGCTAGCCCCCTTTACAAACTTATATAAAATACTAAAAAAATAGACTCAAAACATTGAAAAGGAAAAACCTAACCCAATCTTTTTTCACTAGAAGGTTAGATTGTATTAAAATAGAAGAAAAAGAAGAAGAAAAAAATATAATATAAGAGCCTGAAGCGAGTCTCCACGTTCGGCATTGCCATCAACAGAGACTCACAACCGCTATCTACCGCTGTCTAAAAAATCTAAAGCGAGTACGGCTTGCTTCGTCAAGAGCTAACTCATGCATGATGTGATGAGGCAGAGAAACATCATCAGAAGATGTCCTAGTTTTAGCAGCTTCCTTAGCCATAAAATCTGCAATAGGGTTGGCTTCTCTGTAATAGTGGGATATCTTCCACTCAATAGTATTTAAGTAGCTAAGAAGATGGTTCCACTCCTGAAGAGCAAACCATGGGATAAACCTGGTGAAAGAGGGAAATAGCTGCAGCAGAGTTAGACTCAATCCACAACCGCTGAATGCTCTTATCAATAGCAAGCTTAATCCCCTTCATAATACTCCAAATCTCTACAGAGAAGCTATTAGAAACTCCAAAGAAAATCTGATAGCTGATCAACATTCTTCTATCATGATCCCGAAGGACTCCACCACCTCCAACGCGACTTGGGTTACCAAGCGTGTAACCATCAGAGTTAAGCTTCACCCAAGAGCGTATAGGCTTACACTAGTGAATTTCCAAAATAGGAAACGAGGTTGGTTGGACTTATCAAGATGAAGCCTCCTGCATATAATAAGGTCATCAACAGTATTTGGCGAAAATTTTAGCCAGCTGCAAAAGAATTCAATCTCCCCTTTGATGCCATTGAGATGCATGGAAGAGCTTCTCTTTTTCCCCTCAAATCTCCTATGATTCCTTTCGTTCCATATAGCAGCTAAGGTAGAAAACAGACCAGTTATCCAAGCCTCTTTCAAGCACCATCCTTTCCCCCTTTTATTCCACCAGGATGCCATCTCAGCCATAGAGGCTTTTTGAGGAAAAACCACATTAAAAAGCTCAACAGTCTTACTCCATAAAACAGTTGAGAATTCACAATCAAGGAACAAATGAGAAAATGACTCAGTGCTTGAGCCACATAGGTCTCATCTTGATGGGAATTGAATCCCTTTATCATGAATCAGATCATCTGTTGGGAGCTTTCCATGAAGCTAGCGCCATCCCAACAAGGTAAGCCTAGGGGGAAGATGTTTCTGCCAAACAAGAGTAGACCATGAAACCGCTGGAGAAGAGGTTCTCAAACCATCCCAGGCGGAATTAACAAAGAATACCCCCATCGGATCTAAGCACCACACGCACATGTCCTTCGTAGGCAATGAAGGAAGATTTATCTCTTTTATCTTTTAAAAAATCTCACATAAGAAAGTCGAGTGCACAGGGGGCAATGTCCATTTACCATTGTCAATGAACAGCACCACAGGGTGGGAAAGATTTGACAGATTGTCTTCGTCCAGGTTTGACAGGTCCCGGATGGATTTAGGCCCTAGCCAATTATTGTTCCAGAAATCAATACTTTTGCCACTGCCGATGACCCATCTTTCATTATCAGAGATAAAATTCCACTTTTTATTAACCCCAGGCCAAATAGAAGACCATTTGTAAGATCTCCTAAATCGACCAAAGCCTGACAAAAATCTAGCCCGAATAAGCTTGCTCAGCTGGGAATCTTCATTCTTGATCTTCCAAGTCAATTTAGCTAACAGAGCCTTATTGACCTCACAGAGCCTTCTTATGCCAAGGTTTCCCTCCTTCTAGGCTTACAAATCAAGTCCCATTTGACAGTAGTTGCTTTGGTGGAGTCTATCTCTCCTATCCAAATAAAATTCCTCATCCATTTTTCAAGGCATTTAATTAAAGTTACAGACCACCAGTAGACTGAGAAATTGTGCAAAGGCATTCCAGATATAACCGACTTGACCAACTCAACTCTTCCCGGCATGGAAAAGGAGTTTTCCTTTCCAACCAGCTAGCTTAGTTTTAATTCTATCCATCACAGGGAGGAGGGGGTCCCTTTTAACACACCCTTGAAAAATTTCAACTCCAAGATACTTGGCTGGAAAATTACAGCAAGGAATAGCTAGCTCCTCAGCAATCCACTGCTTCCTTAAAGGGGGGATCTTAGTAAAAAATAATTTACTTTTTTTTTCCAAGTTGAAAAACTGACCTGAGCATCTCTGGTAAAAGGAAAGAAATGAATTTAAATTCCTAACGTACCACTTAGAAGCATTCATAAAGATGAAGACATCATCTGCGAATAAGAGGTGAGTGGACACATCGGCACCATGAGGACCAGCTAGCGGTTTGATCAAACCTTTAGCAGTCAATTCAGCCATGCCACGACATAGAACCTCCTCAGCAATAATAAATAGGATAGGGGAGATGGGGTCACCCTGACAGAGGCCTCTGCTAACCTCAAAAAAACCCATAGGGCCGCCATTGAGAAGAACAGAAATTATGGCAGTCTTGAGAATAGTATGGATCCACCCAATCATTACATCAGAAAACCCAAACATTCTAAGAGCATGGAACAGGAAGTCCCAAGAGATAGTATAGAAAGCTTTTCTAATATCAATCTTTAATCCAAGAACACCCCCCTTGAGGATTGCCCCATTAAGTTAGTCAGCTAAGAAGCAAGACCAATATTAGTCTGAATGAATTTTCCTTTCTGGAAAGCACCCTGCTCCTGGGAAATGATTCTGAGGAGAACAATAAAGATGCGGGAGGCCATAATTTTGGAAATGATTTTACAAAAAAATTTCCCCATGCATAATGGACAGAATTTCTCCACAGATCTAGCCCCATCCACTTTAGGAAATAATAGCAAAAAATTATTATAAATTCCGTTTGGGGGAATACCTGAGGAGAAGAATCCCTTGATAGCCCTGCAGACATCTGCATTGATAATGACCCAGCATTTTTTAAAGAAAGAACCTGGGTATCCGTTAGGCCCAAGGGAGCTGTCCGGATCAAGATCCCACACCACGTCCTTGATCTCAGCATCCGAGGGAATTGCGTCAAGCATGAGCCAATCAGAGTTCTGATGGATGTTAGGAATATAGTTGAAAATCTGAGGGTGGTTTTCAAGCTCCATACTCTTGTGAAAATTCCTATAAAAATGAATTCAGCTCCATTGTCCGTGATATTGCTTCTGATAGAATTTCTAGATCATTTGATTCTAGCCATGACGTGAAAAAATCTAGAGCATCTTTTACCATCCTTTAACCACCTAATCCTAGACTTTTGAACCCACAATTTCTCGTGGTTATCAATCGCTTTCCAGTATCTAGTTTTTGGCTTCAGCTTCCAAGTCAAAAAGGTGCTCAGAACACCCCTCATCCTCAATACGGCTTTGAATAGCATCCAACTCTGTCTTGGAACTGACCACCTCCTGATCTAGGTTAGGGAAAGCTCCTCCTGACCAAGATTTAATAACAGGCTTTAGGGCTTTCAGCTTCTTAGCCAATACATAAGTTAGAGAACCTGAAAGCTCGATGCTCCATGCCGCATTAACCAAATTAAAAATTCTGGGTGGTCCATCTAGAAATTATTGATTCTGAAAGGGTGGTTCTTGGGCTTCAGTGACAATCCAGAGCAAACCAGCAATGGGGCATGGTCAGAGGCAACATAGGGAAGCACCTTTTAAAGACAATCATCAAAGGCCTTCAACCAATCTTCATTCATGAAGGTTCTATCAAGAACCACAGTCACGTGATCCCTTCTCCAATTGTTGCTCCAAGTGAACTTCCTACTAGAGGAAGGAATTTGAATCGTAGCAGTGGAATCTACCATAGTAGAGAACTCCGAGGCATCCCCTGAATAGAATCTCCCAGGACCTCTTCTCTCATGGTCATATAGAGTAGCATTAAAGTCCCCAATAATCATCCTTGGCCGAGTCAAAGAGCCAGTAGCCAACTCCATCCACAGGGACCTTTGCTCTGCTCTGAAACATTTAGCATGCACTACTGAAAAATCAAAATAGCTTCCCTGTCATTCTAATTGAAAGGAGATCTACTATTTGGACATAGATAAAATGGAAGGCTTCTTAAAGCTTTGCTTCCACATAACCCATAAATTAGGATGCGCATCAGCCCTATTATTACAAATAAAATCCGTTGCGAACCCGAGCTTGTTGAGAAGAAGCTTGGGAAATTTATCCACTGCAATCATTGGCTCAACAATGCAAATAATATCTGGAGAGTTTTCACGAACAATCTTTGATAAGGTGACCTTTGCGGCAACCTTCTTTAGACCACGAACGTTCCAGATAAAACCTTCATAATCACTTGTTGGATGGAAATTAGTCAATCCTAGCAGCAGGCCGACCCTCAGCAAGCACATGCTTGCCTTTATTCTTCTGCATTCTGACCCAACCGGCTTGCTCTGCTTTCAGGGCTGCAGAGTCTACCCTCTCAACACCCACTCTTGCGCTAGGAAAACCCTCTCCATGATGGAGTTTAGAGCTGCCAGCACCACGCCCACCCCTTATGGCGTACCTACCACAGCTAGCAAACCTCAAGCTCTTGCGCACTCCATCCAAATACAAACCAGTTGCCTGGGGAGCCGGACCAACATCATATATTAAACCAATGTCTTCTGGGTCTAGTGGGTTCTGGATGTGCCCATGATCCATATCCATCCCCTGCCTGTCCACCTCATCATCCAAACCGAGCACTACTACTAGTTGATTATTGTTTTCCATATCATGAACGAATTCAAAATTTAAATTGGCATCGTTAGTTCGGAAAAGTAAATCCACCTCAACGCCCAAAGGAGAAGGTCTCCTTGATTGGGGTGTTGCATTCTCCATAGGACTCTCTATATAGTCAGATTCCTTATTAGACTTGCCTTCCATAACTGGAATATTCTCTTTGGGATTGTCTCTCTTCCCCATAGAGGTTACGACAACCCCTTGTGTGGCTACTCCACCGCCGTGTAGGGTGGTTCCTCCATCATGTAGGGCAGACCCCCCCACCATGATAAGCTCCAAAAACTGCACCCTGCTGCAATCTTCGTGAGGAAGAAAGAGTCGCAAGCACCATCAAGCCCCTAGGAGCATCATCCACATAAACAGCTCCAGGGATTCCTCCATCATTCTTAGACCGAGAGACCTTAGAATCTGTGATCTTCTTCTCCCTACAGTTACTAATGGTATGCCCCAGTTTTTTTGCAGAAACTGCATTTCCTCAAAGAATCCTTGTAGAGCAACTGCTGCTTGAACCAAAATAACTTCTCAGTCCCAGGCTGCCTACGTTCAACCTGGATCTCCTCTGGCCTCTGAGCCCCCACCTCCGTCTCGACTAGAACATGAGCATAGTTCCCATATATGACATTTTTGGGGCGCTGATCGAGAGCAATTGGGAGTCCCGTAGCCTTTGTCATAGTCAATAAGACTTTTTCGTGCCAATATTCCAGAGGCAAGTCTAGAAAGTGCACCCAAACTAGGGCCTTGTTGACAAGCTTTTCATGAATGCTGAAGTCAGGGTGCCATCTTTGAAAATGAACAAACTGACCTCCAATCTTCACAGGGCTTCTCCTCCACATCAAAGCCATATCGCCCTCAGAATCAAATTGAAAAATCATGAATCCTTGACCTATGGGCACCATCTTCACTTTACCCTTTAGTTTCCAAGACACACAAGCTTCTCTACGAACATCATCCAAGGAAAGGAAACGAAAGTTGATTTTACCGATCAGGGCAAATCGATATTTGTTTAATCCATCTTCGTATGCATCTTGGGGAATGATCACCTTGGTGGAATTCCCAGCGTGAACTGGCCCAAGGAGATCATCCACCATAGACAAAGCACTTCTTGCCGCTTTGGCATAAGATTTATTTTGAGCTGGAGCCTCAAAAGGCTCACTTTTGTCAAGGGCTTCAGCATTAGAGCCTACTATAGAGGCAAAAGATTTCTTCGCAGCATCAGGTCTCTCATTAGGAGTAGACTCCTTTCCCACATCTCCCAAATCCTCACAAGGAATCTCAGCTGGCTCCAAGGAAGATTGAGGTTTCCAAAAATTAGTTAGCCGGAGTTCTCTTCCCCTATCTGGCGGAAGACCACCTCTAGGATCATCTCTAGGTTTCGAAAGAGTCTCCATCATGATTTTTCCATGTAGACACTATCTTTTCAAAAAAACCTAACCAAATCTTTAAGTAATAAAGTAACCTAAAGTAACTAGGAAACTAAAAGGGAAATTAATTCAATACATAGTCAAACTTTATGTCCTAACATGTGCCTGTGACAGCATGACTTAAGTTTGATCTGGAATTAGATAAAGAAAAGAGTTAAAGAGTTGGAATGGGAGATCCCATAACAAAACTCAGTTAAGATAACTTGTGTTGATGTGGATTCCACTAACTAATAGCTAAAGAGAAATAAACTACCTAATAAGGGAAATCCTGTACGCAGACTTACAATTCATGGTTTAGGCCCATTAAAGTGGACTATTATATTCAAAACCCCATGGACCAAAGGCCAACATGTATACAACAGTGTACCCAACCATAAGCTTATTCCTAACAAAACAAACCCATTTTGGTGGTGAATCTGCAACAAGAGGGCATCAGAAAATTCTTTCAAGGAACTTATTTCAGTGTCACATTGACAAGTAGCAATTCACAATTATACAAAGCTTATCGATTCATTTGTAATGGAAGCTCCAAAAAATTTATTGTGAATGTTTTGAATGAAAAGAAACAAATGAAATAACATAAACCAAGAGAAATAAGAAAATATGGAATTTATGATACTCATCAAGTAGAGCACTCGGCTTCCAAGGAGAAATTTTTAAGCTTTCTTTACAGACAAATTCTCTCTATTTATTCTTGTCCGGCCATTATTGTGATATATATCATACTATCATATAAAAGCATGTACTCATGTTTCATGGTTAAATTTTTCTTGGACTATTTTATCTTTCCTATTTATTTAAATACCTTTAACTTCTTTATTATCAATTTTTTTTTTTATCTTTCTTATTTTTTCTAATTTTTGGGTACCCTTCGTTCTTTTTTATAAATATTAATTTCATTATTCATTTAAAAATTAGTTTCTTTAATAAAACTCATACGCCCTCTACATTCTCTCTAATATTTAGAAACTATTATTAATTTTTTTTGTTCAGTTAACAAAAAAATAATTTCCTTATTAAACTCTCATACTTTCTCTCTCTCTCTCTCTCTCTCTCTCTCTCTCTCTCTCTCTCTCTCTCTCTCTCTCTCTCTCTATAATAATAATAATAATAATACTATGTTATCCTTCATTCTTATTTAAATTCTCTCTTTCTTATCTTATCATCTTTTCATTCATTTTTATTTCTCCCAAATTGTTGTTACCCTTTCTATTTTTCATCTACGTTTTTCTAATTTTATTATTTAGCTCTTTACACAGTCTATACACATAGGGAAATTATTAACATAACAAGGGTTTGTTATTTATCCAAACGTAACAAGACACCCACTACCCTCTTAAACTACAATTAGAGACTTGATTAAAAAAAAATTTATGAGGATAGTTGAGTAAAATCACATTCACTCCTAGGAAAATAAAAAAAAACGAAGATTTTAACTTTATTTTTTCAACAAAGGGTTAAAAAATAATTTAGCATAACCATCTTCCCCAAAATCATCTACCCATCATGTGATACCCTACTTTTTAAACCCGGTCTAATTACACGGTTTACCCGGTTTAACCATGTAGGACCTGAACCAGAGAGGGTTAAGGCGGGTTCCTTATGGACCATGATGGCAAGGGTGACTTTGAACACAGGTTGGCCAGACAAGTCCGAGTCAGTTCCAGAGGAGACGGGTGTACCCAAGTCGTGCACATGCACGTATCATAAGGCCATGTACGGATAATGATGGTATGTAGCCGTATCCTAAAGCGCATACGTATAATATACGCTGTGCCGAGAGTCGAATTCCATCAAAATCCCACTTGTTGGCCAACTTTCGGCCCTCAGGTGGGGGGTCACAGGTGGGCGCATCCGCCCACCTGAGTGACCTACCCATATGGTTAATAGATATTTTAAAAAAGTATAAATAGCATTATTGTGTTTTTTATTTTTCTCATTTATTACATTAAGGAGTTTGGTGAGAAGAGTAAAGAGGAGAGAGAAAAGAAGGGAGAAAAGAGAACGGAGAAGAAGAAAGGGGAAGGAAGAGGAAGAAGAAATGGATTTAAGCGGCGCCAAGGTTTGATCTTCCCATTCCGACACCGAAAGAGTGATCCCCAACACGAGATCTACGATTGGAGGTGAGCAAAGGCTATGTTTCTTAAACTTTCACCAAACCCAAGTAAAACCCTTGATTTGGGTAGAGTTTCTTGAGATCTTATAAATCCCACTTGGGATGATGAATCTAAGGTTTAATAGAGGGTCTATGTGTTGATTTTGAAGGATTTGAAGAAGTGTTTACAAGATTGTGAAGCATTGGTGATTTCTTGAGCCAAGAAGTGATTTTGGGGTTTTGATAGAGTTCTTGAGCAAAGAAGGTAAGATGGCTTCTCAATCCTTAAATCTAACTTGGATCTAGGTTAGAATCATCTTATAAGACCTTGAATGTGTGGAAAATGTGATTGAAAAAACCCTTTTGATTTCCCAAAGGTTGGAGAAAGTTTCAGGGAAAAGGTATTTTTTCACCCTCTCAGGTGGGTTGAGATCGGTGGGTCGAACGGCCCGCCTGAGGGCACCCGCCTGAGAGGGCAGGCCCTCGGTCCCCACCGACGGGCTGACCAATGGCCCGACTTGCCCGTCGATCATGATCGATGGGCCAACCTGCCCACCTGAGATGATCGGTGGGTCATGACAGGTGGGCTGTCCGACCCACCCGAGAGGTCCCCAACGTAATTTTTGTGTCCGAATAGACCCAAAACGGATGTGCAACCTTCTTTTATGATTCTAAACATGATTTAACCATCAAATCTTGTTAGTTTTGACCCCAAGGTGGTGAAATGCTAACCCCCTTCACTTATGATAGGTTCACAAAAATTTACGTTTCTCGCGCCGGATCTCACCCGTACCGGGCGTGAGTATTTGTACACAACAAGTAAGTGGGGAGAGGATGTTTGGCTTTATTTTAAGGCTTGTTGTGCATCATTCAACTGTATCTAGATTAGTCATGTCATCATGCAAATTATGTGTAGCTTAGTCATCCTCATATGATTATGACATGTGTGTTGTGCTTTACATTCTCAATGTTAAATGATTGATGTGCTTATATGGTGAATGATGGAATCACTATGCATAATGCATTATTAGATTAGATGCCGTAGTCGGCTTGGACACGACTGCATTGGTGGCCCGTGGAATGGGACGCGATGGCACTATACAATCGTACGATGTCACATAGGAGCATGCGGTTTAGGATTATCATCTTCCCATGCTACGACCCTTCCCAACAGGGGTTGAGGTGTTGGGTTATCACTTGGGGGAAAGCAGTGGTCGCGGGTGTCGGGTTACTGTGGCAGTTAGACAAACACCTGGCTGGTCATTAGGACTGTCAACAACCTCAGTGGTATATTCAAGAGGGCCAATCGTACTGCTTTTAAATTGCTGAAGTCAGCACCTTTACTTTCTGTCATTTACTTTTATGTTGAGAGCCGGTAGTCGGCATGCTTTATTTTTTTGAGTACTCATGGTGGGCCTTCTCCGACATCCTTATGGGCGTATCGTGGGATGGAGTTCGCGACTCGTACCTAGAGTATACGCGCACTGTGATTGTAGTAGCCCTAAACCAAAGACTTAGTAATGTTTAGGTGGATGTGGTTTAAAATGAATTGCATAGCATATAGTGCATATGGATGTGATTGTTGTGTGGATTGTTGTGTGGTCCTTCTTTTCACTTACTGAGCTAGTGAGCTCATCCCACATGTACACCTCTTTTAGATGATTTCGCAGTTCATCCACCTGAAGATCAAGGGTCGGACCCCACAGTTAAGTTCCCCGATGAGGATTGGTGGGTCCCCGAGGAGTATGAACACAGTACGTATTGCACGTGCGAGGGCTGTGCTACGGGACCGCAGTATTGATGCCGTACAGAGTTTTACTTTTTGATTCTTTTGATGACCCATTTTTGTGTACTTGATACGTGAATTGTTATTCTTTTTGTGTAAATATTACGCCTACGGGCCCACATGTATTTATCTATATACTTCAATTTGGGTATCAAGTATATTGGGGGTATTTACAGGTAAATTAAGTTTTCCGCTGAACTTTTGAATGTTTATCTTAGATGTGTGTATGCTGTGGTTGGGTACTGTATCAGATGATCCTGGTAGGTTTGGGTTAACCGGAGTTACCCGATCATCGATTCGATTCTGTGTGAACAGGGTGTGACAACGGTGGTATCAGTGCGGTGATACTCTATTCACTCACAGCATACCATTTAGACTCCATAGAATCTATAATAGGAAATGGATATTGGGGGTATTTACAGGTAAATTAAGTCTTCCGCTGAACTTTTGAATGTTTATCTTAGATGTGTGTATGCTGTGGTTAGGTATTGTGTCAGATGATCCTGGTAGGTTTGGGTTAACTGGAGTTACCTGATCACCGATCCGGATCTGTGTGAACGGGGTGTGACAACGGTGGTATCAGAGCGGTGATACTTTATTCACTCACAGCATACCATTTAGACTCCATAGAATCTATAATAGGAAATGGGATTAAGAAAATGTAATACTTTAAAGAGTTAAAAGCCAAAGAAAGAAAGAAGGGAAAAAAATGGTTGCATTTAATTATTACATTTCATGGCATGCATTAGAGAAGGTTTACTTAGAATAAATAAAACATTAGTTATTTGATTTCATAACCCATCGAGTACGGATTAACGAAATTTTGGCAGCATAACGACGCTAAAACAAGATTTTCCAAATTTTCACACACAAGCACCTGATAGACAACATATATATATATATACCAATAAACATAATTGTTAAAGGCAAACTGATGATGCTACAACTAAATTACAATAAGTTATCAAGAATACAAGACTAACCATAAGTCACCAACAAAACATAACACCCCACAAGCAAGTCCAATTACAGAGAAAAGTACAACAAAAAAAAATATAATAAAATAAACAACATAGAGATAAGTAAAAAGCTGATGTAGACGGGCGAGCTAAGTCCTCAGAGACCCTCTTCATCGTCTAACTCTACTACTCCATTCTTCCTAGGCCTCGATCTAACATTGAGCCGACGGTCGTAGTAATCAAACCTTGAGTTCACTAGTTGTACATCCCTCTAGAGTCGGAAAAAATCCGTTGAAATAGCATTGGCCATTATGTCCAAATCCTCACCCAATCTTAGGAAGGAACTCTAATGTAGCTTGCCTTTCTAAGATATTTTCCTCTCTAGTGGCACTCTTATCTAGTCTTCTCAGAAGCTGATCTTGCCCATCCTTCAAGGCCCTCATAGTAGTCATCATACTCTCAAAGTCAAAAGCACTGCTCTCAGGTGGTGGGGCTTTATGCTGTGGGCCTGCAGCCTTCGTAAAGTCAGGATCAACATCTCTCGAATCAAGAGGCTCCTCCTCGAGGATATCCTCGTCCAGAAAGTCCTCCTCCTCGAATTGAGGAACATAATCCTAATCCTCCTCACTAATTTCCTCCTCATCCATGGGAACATTCTCCCTGTGGGCATTCCTCCTGTCCCTACCTCTTTGAGCTCCTGCTCTCTGAGGTACATCCATAAGAGCTTGGAGACCCATCCTTTGTAGGTTTCCCCGGTCAAATTTGTCAGCTGGGGTCTTTCCCTCCTCACCACTCAAATCCACCCCAAAAAACTCAAAGATCCTGGTAAGGATCCTACCATATGGGAAACCTCCATTCTCAGGGTGTGTGGTATGATGCTCCATAGTCTTGAGTATAATGTAGGGCAAGCATAAGTGCTCGGCACCTCCCTTCAAGGCCTTATAGATGCAAAAGGCTATGTAGGCCGCCATGAAGCCTACTTAGTTCCGGTGACCTCCTCCAGGGAGTAAATTAAACTGAACCAAATGAGCAAATACACGAACATCCGGGTAAAATGTCGTCTAGGAATCCGGACGCTCCTTGCTGCCAAAAGTGGTCTCGTAAATGTGGTCCTGCGTCTCTGAACTTAAAGATGGGCCCACGGGCTTACTCCTTGGGGGACTGTAGAATTGATGCCCAACTGAAAAAATATCTAAAATACTAGCAAGGGTGTCCACCGTCAAGCGAATGTTCACCCCTTCACCATGCTGGTGATTGTGTACTCCCCATACTGGTAAGAGACCTCCAAATTGCAATAGAATCTTTGAACCAGTTGTTCATAGCATGAACGATCGATATTAAGGATGGACTGTCAACCCAATGCAATAAATCTCTCTTGAAGTTGAATCTTGTTGAAGTCACTAATTGCCACGGTCTTCTCCATCATCACAGACCTCTTTAGAAATGTCTGCCAATTGGTTGCCGCCTCCAAACTTCGGAAGAGTCCCTCATCATAGTCTAAAGGATCGATGGGGGCATGTCCTTGTCGCCTTGTACGGAGGGCTGGGGAACTAGTCCCTACACTTTTCCATTTAGAAGTGGTGGCCCTATGTCGATTGAAAGAGGATGCGGGTTCCTTGCCCTTGCGAGAAGACATCCTAGTAAGAAAAAAGAAGAAATAATGATAAGTAAGGATGAGGAATAACAAAGGAAACAAATAGATGGGTGAGCAAGCACATGTAAATGCACCTAAATACATAATGTGGATTATGATAGAAAGAGAAGTGGATAAATCATGGAGAAATGAAGAGGGAGGAAGCCCCCAAAGCATGATATCCACTAGCACATTGCAAAATAGAAAAATAACAAAGGTGTATAAAGCACGGCAAGTGAGAAATGATGGAAAACCCCAAATCTCAATGTGCAAGTTCAATCTAAGAAAATGAAAAGTCCCATAATAGTGTAAGGCTTGAAGCTTACATGCCTATGAATGAAATGCCTATCATTATACAATCAAGATTATGCAAAGAAATTTTCTATTATGACATTGAGGTGCAAGGAATGAAAGAGATTTAAGTTGTCCACAAGTATGAAATGATGTGAAGAGAATCATAGAAACCCAGAATTTTTTTTTTCCAAGAAACCCAACACAAAAGAGATGTGTTTTCATGGAAAAGAGATGGATTTTCATGAGAAAGAGATGGGATTTCAAGCATATACAAATCTCCATGATCTCTCCAACATTGTAAGTGCAAATCAAAGATGATAAATTTCATTTGAGTTGTTAGTTGGGGAGAAAATGGTAGAGATAGAAGAAAACCCCAAATTGGAAAAAATTAGGGCACGGTTTGGGGTTTTTCTCTCATAGATGTGATGGTAAGGCCCAAAACTGTGAATGAAGCACAAAGAGAGTATCATATTCTTGTGGAATTATTGTTCTATGGAAGGAAACATAAAGAGATCAAGTTTTTGGGAGCATAAATGGATTCAACCTCTAAAACACATGTTCCAAGAAGAGAAATGGAGAAGAGACTTACTTGAGAGTGAAAGGAGCTTGGATCTTCCAAAAATCCAAGAATCGTTGAGTGAAATCACGAGTGGACGCGCCAAGAACCTCCCAAAAATCATCCCAAATAAGCTAAGAGAAGGAATAGAAGAAGAAAGGAGAAAACAGGGGCTTAAAAGCCCTGCTCGTCTTCCACTTCGGGTTGGACAGGCGGGCCGACCCGAGCTGCCCGCCGGTGGCAGCCCGCCGGTTGGGACAAAAAAAAAAGGGGGAGATTACTACATTATAGAGATTACTATATATATAATATAATATTAAAAAAAAAAGGGAGTCGAGTGGGACCATTGTCCTACTTGTCGAAGCACTAGCACCATATTTTCGGGATTAAGCTGTGGCTAGTTGCAAGACATCATACACTATAATACCCCATGTGTTGGCATATGATTATGTGCCGATGTAAATTCTAAGGTACTTAACCAATGTTTGTGTATGGTATGTTCCAGGTGCAAGGACACGATGGTACGTACTAGATCAGGTGGCAATGCACGAGGTACCTCACGTGGTCCTCATCCAATCGGTCGACCACCAAATCCTAGAAAGTCCCGCTTTATGGGGCAAACCCCACTCCCACAACCTCAAGAAACCTTTGATTAGGGTGTGGCACAAAGGGACCCACCTGTGACTACACTTCCGGATCCTCCACCGGTCATCACTCCAGGTGATGTTGCAACCATAATCCAACAGTCACAACAAGCCTTCCAGCAACAAATGCTTCAGCAGCAACAGGCATTTATGGCTGCTATACAGCAATAGTTAGACCTTCCTCAACCCGGTCAACATCCCCGGATAATCACTCCATAAGACCCACCTGTAGGGTCTGATATGGGGCCACAAGCTGGAGGTACACCTCCAATTCCGCCACTCAGCATTCCTCCGTATATGGTGCTCCCTCCGTACCCTTACTATATGGCATATGTACCCAATTACCCACTGATGAATAATACGTCAAGGGTAGTGGAATATTTCAAGAGGAACTTGCCACCTGTATTCTCTAAGGTGGGGAGTGATCCTCTAGGGCCGGACCAGTGGATCCAAGAGCTGGAAAAGATATTTGAGGTGATTGAGTGTACTGAGGCACATAAGCTTATTTGTGCGGGGCTGCAACTCAAGAATGAAGCCAACTCTTGGTGGCAAGCCTCTAAGCTTATATTGTTAGCCACACATCCGGAACCTACATGGGAGTTGTTTTTGACCAACCATTACCCTCGTAGCTTCAGAGACCGTAAAGCGACGGAATTCATGGCCTTAACTCAAGGGAATAAGACTATCCTTGAGTACCAGCAGTAGTTTGAAAACTTATTCCATTTTGCCCCTAGGCATATGAGGTCAGCTGAAGAAAAGGCTACAAGATTTTTGAGGGGATTAAAGGCATCTATTTGGTAAGTGCTCGAGGTCTTAGATTTGACAGATTATGGCTAGATTGTGCAAAAGGCTAAAACCATGGAAGATAAGCAGAAGGGAGAACAGTCCCTCACACCTGGATTGTGGAAGAGGACTAATCCATTTCCGGACATGGGCAATTCATCCAAGGTATACCGTGGGTCGTATAGTGCTGGGCCACATATAGACAGCCCTATAGGCCACCTGGCTACCTTCCTAGACCAGCTGGTGGTTCGGGTTTTACATCTTTTCGCCCAAACACTAGTACGACTCCTACAGTCACAGGGCCACCTCATCCCTCGTCTACGTCAGGTCAGGTACAAAGGGGCTCGGCCCCAGTCTCGATGTCACAGATCCGTTGCTTTAATTGACACTCCTATGGGTATTATGCCAAAGACTGTCGGGTCAGACCAACCTTTCCATCCAGTCAGCCCTCAGTATACAGACCTCCCCTAACTCGGGGGAATCAATTGTGAGGAAGAATATATGCCTTATCAGCTGAGGAAGCTGAGGCCAGCACAGAAGTGGTAGCAGGTACATTTTAATTTAATATTTTCTTTATGTTAAATATTAATGACCTGCTGTACTTATATGCATTGTTGCACTAGGTATTCTACCTATATCAGGTATACCAGCCTATGTCTTGTTTGATTCAGGAGCTACACACTCATTCATATCTAAGAGATTTGCTGAGAAACTTGGTATGTCACCCAGGACACTAGATCACGAGATGATTGTTAGTATGCCTACCGGCAAAGTTACACAATTGAAGGAGGTGTATGGGCCGTGCCCAGTGGAAATCAGTGGGAAGAAATTGGATGCACAACTTATTAAATTCAACATGCAGAATTTTGACGTTATACTAGGCATGGATTGGTTGTCAGCCCATCGACCTAATGTGATGTGTGTTGAAAAATTAATTAGGGTGACAGATGATGAAGGGGAAGAATTGTTATACCGAGCAGATGAAATGAAACGGGCTAGAAAGGTCCTCGTCTCCGCTCTTCAAGTGGTAAAGTTGTTGGAAGGTGGATATCAGGGTTACTTAGCATCGGCACTTGATGTTGATGCAAAGGTTACACCTCTAGAAGTGGCAAAAGTGGTTAAAGAATTTTCCGACGTCTTTCCAGATGATCTGATGCATCTACCGCCTGATAGAGAGTTAGAATTTGCTATAGACTTGATTCCTAGAGCAGCTCCAGTGTCTAAAGCTCCATACAGGATGGCACCAGCCGAATTGAAGGAGTTACAGATGCAGTTGCAAGAATTATTGGAGAAGGGGTTTATTCGCCCAAGTGTTTCACCTTGGGGTGCCCTAGTATTGTTTGTTAAGAAAAAGGATGGTAGCTTGCGTATGTGCATCGATTACCGGGAATTGAATAAGCTAACCATTAAGAACCGGTATCTATTGCCATGTATTGATGATTTGTTTGACCAACTACAAGGTGCAAAGGTATTTTCAAAGATAGACCTTAGATTAGGCTATTATCAGCTCTAGATAAAGAGCGGCGACATACCCAAGACAGCGTTCAGGACTCAGTATGGTCACTATGAGTTCGTAGTGTTATCTTTTGGGTTAACCAATGCACCGGTAGCATTTATGGATTTAATGAATCGAGTATTCCACGATGTCCTTGATAAATGGGTAATTATTTTATTGATGACATCTTGATCTACTCTAAGATAGAAGAAGACACGCTCAACACCTGAGGATGGTGTTACAGAGGCTGAGAGAACAACAATTGTTTGCCAAATACAGTAAATGTGAATTCTGGCATGAGTAAGTTGGATTCTTGGGACACATAGTGTCTGAGGCCAGAATCGAGGTGAATCCTGATAAGGTGAAAGCAGTAGTAGAGTGGGAAAGCCCTAAGAATGTTACTGAAATTAGAAGTTTCTTGGGTTTGGCTAGTTATTACCGGCGCTTTATTGAGAAATTTGCTCGGATCTCAGCACCAATGACTAAGTTAACCAAAAAGGGTGTGAAATTTGAAAGGGTGGAGGAATGTGAGAACAATTTTCAGGAATTGAAGAAAAGCTTGGTGTCGGCCCCTGTGTTGACCATCCCTGAAGGCACAGGTGGAATGACAATCTACACTGACGCTTCTAAGGTTGGGTTGGGTTGTGTTCTCATGCAACGCGGTAAGGTGATAGTGTACGCATCCCGACAACTAAAGGAATATGAGAAGAACTACCCCACTCATGACTTGGAACTAGCCGCAATCATTTTTGCCCTAAAGATTTGGCAACATTATTTGTATGGGGAGAAGTGCGAGATATACAGTGATCACAAGAGCCTTAAGTACTTT
>NC_056570.1:11449434-11458612 GCF_013358625.1 Macadamia integrifolia
TACAATAGGTCCGTGGTTGCTAGCAGCATAGAGTAGTCCCTTGTAGAATATAACATCTTCAAAAGAGCTCCATAGTTCTAGTTCAAATGTTATAGTAGTCCACTTATCAGCCCCTGGCTTCCAGTAAGCCAAGTAATACCTATTAGTGACAGCGGCTACAACAACATATTCTGATGTTTTTATAAGGGTTTGAAGATAGAGTTGCCTTGTGGATGTAATGCTTATTGCTTGGAAAATCAAGTTCGTAGCTGAGTTGAGGTAAGGAGAATTTGGAAAGAGAAAGAAACTCGATATGGCCTCCAGAGATTGGATTGAATAGCTGAATCTCTCCAATGGACTCGTCCACTATAACTAGCCAACCATGAGAAGATCCACAACACCACTTTCCATGAATCTCTGGGATGTGGAGCTTATTAATCTTTCGACTTGAAAGATTAAAAAATGGTCGGATTTCAGTACTGTCATTATCGGGAGGAAGCATCAGAAATGGAAGCAGTCGGGGACAGCGATTCTCGATTGTAATTGATCTCCATGAGGTGCATACAGAAGCAAAACGAAGATGGTTGGAGAGACAGGTGAGTTGATCAAGGATGAGCTCCAGGAGTTCAGGTAGAAGTTGGGACTAGTCCACAGTACAAGCTATATATAACAGGTCTCAATAGTCAATAACTGCAAAAGAAAAAATTAATCGTTCTCTTCAATAAAGAAAAAATAAATCAGAATTAATACCCATAGAAGGAATTGGAATACAGAGAGAAGTGACGGAGGGGGAAGGATTACCTACTGTGTCGCTAGCTCCAGACAATCACCTTTACTGTTTCAATCTCCAGAGGTACTCAATTAATGAAAGCAAACAGTTAAGAGAGGAAGAAATAGAAGGAAGACGGATATGATAGTAGACGGGGTATGGGGTCTAAGAGGAGAGGATGTGAGGAGAGAGAGAGAGAGAGAGAGTAGAAGTTGAATAGAAAACTAGAAATTTAGAGTTTGTGTTATAATGGGCAACTGAATTCCTTGTATTGTAATGACCAACTCGACAGTTGAAAGTTGATCAAAGAAGTCAAGGCCAAATTAAAGAACAGGCTTAGCAGGTTCAAGGTTCTAATACTTGGTAACGGTCATGGTTGGGGTGTCATCCGGTCAACTCGGCTTGATTTCGGTCTGGGTTGAATTGGTTTTGGTGTGGGAATGGTGAAACATTCACCGAAACCGAACCAGTAAGAAAATTTTGGTTTTGGTACAATTTGGTACTGGTTTGGTTTCCTTTTTTTGTCTAATTTGGGTTTGATTTTCCATACAAAACTAAGCAAAAAATTGGTTTTAAAATTTTTTTTTTTAATGAATTTTGGACTTTTTTTAGTTTCTTACCGGTTTATTTTGGTTTCAATCTAGTTTTTGAGTCTGTTCCAATTTGATTTTAGGTTCATTCGGTTTCTGGTGTGGTTCGGTTTGTTATTGTTGTTACAATCTCCCAAACCAAAACCGGCCCAATAATCCTTTGGTTCGATTTGATCTGGGTCCAATCAGATCGATTCGTGGTGGTTTTACCTGTAAGAATTGACACCCCTAGTCATGGTATCGGTCAACATCGATACCATTCTGACACTAATCCAAGCCTGGATGAGTCATATCCGACATATTTAGCCCTTTTTTTTTTTATTTTTAATACTTTTTATATTTTTAAATTACACTTTTATCTTAAAATCAGATACATGGATCGTGATAAAAATGGTCAGAATTGAAGATCGATCAAGGCCAATATTGTTCCAATCCAGTTGATACTGATTGTTTGATTCACATTTTTGGAACCATGGCATGGTTTGTGAAAATAGAAATGGGAACGGTCAAAGCCAAGATATATTCAATATTGATTTCATTTACGGACAAAAATATTCCTAGTTTCAATTTAAAACCAATAATTTACAGTGCCACCCTCTAAAGAATGCCACAATTATAAGAACATCCCCTATGTTTCACCAAATTAGACTCAGATTCCCTTGTCATTAAAACTCATGCTTTAACCCATAAAACCGTTGCGGCTTTGATTCCGTTCTGCTATTTTGATTACTTAAGAAGTAAGGGGATTGAAAGGGATAGTGGGTTAAAGGCATACCCTCCCATCATGGATTAGTGCAGCGGTGTCGAGAGCTGATTTCGATGGTAATGTTTCTTCCATATCAGAAGCCATGTTCACAGAGGGGAAGGAAGCTTCTCCTCCTCAACCCCACCGCTGTAATTCCGATGCCAATTTGAATTTTGGAGAAATAGAGGGGATGTTCTTATAATTGTGGCATTCTCTAGGGGGTGGTGCTGTAAATTTCCTTTTTTTTTTATTCATAAAAGCAACCGCTTATTGCAGACTCCAACAAACATCGCCACCAACTAACCGGACAAACCCTAGGATTGATCAAAACAAAAACAAAAATGATTAAAATGGTAAATTCAGAGAGTTGTAGGGTTTCTGAACTTCTCTTCTTCTAGAAAGCCTGAAACAGCAACGCATGGCAGGCCCTCCCACCCTTTGGATGTTCTTCACCTCAGAGAATTTGGACTCCAAAGTTTTCTGTCCGTGAGAGGCCCTTGAACCACACACAGGGGCACGCAATGACCATTGTACCCCTGCATGGGATTGCGTGCCACTATTTGTGGGTGCAGGGGCATCTCTTGGACAGAAAACAGTTGCCCTAATAATATAGGTAGGATATTAGATCTTTCCATGACCATTAAATCTTGTTGTCTACTGTTCCAAAATGAAATGGCATGCCATACTTCAGGCGCTTAGTTTTTCTAGTAACAAAGAGATTGAAAATAGAGTTCCCACTAACCATGCAGATTATCACTTAAAGAGTTATATATCTTGTCCAGATGCACCATGAACTGTATAACCTGTTCCCAGAAAACATCAAATCCTCCTTCTCAATGATACTTAAGTCAACTCTATCCCTGAGGTTCATGTAACTCAGTTAACAGAAAATTTTTGACAAGCTATGATTACCATGGCATTTTAACAAGCTACCTCATGTCCATTTACATCCAAACAGAATTACACACTTTTGATAAGCTATTATAAAATTGAAACTTCAACAAGAAACAGTTCAATCCATCTACATATCAGGTGGAGGAAGTAGCTATGACTTTCTAAATGTAAGATTTATACGTCCAGGACGAAGATTTGCTTCTTCAACCAGAAAGCTTGGAGCTGAGTTTGGCATAATACATCTCACCCCATGATACACAAGCCTAGAATTGCCGCCGAATATTAGCACATCACCAGACTCCAGAATAACTTTCTCTGCCATTTCAGTGTCCCTGTTCTCTCCATATAAAAACTCTGCTGAGTCTCCAATGGAGAACGAGACAACAGGTAACCCACTATTTAGACTCTCTTGACTTTCATCTCTATCCTGCATCACACACAAGAAGGCATCAGAAAACATAAGTGTTAAGTTATGTAAACTCCTTCCAATTTAGACATCAATAAACTGTACTTCAATAGTGGAGCACAACAAGAGCTCTATGTGTGGGTCTGAAGTTTTTCATCTTGAAAGCTTAAAAGTTAAGTTATTTCTCTCATTGAAATGGCATTACAAAGAGTCCCACATAAGATTGTAAACTAAACGCATTCAGAAAGTACAATACACACCTGATGGAGACCAAGTCTCCCACTGTGCGTGTAGAAATTGACAATGCAGATGTCTGGTGACATCACAGGAAGCAGCTCCTCCACATTGCGAAGTTTCAATTTTCCCTTTATGAAGTCATTTGAATCTTGAATTGCATCTTCAACCAACTGCTTGAATTCAACAGGGATACAGGGTGGACATGCTCCATCGATTTTCCGTCTATCTCCATATGATCTGAATTTTGGGTCCCAATCCTTACCAAGGCACATCATCTGTAAATGTAGTTTGGCACCATCTCGGTAACCACGTGGATAGAACCCTCCAGGGCCAAGGCCAAGTTCACGACATTCCTTTATAATTTTGATCTAGAATCGAAAAAAATGAGAGACACATTAAGAAACAGCACCAAGATATCACAAATATTAATGAACAGCATCAAATTCACAAAGCTCAAAAATATTAATGTACCAGTAGGGCCAAGTATGGTCAGCAGCAACCCCATTGAATTAGATCTCCAAACATAAATAGAAAAATAGAAGGTTCAAAACAGAAGAAATACACATTTTCCATCATAACATGTCACACAATATATTTATGACCATCCAGAGGATGCAGTTGTTTGTATAGCCATAGTTATGTCATAGGAAATATTTTCTGCAGATGAATTTGAACAGATCAAATAGTTAGTTTCCTTACTGTATGTCCAAAAAGTAAATGGTTCTCTTATGGATTCCTCTTTCACTGTATATAATGACCATGAATTTTGAAAGGCCGATACAGTTCCAATATTTGCACTGTGAGAAAAAGAAGAGAGTACTAAAGCCTAAAAGGATTGAAGGAAGCAGTACCTGATTCGTATGACTGATGTATTTCTTTAAAAGCACCATTCCTTGCCTCAAGATAAGTTTTTCACTTCTCTCAAAGTCCTCTAGCTCCCTCCTTTTCTCTCTGTTTTGTGCACGTAAAGAAGGTTTTAGTGCAAACAGGGATCCAGTTTTTCTTTGGCAGGTATCGAAAGGATCGAATGGTAAACACTCCAAATGTTCTGTTTGAATGTGGTCTGCTGCCTTCTTAGAGGATATCATCATTTGATCAGTTTTTCCAGCAGCGGAAGGTACATCCTGGCCAATACAAAGCCTATCTCGCAGGTTGGAAGAAGCTAAATTAGGTGAGTTTGATTGGTGTTCACTGAGCTGAGCTTTTTGGAAAGAACTGTGCCTGCTATCAGAATGAACAAGGCACTCATTGTCATTGACAGAATGCACCAATGAGTTATTTGGCTGTCTTGAGCTATTGCCTTCTGGTCTGTTTGAAAAAATATAGTCCTTCTGAGCTATTTCGATATTTGGTGATCTTTCCTTAACAAACGAACAAGGCGGAAGATTATGCACATCCCGCTGGTACAATGAATCAACCACAGCTGCTGACTGAGTACACTTTGAGCTGCTATTTGCTTCCCTCTTTGACAAGGATTTCTCATGTTGAGAACTCCGGTGATGAGAATATCTACCATCACTGCCAGCATCAATAGGAGCATTATCTAGTTGGTTGTTAGGAACTCTACTACTGGAATCTTGAACACCATCATCTTTAACATTAGATCTACATCCCTGTCAATGGAGATCGGATATTTCAGGGAATAAAAATGATTTCAACTGAACAAAACCACAATATATTTGAGATGTTACACTGTTTGTGCAAGTAAAGAAGATTTTAGTGCAAACAGGGATCCAGTTTTGCTTTGGCAGATATCAAAACGTACCAAGGGTAACTTCTCTAAATGTTCTGCGCTGAGGTGGTCTGCTACCTTCTCAGAGGTTATCATCACATGAACGGTTTTCCCAGCAGCGGAAGGTATACCAATGCTAACACAAATCCTATCTTGCAGGTTGGTAGAATCTAAATTAGGTGAGTTTGATTGGTTTCGACTGCGATGAGCTTTTTGGAAAGATCTGATAGTGCTACCAGAATGAGTATGCGACTCCTTGTCATCGACAGAATGCACCAATGAGTTAATTGGCTGTCTTGAGTTACTGCCCTCTGCTCTGTTTGATGAACTTTCCTCACCAGCCAAACAAGAAGGCAGTATATGCGCATCCTGGTGGTGAGAAGAAGCAACCATAGTTGCTGACTCAGTACACTTTGAACTGCTATTTCCTTCCCTCTTTGGCAAGGGTTTCCAGTGTTGAGAACTTCTGTGATGACAATACCTATCAGCACCGACAGAAGCCTTATCTAGTTGGTTGTTAGGAAGTCTAAAATTGGAATCTTGAACACCATCATCTTTAAAATTAGATCCACACCCCTGTCAAACAAATGAGAGCACATGTTTCAGGTAAGAAAAAAAAATGATTTCAACTGAACAAACCCACAATTTTGATTTCAACCGAACCAGGCAGTAAGCATTAACACGAATTGTTGATTAATAGTAGATAAGCAATCGCCAAACTCAAAGGGACCGATTGTAACAGCGATTATGAATAAGAAAATATGGGTAGGGGAATGCATGATAAAAATAAAAATCAATAAATCAAAACTGGGATGATTTGTATAACAAGTGTTACAAATCTTTATTTCTATCTAAAACATCTCCACCTGATGTAAAACATCTGGCTGTAACATCGGATTCGTGGAGGGTGAGCAGCAAGAATTAAAAGAATTGGCAGATACTGATAAAAATGGCTGATGAATCAAAAGTATCTTAATTAACACTATCTACAACTCCAAGAGACCAGAAAAAAAAAAATCAGAATCAATGGCAATTGTTAGTTACAACCAATCACACGGTTTCCTACCTCTTCAAGATAGTATTCTACTATTTTCCAGTATGAAGAACTCAAAAGGGGAAAGGAGAGGAGTTTGAAAGTCTTACAGGTTCTTGACTAGGCTGAAATCCATCATCTACACCGGAACCAAGGTGTACCCATCGACCACGTCCACGACGGTGGTTTCTGCCAGGACCCGTCATCCTTCCACCGGAGAAATGATCAGGAGCAGGGGTTGTCGTCGGAGCATGAGAAAGAGGAGGAGAAGGGTTGATACGAAAGGGTTTCTATGTTAAGGACAAATTGAGATCATTTCTCTTTGTTTCGTTCGATGCTTCGATTATCTAAACCGATCGACTTTGATAACACTAACCGCATCCACAATTGCTTTGAATTCTGTTCCGAAGCAGAAGTTGAGGAGTGATTAATAACTTGGGAATTTGGAAAATATATTTCCTTTACAGGGAATCAGGGATTACTTGCTTTTTTGGATTGTTTTATCTCTTTACTTCTTCCTTTTCTTAGTTCTTAAGGTGGTTTTGCTCTTGTAAGCTCCGTTTGGTTGGACGAGAAATATTGAAGAAAGCAAAATCTCAGAAAATGGAAAAGGAAGGTTAGAGGAAGAGTGGGAAGTCCACTATGGATATTAAAGTCTAGGAATAATTACATCTTCTTCCCCGTAGTTTGTCGGAATTATGTGTGGATCTAAGGGTTTGAACGATTTACGTTCCCACTTCCCTGTAACCAACGGTGTGAGTATTTTGTTAATTTCAAACATTAAAAGACTTGAATACCCTTTTAGTAAAGATAGTCTTGAGTTGAGAGGACCATTATACCTTTTTAGACTTGGATACCCATAAAATAGAGATTGTTCATAAAAGAGAGAATCGTTGGAGAAGGTGAAGTTCAATACCTTTGCAAATCGCCCTCTGCAACCAAATCCAAGTGAAGAAGAAACTCAGTCTCCGATCGATTCACGCTGGCGAACCCAAGTAAGCAAACATTCAACCAAAATGCAGTGTCTGTATACCCTTCTCTGTGTGTGTATGCCCTTTCTCTGTTCAAACTTCATATTTCGATTTCAAACATAGAGACCCAAGTGTCGTAGGCCACCGCTGTGACTTTTTGCCGGACTGTTCAGACTTCATATTTCTTTGTTTTGTATTCTCTTTTTAGTCTGAAATCTTATGTGTTTGGGGGATGAACCCAGGGTGAGCCTAGGGTTTTGGGATTTGTTGGTATATGGGGATGTGCCTGTAAATTATGTGGGAATAAACATAACATTAGAATTGGTTGAACACTCGAAATAGAGTTGAAGCTCTATTTATTGTGCGTTGTAATTGGTCAATATATGAGAACTTAGTAACTTACAATATAGGATCTATTCCGATAACAAGGTTTCACAAAGAATGCAAATGTTGTCTGAAAAATATTTCCTGCTTTTAAGCATCAACTAGTGTTTGGTAGGGTGTTGACACTAGTAAGAGTGCACCCCTTCCCTTGTCATCCAGATGAGAATTCATTAAAGCATTACGACTCTGTCAATGTGCAGCCCTGGAAAGAACCAAGGAATCCAAAACAAATGAAGTGGAAAAATGGGAGAGATGAATTGTGATATGTGATGCTGTTTAATTTAATGGAATGGTGCTTAAACACTCAGAATAATCTTCATGTTCTATGTTCATTTTTTTTTTTTTTTCATGGAATGGTTGTTTAGGCATGTGATATCTATTGTATAAAAGTTTGGGAATATTTTCCTTTGCAATGATTGGGATATTTCTAGTATATCTAATTGAGTTTAAACTTTTGGGTATTGCATATATGATGTCTACTTGGAGTGTAACTTCCATGAACCAAGCTGATGGTCCGAGGTATGTTAACGTTACATGCAAATGTCACAGAAGAGCTACAGTCAAGGTATCAGAGTCTAGAGACAAACCCAACAAACTCTACTACATATGTTTAGAGATTATAGAGGAAAAGAAATGTGGTTTTTTCCTTGGTGTGAGCCAGTGAATGTGACACAAGTCAGAAGTGCACCTTCAAACAACCCAAGCCCTCATGAGTTTCAATAGTTGAAAGATGAGATGTATAGTATGAAGATAAGATTGAAGCAGCTAGAGAAATTCAATGAAAATTTGAAGCTTCTTGGACAAGTTGTTTTATATTTTGTGGTTGTTCTATTGGTTGTAATGGATGTCAAAGTTTAGAAGTCTATGTTAGGATGTTTGTTTAGGATTTTGATATCAATGTACCTAGTACAGAACTCTTTGATGTTTTGCATGGTTGGGATGGTTCAAGAAATGTATAATTGAATTAAATATGGTAATTAGAATGTTATCTTATTTCTACCATTGCACTTTTCATGCATATATGTGAATCACAACCAACCTTTGTAAATAGGAAATTGAAAAATTGGACAACCTTTCCCCTATAATACTAACATCTGAAAATACCTGATTTACATATCCAAATATACTAACATCTAGATTCAAAAATATAAAGTCCAAAATGAATTTTTATGGTTCACAACTCCATCATATATCAAAAGTTTTCCCCATGAGTCAATACATAATTCAAGTTTCAAAGTTCACTATGACTCCATCACATATCAAAAGTTTCCTCCATCACATGATTTAAGTTTCAAAGTTCGCTATGACTCAATACATCCATTGTTCAAATTGCATAGTCACCATGAAAAAAAAAATTAAATCTCCAAGTCTCCCCATGCTCTATCACCATCTCCTACTTCTTGCTTGCTTTCCTCTTCTCCCATTTTTTTTTTTTTTT
>NC_056570.1:11458777-11508949 GCF_013358625.1 Macadamia integrifolia
CCTATGAATGGTCTACAACCATTCACAAAATCTTCCTTACATGCATGGAAGCAAACAAACAACCTCTGGAATATTGGTGATTCCCTAATGTCATTTCTGTGCTCATACTGGAGTTTAAAAATACTTCTTGGGTGTCTCTGCAGTATTAGTTCACCCATATGTAGGTAAAAAAGAGTGACTTTGAGTGAGTACCTTCATTTTTTTTAACGCAATTTTTCGGACTCTATAAAATTTCATACATGGAACATCACAACTAACCCTATAGTTCTTCTGTAGTATAGCAGCCATCGCATCATGATCTATCTCAGGGTCAGCCTGTAGCTCAGATTCAAGTTTCTCAGCTATCTAATGTGAGGAAATAAGTTTATGTCCAGACTACGTACCAAGTACAAGTGTGGTTTGGGTTCAGGGTCTTCAACAATAATGCAAATCGATGGTCAGTTGGTGAGGCATGAACTCTCCATGTACAACCCTCGGCTATGCACCTCACTGTGACCCTTGCCTTCTCATTTCTTTCAAATATCAGCTCAAAACTAGGACGAATAGCAAATTCTTTAAGCTTAACTCTGAATTCATTCACATTAAGATAAACTGCTCCAACCTTAAAGTTAGTATCATCATTATCATCATGGCAAATTACTGGCTCAAAATCATCTGGATCATAATCATCTAGCTCGTCATGACTGCCTACATCCTTCCCATGCTTACTATCTACATCCTTCTCATGCTAACGCTCTACATCATTGGTTTTATCAGAATCTTCAAGCTCACTTTCATTGTTACTCAGATCACCATGATCTATTGAATTGTAAACAAAGTCTTCATCTCTAACATCTGAATCATCTAAAGATATGATGTCAGACACATCCGCTCCCTTACCCTTGCTCCCATAATTAGGTCCCTTACTTGACTAGAGCCTAACATGCTCAGGATCTACAGGGTTTGTAGTTTCCTTACTTCCTACATGCTTAGCATGCTTAGTGCTCTTTGTTGTGGGTGAAGAACCTTGAGAGTTACCACTTGCATTGGCACTTGAATGACACAAGGTAGTAGCCTTTTAAACATATGAACTACTCTCAGAATTACCACCAGAATTCCCTTTTGAAGTAGATCTTGTCCTATCTAACATATCATAAGTTCCTCCACTACCCATTCCATAATATGTAATCCTGGGACTAGCATTGTGTTAAGGATTTGCACCTCCATTTACACTTGAACTTCCTACATGCTTGCAATGGGCCATTGCATTGGAACCCCCTCTGACTACAATTTGCTTTGCCCTATTTCTTCCCATATTCTGGTATCCATAACCATCACCATCACCATCCATTGTATAACAATCTCCATGTGAAGTACTATCCCTTGTGATAATTTTGTTGGAATATGAGTTGATGGTATAACCATCTTTCTCCACATCACTCCATGTAAAATCAAACATAGTCACTTTATTAAATCTTAATGTGTATTTGAAGAAAACAATCCTAGCATAGTGATGTCATCTCCCAAAATCACCTCTTTATTATTTGGAAGTGTAGATTTCATTTTGAAGGTCACGTCATGACATGATCTATCACAATGCTATAGACATCACATGGTGACTCCAAATTACTATATCTTTTTGGGTCTATAGTCTTCTCCGCATATCTGTCTTGCCAATTAAATTGAACTCTACACCTCACTTCCATCACTACATAACAAAGAAAGAAAAATATCATGTCAGACAGCATGTCCCATTAAACAACCATTTAAACTGCTTTCAAGTTGGTTCAATAGCTAGAAAACAAATTTTAGATTTATACTATATCCACTGAGAAACAAGATAAATATCAAATACAAATAGATCCTAGCAAAATCCTTGTCATTATTCTGTATTTGTGCACCCAGTGCTTTCAAGTTGGAGATTCTTATATCTTCCGAAAAATTTTAATACTTTATTGAAATCCCACTCATGTTCACGGAATGCAATTAGGTGCACTTGCTCAAGAAAGCATAAACAGTCCATATCTATATAGGAAGTTTCATTCCTTTATTATAGAGAATTAAGGACTAGACCACCCCCCCCAACCCCAAAACCAAAAAAAAAAAAAAAAAAGTGTTGAGCTAAACCGTTCATATCTCACATGTAAAATAACTTGCTTTATATATATACTCACACATATATCTAGAATCTCCATTCCTAAGAAAACACTGTGTGAAAACAATTTTTTTGATATCAAACAATTTCTATGCCAATTTGATGGATACACTTCCAACAAGAGTGTTCTTATGCTGATTTTGAACAATTTTGTCTTATTATCTCAAACAATAATTCATTTGCAATCATGCTCACATCTTGAGAATCTTTTTCAGCATAAACAAGTCTAGTTATATAGTAGGCAATGAATCAGGTTCTAATCATGAGTTTTTGCTGCCCCACTTGGAAATTAGTAGCCCTCCCCCACACCCCCCCCCCAAAAAAAAAAAAGAGTTGTAAGAATCCTACTGAACATTCATTTTGGGATTTTTTTTTTCTTTTTTGGTCAGTTCATTTTAGGATTGGTATCCTTGGTTTTCAAATACATGGATGAGGTCATGAAAAGGTGAGATTTCTACTCATGCAGTTAACAGTCAAATTATGAACTCTAGGTAGAATATGGACTCCTGCAAATGGGATTGCCTGCATTTGTTTGATAAGTCTCTTGCAAGAGACATTTCATTAAGAAATGGAGGTTCTACTAAAATTGGATTGGGGTTTTGTAAGCATTCAAATGACAGAGCACAGAGTCAAGAGAGACATGGCTAGATTGCTTGGACCCAATAGAACCTAAAATAAAACCTAAACCTACAATATAATGATAAAAAACAGAGTATATTGAAGATATGCATATATTTTCCTTTTTTCTCTTTATAAATTTGAAGATACAGAGGGTCCTCTTAACAAATTGGAGGGAAATCACAGCAAGAACAACTTTGATAATAGCTTGAGGATAATTGCAGCAAGAAGATCAAACGGTTCTAGTAGGTTCTTACTGTTTCTTGAGAGAAATCACAGTACACTATACCAGCGTCTATCGAACCTTCTGCAAGGTTCTCATGGTTCCTTCCAGAGGTTGAAGATGCTGGCTTCTCACTATTCCTTCCAGAGGTTGAAGATGCCGTCTTCTCACGGTTTCATTCCAGAGGGCAATTTGCAGATTAGGGCTTGGAGAGCTTGAAGACGATGAAATTGAATAAGGATTTTCCTCTTTTCCTAATTTTAAGTGCAGGGCATTTCGGTCTCTTCACTTCATTCTAGGGGTATTTTTGGTGTAAAAAATGTGACCTCACCACATAACAAATTCAAACTCACGGCCACTAACGGATTGGACTCAAATGTAAAAATCTTTCATACTGCAGGGGAGGGGGCGTAAATCGCTCAAACCCTTGGACCCATATGTAATTTCGCAAACTATAGGGGAGGAAGATGTAATTTTCCCTAAAGTTTAAACACAGGGGAGGATTGTAGTTGGACCAAAGTCCTGGGGAGGGCGGGAGGTTGAGGTAAATTTCTATTAGGATTTTAAATTTTCATAAGTATTAAATGTACTAAAAAAAATTTCTCATCGAATACGTTTAGAATACTTTTTTGGTCTTTCAGGAAGTTGCACCTAGGTTGTTTCTGGATCCCGCAAAGGAGAACAAACATAAGAGAATGAGTGTCGAGTTGATTTGGTGGTGGGCTCTATGCCACCTTAGTCATATTCTTCACAAACAAATGATTCCAGTAAGAAGGGAAAAAGATTGGTCGTCTGGAAACAGGTTTACCTGGGTTTTTATAGCTGGAGGACGATTGCCCGGGGAGAGTCCCGATTTGGTAGTTCTCCATCATAGGTAAGAGTTGTAGTAGGAAAGTGACTGTGGAAATTGTTTCCGTTATGGGAGTTTCTCGTATTGGCCATATCTCGGAGAATATGGTGAGATTCCCTTCCTCTGAGGGAAGATTTGATATCTCAACAGGTAAAATGCTTGGATTCACTCTGTATATTATGGCATGCAAGCTAGGATTTTTTTAGGGGTACCTCCTGGCGGTGCTATCAAGGTCTTGTACTGAATGGTGAGGGGTAGGTGATGTGGTTGTCTAGTTGCTTGTTCTGAGTGGCAGAAAGTCTGTTACCTAATGGATTGAATTCTTGGGGTACCCATTATTTGGTTGGATGATGTGCAGTTACACAAACCACTTGCATGTGGTGCTTCCCTTGGTACCGACCTAGCCATTCAACTACTGGAGCTTTCTTAAGGCTCCTATCTTGGGTGCATGCTCCAAACCATTTGGCTACCCACACTCCTTAGGATCACTCGGCAAATGCTAGGTCATATATTTGGCATAACAGTTTGCCCCCACTCTCTGGAGGTCAGTGGGAGTATATCGGGTTATGGTATCTTGAAGCCTAGTCAGTGGCTCCCCTTTATTTTGTCCAGGCGTTGAGGCTATCATGATGAGGAACCGCCACAATCTGTTTAGCCCTTTGTCTCTTGAACTGACGTTTTCTTTGATATTTAATGCGCTACTGATTTTTCAAGGGTGATGCTAAAGCGTGGGCAGCTTTCTCATTTGAAAGGACACCTTTTTTATGCCTAGGTGAATGGAGGGGTGCCACATAAGGGTGTTAATTGGTTCGGTTTTGATGAATACAGTACGGTTCAATTCGGTTCACATTTATTTAGCTGAAACTAAAACCAAACCATTTGCTAAACGGTTGCACTTTCTGAAACCGGGATGTTTAGTAAACTGTTTCAATTTCACAGTTTTAATCACGGTTTAATCCATACGATTTCTAAACGGTTAGCAATCAGTTTACTAGTTTATTCATATGCTTACTGAAATTTGAAAACGAATAAACTGACCTCCAATCTTCACAGGGCTTCTCCTCCACATCAAAGCCATATCGCCTTTAGAATCAACTTGAAAAATCATGAATCCTTGACCTATGGGCACCATCTTCACTTTACCCTTTAGTTTCCAAGACACACGCGCTTTTCTACGAACATCATCCAAGGAAAGGAAACAAAAGTTGATTCTACCGATCAGGGCAAATCGATATTTGTTTAATCCATCTTCGTATGCATCTTGGGGAATGATCACCTTGGTGGAATTCCCAGCGTGAACTGGCTCAAGGAGATCATCCACCATTGACAAAGCACTTCTTGCCGCTTTGGCATAAGATTTATTTTGAGCTAGAGCCTCAAAAGGCTCACTTTTGTCAAGGGCTTCAGCATTAGAGCTTACTATAGAGGCAAAATATTTCTTCGCAGCATCAGGTCTCTCATTAGAAGTAGACTCCTTTCCCACATCTCCCAAATCCTCACAAGGAATCTCATCTGGCTCCAAGGAATATTGAGGTTTCCAAAAATCAATTAGCCGGAGTTGTCTTCCCCTATCTGGCGGAAGACCACCTCTAGGATCATCTCTAGGTTTCGAAAGAGCCTCCATCATGATTTTTCCATGTAGACACTATCTTTTCAAAAAAACCTAACCAAATCTTTAAGTAATAAAGTAACCTAAAGTAACTAGGAAACTAAAAAGGAAATTAATTCAAAACATAGTCAAACTTTATCTCCTAACATGTGCCTGTGATAGCATGACTTAAGTTTGATCTGGAATTAGATAAAGAAAAGAGTTAAAGAGTTGGAATGGGAGATCCCATAACAAAACTCAGTTAAGATAACCTGTGCTGATGTGGATTCCACTAACTAATAGCTAAAGAGAAATAAACTACCCAATAAGGGAAATCCTGTACGCAGACTTACAATTCATGGTTTAGGCCTATTAAAGTGGACTATTATATTCAAAACCCCATGGACCAAAGGCCAACATGTATAAAACAATGTATCCAACCATAAACTTATTCCTAACAAAACAAACCCATTTTGGTGGTGAATCTGCAACAAGAGGGCATCAAAAAATTCTTTCAAGGAACTTATTTCAGTGTCACATTGACAAGTAGCAATTCACAATTATACAAAGCTTATCGATTCATTTGTAATGGATGCTCCAAAAAATTTATTGTGAATGTTTTGAATGAAAAGAAACAAGTGAAATAACATAAACCAAGAGAAATCAGAAAATATGGAATTTATAATACTCATCAAGTAGAGCACTCGGCTTCCAAGGAGTAATTTTTAAGCTTTCTTTACAGACAAATTCTCTCCATTTATTCTTGTCCGGCCATTATTGTGATATATATCATACTATCATATAAAAGCATGTACTCATGTTCCGTGGCTAAATTTTTCTTGGACTACTTTATCTTTCCTATTTATTTAAATACCTTTAACTTCTTTATTATCACTTTTTTTTTATCTTTCTTATTTTTTTCTATTTTTTGGGTACCCTTCGTTCTTTTTTATTAATTTCATTATTCATTTAAAAATTAGTTTCTTTAATAAAACTCATACGCCCTCTACACTCTCTCTAATATTTAGAAACTATTATTAATTTTTTTTGTTCAGTTAACAAAAAAATAATTTCCTTATTAAACTCTCATACTTTCTCCCCCACCCTCTCTCTCTCTCTCTCTCTCTCTCTCTCTCTCTCTCTCTCTCTCTCTCTATAATAATAATAATACTATGTTATCCTTCATTCTTATTTAAATTCTCTCTTTCTTATCTTATCATCTTTTCATTCCTTTTTATTTCTCCAAAATTGTTGGTACCCTTTCTATTTTTCATCTACATTTTTCTAATTTTATTATTTAGCTCTATACACAATCTATACACATAGGGAAATTATTAACATAACAAGGGTCTGTTATTTATCCAAACATAACAAGACACCCACTACCCTCTTAAACTACAATTAGAGACTTGATTAAAAATAAATTTATGAGGATAGTTGAGTAAAATCACATTCACTGCTAGGAAAATAAAAAAAACGAAGATTTTAACTTTATTTTTTCAACAAAGGGTTAAAAAATAATTTAGCATAATCATCTTCCCCAAAATCATCTACCCATCACCTCTCTTGTCTCCTACCTTTTGTTTCCGGTGGAGCTAAAAGCCCTCATGAAGAAATTGGCAAGTACTACAGTGTCTCAGCATTCTAGGTTGTTGCTGCGCTCATTTTGTTTTGGGTTTTGAAAATTAAGAAAGGAAAATCTGTCCCAAGGTCATGATCATGATACTCAATATATTTGAAATAAAATTTGAAAAGGCGACAATCCTTTCTAAACTCAAATAGGCGTCAGAGTTTCCATGATGGAAACTGTTGGATATGTGGGTTCCTAGCAACAGAAATGACACATGGATTCTTCTCACATAAGAGCTATGTTAAGATTTGGACTTCAGAAAAAAAAAAGGGCAGGCTTGGGAAGGGAAATTGAACATAACAGAGCAACCGAAACTGAACCAGTAACTGGTATCGTATATGTAAGCATGGCGATGGAGGATTAGGGGAAACTGAATTTTTTTACAAGGAGGTGACACATGCACTTGGCATCGTTGATAGAACCCTTGAGCTCGTGCCTGGAGTACCGATACGATCTGTTGCATATCACCGCCTTCTTGCGGCCATGGGCAGAAGGGGGAGGCCTAGGAGGGGCATAGTTGTATAGGGAAGGAGCCGATGCCAATGCCAATGCCGCAGGTATAGGATGGTAATGATACGAATGGTGGGGAGAAGGGAGGTTACGGGGATTTGCGATCTTATCGATTGGGTTTTCAGCAGGAGTTGTAGCCGTGTGTGGCAATTGGAGCAGTTCAAAAGCAAACAAATACATCTTCACTGTCTATGAACGAATCAACGAATCTCGGATGTAGAACACAGAGAGAGAGAGAATCAATTTGGAAATCAAGGAGAAGATTGAAATAGGAGAAGAGAGAGAGAGAGAGGTTGTGAGTTCTGAACAAATGGAGGAGAGGAAGAAGAGGGATCTGGGATTGATTCTTTTTAAGGGGTGGGATCGGGTGAGTTAGGAGGCACCGATGGAGTAATACTTTCTTCTTCGGAGACGTTTAGAAACTCAGGGAAGAAAAATCTCAACTTGAAGTTTGTTTGTTTGTTTGTTTTTTTTTAATGAATCTCCAACTTGAAGCTTGATTACAAGAGATGGGGTTTGAGAAATTAGATGAAATGACAAAAATGCCCATAGAATTTCAATTGTGAATATATCTTGTGATTTTTGAATTGTAAAATGTGAAATTTCTAATTTATCCCTAACTTAATTCATTCTTCAATAAAATTCCTCATTATAATTTGGTCTTTTTACCCTTTTGTTATTTTACCAAACATAAATAACCCTTTTTACGTTAATAACTTCCCACAATCATTTTTAGTATAGATATTTTGATGATAAAAACTTATCACAATGGATTGATTTAATGTGTTTTACCCAACTTTGACCCAGTTGACATATTTAGAGGTATTTTGGAAAATTTATAAGATTACATCAGCTTGAGTCTATACATGAGTGTTGAAGTAATTAAACTAGGCTAATGTCCTCACTCCTCATTCTATCATCAAACATCACACATTTAAAATGTTGTCTTTTCAACTATTTCAAAATTTTTAAAACTTAATTACACACGAGCTAGTTTATATGCATGTGTATACTTCTTCTCTAGTACCAGCTATGCAGCCACTTCAGACATCTTGGGCCGGTTGCGTGCCTTTATCAACCATGGTGCATAAGTATCCCTTTAGATTAATTCACCTTCTTATTTTTATATTTTATGGGATTCTAGTGCTCGAGAATATTGGAAAGAGCTTCTCTTGTGAAACAGGGGGTAAGGCTACGCACATTTTACCATTCTAGACCCTGTAGTAGCAGAAGCCTCTTGCACTGGGTTGCTCTGTTTTTTTTTTTTTGGTGGTTGGGAACTTATGTGCCTTGTCAAATAGGATAGCAATGCAACAAGATGTTGAAATTTGTTGCTATGAAAACACTAACATCATAATGAGAAACTCCATGCGAAATTGTTAAAAATGCCAATAGAAAATATAATACTATTGATACTTATAATTAAGAACCATATATGGCCCATGCTAGTCGCAAACTTTTTTTCAGTCAAACCCTATGGATAAATATTTCTCCATTAAATATTCAACAAAAATTAATCAATATTAAACAATTTAAATATGAAGTTGATGGACACACTTCCAACAGGTTCAGGTGCAATCCAAAAGGTAGGAGTAGTAGAAGGGGACGACTCAAGAAATGATTCTACTCGGTGACTCTCCAAGTTGAATACCCCTATATCATGATAACCATATCTTGCTAGTTCATCGGGTCCATAATCCCAGTCGTCATTATAATAGATGGAGTTCCCTTTGCATTCTGGATATTCTTGAGCAGAGACTGAAACTGAGCAGTTATTTCCCCAAAACAAAATGCAGTCACCAATGCTTTTCAATTTGTGAACTTGGAATTTGATAGTTTTGAAAGGGAATGGTGGGGAAACGATGAGGCCATCATCATCTTCTTGGTCATCCCCATGCCACCTATAGTGTCTTAAAACTAGCAATAGTTCCCCTAATGATTCCACCAAATAATACACATTGCATCTTCTTCCATTTGGTGGTGGCCCAGTGATTTCCCTCCCGATCGGCGGTTCAGAACTGAAGTCATAACTTACAATAGGTCCGTGGTTGCTAGCAGCATAGAGTAGTCCCTTGTAGAATATAACATCTTCAAAAGAGCTCCATAGTTCTAGTTCAAATGTTATAGTAGTCCACTTATCAGCCCCTGGCTTCCAGTAAGCCAAGTAATACCTATTAGTGACAGCGGCTACCACAACATATTCTGATGTTTTTATAAGGGTTTGAAGATAGAGTTGCCTTGTGGATGTAATGCTTATTGCTTGGAAAATCAAGTTCGTAGCTGAGTTGAGGTAAGGAGAATTTGGAAAGAGAAGGAAACTCGATATGGCCTCCAGAGATTGGATTGAATAGCTGAATCTCTCCAATGGACTCGTCCACTATAACTAGCCAACCATGAGAAGATCCACAACACCACTTTCCATGAATCTCTGGAATGTGGAGCTTATTAATCTTCCGACTTGAAAGATTAAAAAATGGTCGGATTTCAGTACTGTCATTATTGGGAGGAAGCATCAGAAATGGAAGCAGTCGGGGACAGCGATTCTCGATTGTAATTGATCTCCATGAGGTGCATACAGAAGCAAAACGAAGATGGTTGGAGAGACAGGTGAGTCGATTAAGGATGAGCTCTAGGAGTTCAGGTAGAAGTTGGGACTAGTCCACAGTACAAGCTATATATAACGGCTCTCAATAGTCAATAACTGGAAAAGAAAAAATTAATCGTTCTCTTCAATAAAGAAAAAATAAATCAGAATTAATACCCATAGAAGGAATTGGAATACAGAGAGAAGTGACGGAGGGGGAAGGATTACCTACTGTGTCGCTAGCTCCAGACAATCACCTTTACTGTTTCAATCTCCAGAGGTACTCAATTAATGAAAGCAAACAGTTAAGAGAGGAAGAAATAGAAGGAAGACGGATATGATAGTAGACGGGGTATGGGGTCTAAGAGGAGAGGATGTGAGGAGAGAGAGAGAGAGAGAGAGTAGAAGTTGAATAGAAAACTAGAAATTTAGAGTTTGTGTTATAATGGGCAACTGAATTCCTTGTATTGTAATGACCAACTCGACAGTTGAAAGTTGATCAAAGAAGTCAAGGCCAAATTAAAGAACAGGCTTAGCAGGTTCAAGGTTCTAATACTTGGTAACGGTCATGGTTGGGGTGTCATCCGGTCAACTCGGCTTGATTTCGGTCTGGGTTGAATTGGTTTTGGTGTGGGAATGGTGAAACATTCACCGAAACCGAACCAGTAAGAAAATTTTGGTTTTGGTACAATTTGGTACTGGTTTGGTTTCCTTTTTTTGTCTAATTTGGGTTTGATTTTCCATACAAAACTAAGCAAAAAATTGGTTTTAAAATTTTTTTTTTTAATGAATTTTGGACTTTTTTTAGTTTCTTACCGGTTTATTTTGGTTTCAATCTAGTTTTTGAGTCTGTTCCAATTTGATTTTAGGTTCATTCGGTTTCTGGTGTGGTTCGGTTTGTTATTGTTGTTACAATCTCCCAAACCAAAACCGGCCCAATAATCCTTTGGTTCGATTTGATCTGGGTCCAATCAGATCGATTCGTGGTGGTTTTACCTGTAAGAATTGACACCCCTAGTCATGGTATCGGTCAACATCGATACCATTCTGACACTAATCCAAGCCTGGATGAGTCATATCCGACATATTTAGCCCTTTTTTTTTTTATTTTTAATACTTTTTATATTTTTAAATTACACTTTTATCTTAAAATCAGATACATGGATCGTGATAAAAATGGTCAGAATTGAAGATCGATCAAGGCCAATATTGTTCCAATCCAGTTGATACTGATTGTTTGATTCACATTTTTGGAACCATGGCATGGTTTGTGAAAATAGAAATGGGAACGGTCAAAGCCAAGATATATTCAATATTGATTTCATTTACGGACAAAAATATTCCTAGTTTCAATTTAAAACCAATAATTTACAGTGCCACCCTCTAAAGAATGCCACAATTATAAGAACATCCCCTATGTTTCACCAAATTAGACTCAGATTCCCTTGTCATTAAAACTCATGCTTTAACCCATAAAACCGTTGCGGCTTTGATTCCGTTCTGCTATTTTGATTACTTAAGAAGTAAGGGGATTGAAAGGGATAGTGGGTTAAAGGCATACCCTCCCATCATGGATTAGTGCAGCGGTGTCGAGAGCTGATTTCGATGGTAATGTTTCTTCCATATCAGAAGCCATGTTCACAGAGGGGAAGGAAGCTTCTCCTCCTCAACCCCACCGCTGTAATTCCGATGCCAATTTGAATTTTGGAGAAATAGAGGGGATGTTCTTATAATTGTGGCATTCTCTAGGGGGTGGTGCTGTAAATTTCCTTTTTTTTTTATTCATAAAAGCAACCGCTTATTGCAGACTCCAACAAACATCGCCACCAACTAACCGGACAAACCCTAGGATTGATCAAAACAAAAACAAAAATGATTAAAATGGTAAATTCAGAGAGTTGTAGGGTTTCTGAACTTCTCTTCTTCTAGAAAGCCTGAAACAGCAACGCATGGCAGGCCCTCCCACCCTTTGGATGTTCTTCACCTCAGAGAATTTGGACTCCAAAGTTTTCTGTCCGTGAGAGGCCCTTGAACCACACACAGGGGCACGCAATGACCATTGTACCCCTGCATGGGATTGCGTGCCACTATTTGTGGGTGCAGGGGCATCTCTTGGACAGAAAACAGTTGCCCTAATAATATAGGTAGGATATTAGATCTTTCCATGACCATTAAATCTTGTTGTCTACTGTTCCAAAATGAAATGGCATGCCATACTTCAGGCGCTTAGTTTTTCTAGTAACAAAGAGATTGAAAATAGAGTTCCCACTAACCATGCAGATTATCACTTAAAGAGTTATATATCTTGTCCAGATGCACCATGAACTGTATAACCTGTTCCCAGAAAACATCAAATCCTCCTTCTCAATGATACTTAAGTCAACTCTATCCCTGAGGTTCATGTAACTCAGTTAACAGAAAATTTTTGACAAGCTATGATTACCATGGCATTTTAACAAGCTACCTCATGTCCATTTACATCCAAACAGAATTACACACTTTTGATAAGCTATTATAAAATTGAAACTTCAACAAGAAACAGTTCAATCAATCCAAATATCAGGTGGAGGAAGCAGCTATGACTTTCTAAATGTAAGATTTATACGTCCAGGACGAAGATTTGCTTCTTCAACCAGAAAACTTGGAGCTGAGTTTGGCATAATACATCTCACCCCATGATACACAAGCCTAGAATTGCCGCCGAATATTAGCACATCACCAGACTCCAGAATAACTTTCTCTGCCATTTCAGTGTCGCTGTTCTCTCCATATAAAAACTCTGCTGAGTCTCCAATGGAGAATGAGACAACAGGTAACCCACTATTTAGACTCTCTTGACTTTCATCTCTATCCTGCATCACACACAAGAAGGCATCAGAAAACATAAGCAAACCTGACTTATCATAATCCTAGACACCTTAACTTGGTTCTTATTGTCCATTTCTCTTTTCTTATATCATATATTTTATTGCATATTCTGGTCCTTTTGTTGTTAGAATGTGACAATAGTTTCTGTTCACAACCTTGATAACCTTGGCACCAAGAGGAAGGGGATCATCAGGTGATATCAGCCAATAAATGTTGGAATAAGAATAATATAACCTCAGTATGTATCCCAGATTTTAAAACCTTGAAGGGATTGTTAAATATGATTCAGATTGAAGTGGTAAGGGAACACATGAGTGCTTCTGAGTCAACTGTTCATGTGGCTATGGATAGAGCTTAATTGTTTAACAGGATTCATGCAGCCAAATCAGTTCATTTAAAAGGCTTAGTTGAGTAGAGTCAATGAACACCTTTACAAATACTACCTTATATCAACTGTAAACTCCTTCCAATTTAGACATCAATAAACTGAACTTCAATAGTGGAGAACAACAAGAGCTCTATGTCTGGGTCTGAAGTTTTTCATCTTGAAAGCTTAAGAGTTAAGTTATTTCTCTCATTGAAAATGGCATTACAAAGAGTCCCACATAAGATTGTAAACTAAACGCATTCAGAAAGTACAATACACACCTGATGAAGACCAAGTCTCCCACTGTGCGTGTAGAAATTGACAATGCAGATGTCTGGTGACATCACAGGAAGCACCTCCTCCACATTGCCAAGTTTCAATTTTCCCTTTATGAAGTCATTTGAATCTTGAATTGCATCTTCAACCAACTTCTTGAATTCAACAGGGATACAGGGTGGACATGCTCCATCGATTTTCCGTCTTTCTCCATATGATCTGAATTCTGGGTCCCAATCCTTACCAAGGCACATCATCTGCAAATGTAGTTTGGCACCATCTCGGTAACCAGGTTGATAGAACCCTCCAGGGCCAAGGCCAAGTTCACGACATTCCTTTATAATTTTGATCTAGAATCAAAAAAAATGAGAGACACATTAAGAAACAGCACTAAGATATCACAAACATTAATGAACAGCATCAAATTCACAAAGCTCAAAAATATTAATGTACCAGTAGGGCCAAGTATGGTCAGCAGCAACCCCATTGAATTAGATCTCCAAACATAAATAGAAAAATAGATGGTTCAAAACAGAAGAAATACACATTTTCCATCATAACATGTCACACAATATATTTATGACCATCCAGAGGATGTAGTTGTTTGTATAGCCATAGTTATGTCATAGGAAATATTTTCTGCAGATGAATTTGAACAGATCAAATAGTTAGTTTCCTTACTGTATGTCCAAAAAGTAAATGGTTCTCTTATGGATTCCTCTGTCACTGTATATAATGACCATGAATTTTGAAAGGCCGATACAGTGCCAATATTTGCACCGTGAGAAAAAGAAGAGAGTACTAAAGCCTAAAAGGATCGAAGGAAGCAGTACCTGATTCGTATGACTGATGTATTTCTTTAAAAGCACCATTCCTTGCCTCAAGATAAGTTTTTCACTTCTCTCAAAGTACTCTAGCTCCCTCCTTTTCTCTCTGTTTTGTGCAAGTAAAGAAGGTTTTAGTGCAAACAGGGATCCAGTTTTTCTTTGGCAGATATCGAAAGGATCGAATGGTAAACACTCCAAATGTTCTGTTTGAAGGTGGTCTGCTGCCTTCTTAGAGGATATCATCATTTGATCAGTTTTTCCAGCAGCGGAAGGTATATCCTGGCCAATACAAAGCCTATCTCGCAGGTTGGAAGAAGCTAAATTAGGTGAGTTTGATTGGTGTTCACTGAGCTGAGCTTTTTGGAAAGAACTGTGCCTGCTATCAGACTGAACAAGGCACTCATTGTCATTGACAGAATGCACCAATGAGTTATTTGGCTGTCTTGAGCTATTGCCTTCTGGTCTGTTTGCAAAAATATAGTCCTTCTGAGCTATTTCGATATTTGGTGATCTTTCCTTAACAAACGAACAAGGCGGAAGATTATGCACATCCTGCTGGTACAATGAATCAACCACAGCTTCTGACTGAGTACACTTTGAGCTGCTATTTGCTTCCCTCTTTGACAAGGATTTCTCATGTTGAGAACTCCGGTGATGAGAATATCTACCATCACTGCCAGCACCAACAGGAGCATTATCTAGTTGGTTGTCAGGAACTCTACAACTGGAATCTTGAACACCATCATCTTTAACATTAGATCTACATCCCTGTCAATGGAGATCGGATATTTCAGGGAAAAAAAATTATTTCAACTGAACAAAACCACAATATATTTGAGATGTTACACTGTTTTGTGCAAGTAAAGAAGATTTTAGTGCAAACAGGGATCCAGTTTTGCTTTGGCAGATATCAAAACGTACCAAGGGTAACTTCTCTGAATGTTCTGCGCTGAGGTGGTCTGCTAAATTCTCAGAGGTTATCATCACATGATCGGTTTTCCCAGCAGTGGAAGGTATATCCTTGCTAACACAAATCCTATCTTGCAGGTTGGCAGAATCTAAATGAGGTGAGTTTGATTGGTTTCGACTGCGATGAGCTTTTTGGAAAGATCTGATAGTGCTACCAGAATGAGCATGCGACTCCTTGTCATCGACAGAATGCACCGATGAGTTAATTGGCTGTCTTGAGTTACTGCCCTCTGCTCTGTCTGGTGAACTTTCCTTACCAACCAAACAAGAAGGCAGTATATGCGCATCCTGGTGGTAAGAAGAAGCAACCATAGTTGCTGACTCAGTACACTTTGAACTGCTATTTCCTTCCCTCTTTGGCAAGGGTTTCCAATGTTGAGAACTTCTGTGATGACAATACCTATCAGCACCGACAGAAGCCTTATCTAGTTGGTTGTTAGGAACTCTAAAATTGGAATCTTGAACACCATCATCTTTAAAATTAGATCCACACCCCTGTCAAACAAATGAGAGCACATGTTTCAGGTAAGAAAAAAAAAATGATTTCAGCTGAACAAACCCACAATTTTGATTTCAACTGAACCAGGCAGTAAGCATTAACACGAATTGTTGATTAATAGTAGATAAGCAATGGCCAAACTCAAAGGGGCCGATTGTAACAGCGATTATGAATAAGAAAATAAGGGTAGGGGAATGCATGATAAAAATAAAAATCAATAAATCAAAACTGGGATGATTTGTATAACAAGTGTTACAAATCTTTATTTCTATCTAGAACATCTCCACCTGATGTAAAACATCTGGCTGTAACATCGGATGCGTGGAGGGTGCAAGAATTAAAAGAATTGGCAGATACTGATAAAAATGGCTGATGAATCAAAAGTATCTTAATTAACACTATCTACAACTCCAAGAGACCAAAAAAAAAAAAAAAAAAAATCAGAATCAATGGCAATGGTTAGTTACAAACCAATCACACGGTTTCCTACCTCTTCAAGATAGTATTCTACTATTTTCCAGTATGAAGAACTCAAAAGGGGAAAGGAGAGGAGTTTGAAAGACTTACAGGTTCTTGACTAGGCTGAAATCCATCATCTACACCGGAACCAAGGGGTACCCACCGACCACGTCCACGACGGTGGTTTCTGCCAGGACCCGTCATCCTTCCACCGGAGAAATGATCAGGAGCAGGGGTTGTCGTCGGAGCATGAGAAAGAGGAGGAGAAGGGTTGATACGAAAGGGTTTCTATGTTAGGTGACAAATTGAGATAATTTCTCTTTGTTTCGTTCGATGCTTCGATTATCTAAACCGATCGACTTTGATAACACTAACCGCATCCACAATTGCTTTGAATTCTGTTCCGAACCAGAAGTTGAGGAATTTGGAAAATATATTTCCTTTACAGGGAATCAGGGATTACTTGCTTTTTTGGATTGTTTTACGTCTTTACGTCTTCCTTTTCTTAGTTCTTAAGGTGGTTTTGCTCTTATAAGCTCCGTTTCGTTGGACGAGAAATATTGAAGAAAGCAAAATCTCAGAAAATGGAAAAGGGAAGTTAGAGAAAGAGAGAGGGAAGTCCACTATGGATATTAAAGTCTAGGAATAATTACATCCTCTTCCCTGTAGTTTGTCAAAATTATGTGTGGGTCCAAGGGTTTGAGCGATTTACGCTTCCCCTCCCCTGTAGCTAACGGTGTGAGTATTTTGTTAATTTCAAACATTAAAAGACTTGAATACCCTTTTAGTAAAGATAGTCTTGAGTTGAGAGGACCATTATACCCTTTTAGACTTGAATACCCATAAAATAGAGATTGTTCATAAAAGAGAGAATCGTTGGAGAAGGTGAAGTTCAATACCTTTGCAAATCGCCCTCTGTAACCAAATCCAGGTGAAGAAGAAACTCAGTCTCCGATCGATTCACGCTGGCGAACCCAAGTAAGCAAACATTCAACCAAAACGCAGTGTCTATATACCCTTCTCTGTGTGTATATGCCCTTTCTTTGTTCAAACTTCAAATTTCGATTTCAAACACAGAGACCCCAAGTGTTGTAGGCCACTGCTGCGACTGTTTGCCAGACTGTTCAGACTTCATATTTCTTTGTTTTGGATTCTTTTTTTCGTCTGAAATCTTATTTGTTTGGGGGATGAACCCAGGGTGACCCTAGGGTTTGGGGATTTGTTGGTATATGGGGATGTGCCTGTAAATTATGTGGGAATAAACATAACATTAGAATTGGTTGAACAGTCGAAATAGAGTTGAAGCTCTATTTATTGTGCGTTGTAATTGGTCAATATATGGGAACTTCGTTACTTACAGTATAGGATCTATTCCAATAACAAAGTTTGATAAAGAATGCAAATGTTGTCCTAAAAATATTTCCTGCTTTTAAGCATCAACTGGTATTTGGTGGGGTGTTGACACTAGTAAGAGTGCACCCTTTCCCTTGTCATCCAGATGAGAATTCATTAAAGCATTACGACTCTGTCAATGTGCAGCCCTGGAAAGAACCAAGGAATCCAAAACAAATGAAGTGGAAAAATGGGAGAGATGAATTGTGATATGTGATACTGTTTAATTTAATGGAATGGTGCTTAAACACTCAGAATAATCTTCATGTTCTATCTTCATTTTTTTTTAATGGAATGGTTGTTTAGGAATTTGATATCTATTATATAAAAGTTTGGGAATATTTACCTTTGCAATGATTGGGATTATTTCTAGTATATCTAATTGAGTTTAAACTTTTGGGTATTGCATATACGATGTCTACTTGCAGTGTAACTTCCATGAACCAAGCTGATGGTCCGAGGTACGTTAACGTTACATGCAAATGTCACAGAAGAGCTACAGTCAAGGTATCAGAGTCTAGAGACAACCCCAACAAACTCTACTACATATGTTCAGAGATTATACAAGAAAAGAAATGTGGTTTTTTCCTTGGTGTGAGCCAGTGAATGTGACACAAGTCAGAAGTGCACCTTCAAACAACCCAAGCCCTCATGAGTTTCAACAGTTGAAAGATGAGATGCATAGTATGAAGATAAGATTGAAGCGGTTAGAGAAATTCAATGAAAATTTGAAGCTTCTTGGACAAGTTGTTTTATATTTTGTGGTTGTTCTATTGGTTGTAATGGATGTCAAAGTTTAGAAGTCTACGTTAGGATATTTGTTTAGGATTTTGATATCATTGTACCTAGTACAAAACTCTTTGATGTTTTGCATGGTTGGGATGGTTCAAGAAATGTGTAATTGAATTAAATATGGTAATTAGAATGTTATCTTATTTCTACCATTGCACTTTTCATGCATATATGTGAATCACAACCAACCTTTGTAAATAGGAAATTGAAAAATTGGACTACATTTCCCCTATAATACTAACATCTGAAAATACCTGATTTACAAATCCATATATACTAACATCTAGATTCAAAAATATAAAGTCCAAAATGAATTTTCATGGTTCACAACTCCATCATATATCAAAAGTTTTCCCCATGAGTCAGTACATGATTCAAGTTTCAAAGTTCAGTATGACTCAATACATCCATTGTTCAAATTACATAATCACCATGAAAAAAAAATTAAATCTCCAAGTCTTCCCATGCTCTATCACCATCTCCTACTTCTTGCTTGCTTTCCTCTTCTCCCATTTTTTTATCATTTTCCTTTTAAGTCTTGCTAGTATTGAATCACCAACATCAGTGGTTGTAGAAATTTGTGACCTAGTAACCATTTGAGACAAGCTTGGATCATCTTGATCATCATTGTCCCTTCTTTCCTAAAAAAAAAAGAAAAGGAACAATGGAATGTGGAATGAATATTAATGCATATTATAGTTACAAAAAAAAAAAGCAAGAAATGATAATGTGATATACATTCCCAGCAGCTGATGTACACCTTGAAGAACCCTTCTTCTTTCTCACAGGATCCGCTATTCCACAAATTCTCTTATTATGGCCTGGTCTCTTACAAATCTCACATTTGAGAGATCTTGTCTTCTTTCTAAAGTTAGCAGGAGGTGCCTCCACAGGTTCCCTTTTTCTTTCACCTTTGCTCGGTCTACCTACTCCTCTCTGCAGAAGTGGTGGTTGGACAACCCCTAGATCTGACCCAATGTCTAGCTCAGGTACATCTGGGATGGGACATATCATATGCTGATATGTCTTCATGTAGTTATCCTTTGTGAAGCAAGCTGCACAGTAGTCTTCAATTTTTTCTCTCTTATTGGCAATAGAAGCCACTCCATGCTTGCAAGGTATACTTCATATTTCCCACACTTTGCATCCATAGGTTCACAATATCAAATTGACCACATGTCTTCTCTGGAAAGAATCTGCCACCTCAAATTCATCTGTATTATCTGGATTTCATTGCACTCTGAAATAGATGCACAATAGGTGACGTAAAAGCTGCCCAAAAATACTTCCTCAACAAGTGACTGTTGTATTTTGCCTTGAAATTCATGTCGATGTGTCTACTACAATTTCGTATGTGAGCATTGGGGAAGGTATCTTGGATGACATCTGTGAGTCCTTGTGAAACACACAGTTCAAGCAATTAATTACTGACCATTCACAAAAAAGTGTTATCTTTGCAAAAAAAAGAAGTAAAAAGGTATGGAATGGTATACCTTTTTGCCGTCTAACATAAATATCAAAGAAGTGTTGTCACCAGCAATTCCCAGTGCTTCATATAAACATTCTAGGAAAAATCTTCAACTTGCTTTATTTTCAATTTCCACCACTCTATAATAAAGTGGTAGCACCTCATTGTTCTTATAAACAGCTATGGCTGACAATAAAACACCACCATACTTGCCCTTCAAGTGGCAACCATCAATCCCTATGAATGGTCTACAACCATTCACAAAATCTTCCTTACATGCATGGAAGCAAACAAACAACCTCTGGAATATTGGTGATTCCCTAATGTCATTTCTGTGCTCATACTGGAGTTTAAAAATACTTCTTGGGTGTCTCTGCAGTATTAGTTCACCCATATGTAGGTAAAAAAGAGTGACTTTGAGTGAGTACCTTCATTTTTTTTAACGCAATTTTTCGGACTCTATAAAATTTCATACATGGAACATCACAACTAACCCTATAGTTCTTCTGTAGTATAGCAGCCATCGCATCATGATCTATCTCAGGGTCAGCCTGTAGCTCAGATTCAAGTTTCTCAGCTATCTAATGTGAGGAAATAAGTTTATGTCCAGACTACGTACCAAGTACAAGTGTGGTTTGGGTTCAGGGTCTTCAACAATAATGCAAATCGATGGTCAGTTGGTGAGGCATGAACTCTCCATGTACAACCCTCGGCTATGCACCTCACTGTGACCCTTGCCTTCTCATTTCTTTCAAATATCAGCTCAAAACTAGGACGAATAGCAAATTCTTTAAGCTTAACTCTGAATTCATTCACATTAAGATAAACTGCTCCAACCTTAAAGTTAGTATCATCATTATCATCATGGCAAATTACTGGCTCAAAATCATCTGGATCATAATCATCTAGCTCGTCATGACTGCCTACATCCTTCCCATGCTTACTATCTACATCCTTCTCATGCTAACGCTCTACATCATTGGTTTTATCAGAATCTTCAAGCTCACTTTCATTGTTACTCAGATCACCATGATCTATTGAATTGTAAACAAAGTCTTCATCTCTAACATCTGAATCATCTAAAGATATGATGTCAGACACATCCGCTCCCTTACCCTTGCTCCCATAATTAGGTCCCTTACTTGACTAGAGCCTAACATGCTCAGGATCTACAGGGTTTGTAGTTTCCTTACTTCCTACATGCTTAGCATGCTTAGTGCTCTTTGTTGTGGGTGAAGAACCTTGAGAGTTACCACTTGCATTGGCACTTGAATGACACAAGGTAGTAGCCTTTTAAACATATGAACTACTCTCAGAATTACCACCAGAATTCCCTTTTGAAGTAGATCTTGTCCTATCTAACATATCATAAGTTCCTCCACTACCCATTCCATAATATGTAATCCTGGGACTAGCATTGTGTTAAGGATTTGCACCTCCATTTACACTTGAACTTCCTACATGCTTGCAATGGGCCATTGCATTGGAACCCCCTCTGACTACAATTTGCTTTGCCCTATTTCTTCCCATATTCTGGTATCCATAACCATCACCATCACCATCCATTGTATAACAATCTCCATGTGAAGTACTATCCCTTGTGATAATTTTGTTGGAATATGAGTTGATGGTATAACCATCTTTCTCCACATCACTCCATGTAAAATCAAACATAGTCACTTTATTAAATCTTAATGTGTATTTGAAGAAAACAATCCTAGCATAGTGATGTCATCTCCCAAAATCACCTCTTTATTATTTGGAAGTGTAGATTTCATTTTGAAGGTCACGTCATGACATGATCTATCACAATGCTATAGACATCACATGGTGACTCCAAATTACTATATCTTTTTGGGTCTATAGTCTTCTCCGCATATCTGTCTTGCCAATTAAATTGAACTCTACACCTCACTTCCATCACTACATAACAAAGAAAGAAAAATATCATGTCAGACAGCATGTCCCATTAAACAACCATTTAAACTGCTTTCAAGTTGGTTCAATAGCTAGAAAACAAATTTTAGATTTATACTATATCCACTGAGAAACAAGATAAATATCAAATACAAATAGATCCTAGCAAAATCCTTGTCATTATTCTGTATTTGTGCACCCAGTGCTTTCAAGTTGGAGATTCTTATATCTTCCGAAAAATTTTAATACTTTATTGAAATCCCACTCATGTTCACGGAATGCAATTAGGTGCACTTGCTCAAGAAAGCATAAACAGTCCATATCTATATAGGAAGTTTCATTCCTTTATTATAGAGAATTAAGGACTAGACCACCCCCCCCAACCCCAAAAAAAAAAAAAAAAAAAAGTGTTGAGCTAAACCGTTCATATCTCACATGTAAAATAACTTGCTTTATATATATACTCACACATATATCTAGAATCTCCATTCCTAAGAAAACACTGTGTGAAAACAATTTTTTTGATATCAAACAATTTCTATGCCAATTTGATGGATACACTTCCAACAAGAGTGTTCTTATGCTGATTTTGAACAATTTTGTCTTATTATCTCAAACAATAATTCATTTGCAATCATGCTCACATCTTGAGAATCTTTTTCAGCATAAACAAGTCTAGTTATATAGTAGGCAATGAATCAGGTTCTAATCATGAGTTTTTGCTGCCCCACTTGGAAATTAGTAGCCCTCCCCCCCCCCCCCCCCAAAAAAAAAAAAGAGTTGTAAGAATCCTACTGAACATTCATTTTGGGATTTTTTTTTTCTTTTTTGGTCAGTTCATTTTAGGATTGGTATCCTTGGTTTTCAAATACATGGATGAGGTCATGAAAAGGTGAGATTTCTACTCATGCAGTTAACAGTCAAATTATGAACTCTAGGTAGAATATGGACTCCTGCAAATGGGATTGCCTGCATTTGTTTGATAAGTCTCTTGCAAGAGACATTTCATTAAGAAATGGAGGTTCTACTAAAATTGGATTGGGGTTTTGTAAGCATTCAAATGACAGAGCACAGAGTCAAGAGAGACATGGCTAGATTGCTTGGACCCAATAGAACCTAAAATAAAACCTAAACCTACAATATAATGATAAAAAACAGAGTATATTGAAGATATGCATATATTTTCCTTTTTTCTCTTTATAAATTTGAAGATACAGAGGGTCCTCTTAACAAATTGGAGGGAAATCACAGCAAGAACAACTTTGATAATAGCTTGAGGATAATTGCAGCAAGAAGATCAAACGGTTCTAGTAGGTTCTTACTGTTTCTTGAGAGAAATCACAGTACACTATACCAGCGTCTATCGAACCTTCTGCAAGGTTCTCATGGTTCCTTCCAGAGGTTGAAGATGCTGGCTTCTCACTATTCCTTCCAGAGGTTGAAGATGCCGTCTTCTCACGGTTTCATTCCAGAGGGCAATTTGCAGATTAGGGCTTGGAGAGCTTGAAGACGATGAAATTGAATAAGGATTTTCCTCTTTTCCTAATTTTAAGTGCAGGGCATTTCGGTCTCTTCACTTCATTCTAGGGGTATTTTTGGTGTAAAAAATGTGACCTCACCACATAACAAATTCAAACTCACGGCCACTAACGGATTGGACTCAAATGTAAAAATCTTTCATACTGCAGGGGAGGGGGCGTAAATCGCTCAAACCCTTGGACCCATATGTAATTTCGCAAACTATAGGGGAGGAAGATGTAATTTTCCCTAAAGTTTAAACACAGGGGAGGATTGTAGTTGGACCAAAGTCCTGGGGAGGGCGGGAGGTTGAGGTAAATTTCTATTAGGATTTTAAATTTTCATAAGTATTAAATGTACTAAAAAAAATTTCTCATCGAATACGTTTAGAATACTTTTTTGGTCTTTCAGGAAGTTGCACCTAGGTTGTTTCTGGATCCCGCAAAGGAGAACAAACATAAGAGAATGAGTGTCGAGTTGATTTGGTGGTGGGCTCTATGCCACCTTAGTCATATTCTTCACAAACAAATGATTCCAGTAAGAAGGGAAAAAGATTGGTCGTCTGGAAACAGGTTTACCTGGGTTTTTATAGCTGGAGGACGATTGCCCGGGGAGAGTCCCGATTTGGTAGTTCTCCATCATAGGTAAGAGTTGTAGTAGGAAAGTGACTGTGGAAATTGTTTCCGTTATGGGAGTTTCTCGTATTGGCCATATCTCGGAGAATATGGTGAGATTCCCTTCCTCTGAGGGAAGATTTGATATCTCAACAGGTAAAATGCTTGGATTCACTCTGTATATTATGGCATGCAAGCTAGGATTTTTTTAGGGGTACCTCCTGGCGGTGCTATCAAGGTCTTGTACTGAATGGTGAGGGGTAGGTGATGTGGTTGTCTAGTTGCTTGTTCTGAGTGGCAGAAAGTCTGTTACCTAATGGATTGAATTCTTGGGGTACCCATTATTTGGTTGGATGATGTGCAGTTACACAAACCACTTGCATGTGGTGCTTCCCTTGGTACCGACCTAGCCATTCAACTACTGGAGCTTTCTTAAGGCTCCTATCTTGGGTGCATGCTCCAAACCATTTGGCTACCCACACTCCTTAGGATCACTCGGCAAATGCTAGGTCATATATTTGGCATAACAGTTTGCCCCCACTCTCTGGAGGTCAGTGGGAGTATATCGGGTTATGGTATCTTGAAGCCTAGTCAGTGGCTCCCCTTTATTTTGTCCAGGCGTTGAGGCTATCATGATGAGGAACCGCCACAATCTGTTTAGCCCTTTGTCTCTTGAACTGACGTTTTCTTTGATATTTAATGCGCTACTGATTTTTCAAGGGTGATGCTAAAGCGTGGGCAGCTTTCTCATTTGAAAGGACACCTTTTTTATGCCTAGGTGAATGGAGGGGTGCCACATAAGGGTGTTAATTGGTTCGGTTTTGATGAATACAGTACGGTTCAATTCGGTTCACATTTATTTAGCTGAAACTAAAACCAAACCATTTGCTAAACGGTTGCACTTTCTGAAACCGGGATGTTTAGTAAACTGTTTCAATTTCACAGTTTTAATCACGGTTTAATCCATACGATTTCTAAACGGTTAGCAATCAGTTTACTAGTTTATTCATATGCTTACTGAAATTTGAAAACGAATAAACTGACCTCCAATCTTCACAGGGCTTCTCCTCCACATCAAAGCCATATCGCCTTTAGAATCAACTTGAAAAATCATGAATCCTTGACCTATGGGCACCATCTTCACTTTACCCTTTAGTTTCCAAGACACACGCGCTTTTCTACGAACATCATCCAAGGAAAGGAAACAAAAGTTGATTCTACCGATCAGGGCAAATCGATATTTGTTTAATCCATCTTCGTATGCATCTTGGGGAATGATCACCTTGGTGGAATTCCCAGCGTGAACTGGCTCAAGGAGATCATCCACCATTGACAAAGCACTTCTTGCCGCTTTGGCATAAGATTTATTTTGAGCTAGAGCCTCAAAAGGCTCACTTTTGTCAAGGGCTTCAGCATTAGAGCTTACTATAGAGGCAAAATATTTCTTCGCAGCATCAGGTCTCTCATTAGAAGTAGACTCCTTTCCCACATCTCCCAAATCCTCACAAGGAATCTCATCTGGCTCCAAGGAATATTGAGGTTTCCAAAAATCAATTAGCCGGAGTTGTCTTCCCCTATCTGGCGGAAGACCACCTCTAGGATCATCTCTAGGTTTCGAAAGAGCCTCCATCATGATTTTTCCATGTAGACACTATCTTTTCAAAAAAACCTAACCAAATCTTTAAGTAATAAAGTAACCTAAAGTAACTAGGAAACTAAAAAGGAAATTAATTCAAAACATAGTCAAACTTTATCTCCTAACATGTGCCTGTGATAGCATGACTTAAGTTTGATCTGGAATTAGATAAAGAAAAGAGTTAAAGAGTTGGAATGGGAGATCCCATAACAAAACTCAGTTAAGATAACCTGTGCTGATGTGGATTCCACTAACTAATAGCTAAAGAGAAATAAACTACCCAATAAGGGAAATCCTGTACGCAGACTTACAATTCATGGTTTAGGCCTATTAAAGTGGACTATTATATTCAAAACCCCATGGACCAAAGGCCAACATGTATAAAACAATGTATCCAACCATAAACTTATTCCTAACAAAACAAACCCATTTTGGTGGTGAATCTGCAACAAGAGGGCATCAAAAAATTCTTTCAAGGAACTTATTTCAGTGTCACATTGACAAGTAGCAATTCACAATTATACAAAGCTTATCGATTCATTTGTAATGGNTTTTTTTTTTTTTTACTTTTTTTTTTATTTTAGTATTTTTTTCCTTTATTTTTAATTGCGTGGGTTGTTTATTTTCAGTTATTTATTTTTTTAATTTTAATTGCGTGGCTTGCGTCTATAAATTCTTAGATGACGAATGGTTAGGACATTATTTTAGATACATTTGTTTAGGATGGTAATTAGAATTAGATCACAACCATTAATCGGTTCACTTTCGCATTATTAAAAGAAATAAAAAAATAAAGTGGCTGCTCTCCCTGTGTTCGACTCGTAGCTACATTGATCCGTACGCTTGCGGTTATATTTTAAATCTCAAACACCATCTATTGTATAACAATCTCAATGTGAAGTACTATCCCTTGTGATAATTTTGTTGGAATATGAGTTGATGGTATAACCATCTTTCTCCACATCACTCCATGTAAAATCAAACATAGTCACTTTATTAAATCTTAATGTGTATTTGAAAAAAACCATCCTAGCATAGTGATGTCATCTCCCAATATCACCTCTTTATTATTTGGAAGTGTAGATTTCATTTTGAAGGTCACGTCATGACCAACAGAGACATGATCTATCACAATGCTATAGACATCACATAGCGACTCCAAATTACTATATCTTTTTGGGTCTATAGTCTTCTTTGCATATCTGTCTTGCCAATTAAACTGAACTCTACACCTCACTTCCATCACTACATAACAAAGAAAGAAAAATATCATGTCAGACAGCATGCCCACATTAAACAACCAATTAAACTGCTTTCAAGTTGGTTCAATAGCTAGAAAACAAATTTTAGGTTTATAATATATCCACTGAGAAATAAGATAAATATCAAATACAAATAGATCCTAGCAAAATCCTTGTCATTATTCTGTATTTGTGCACCCAGTGCTTTCAAGTTGGAGATTCTTATATCTTCCGAAAAATTTTAATACTTTATTGAAATCCCACTCATGTTCATGGAATGCAATTAGGTGCACTTGCTCAAGAAAGCATAAATAGTCCATATCTATATAGGAAGTTTCTTTCCTTTATTTTAGAGAATTAAGGACTAGACCACCCCCAACCCCAAAACAAAAAAAAAAAAAAAAAGTGTTGAGCTAAACCATTCATATCTCACATGTAAAATAACTTGCTTTATATATATACTCACACATATATCAAGAATCTCCATTCCTAAGAAAACACTGTGTGAAAACAATTTTTTCGATATCAAACAATTTCTATGCCAATTTGATGGATACACTTCCAACAAGAGTGTTCTTATGCTGATTTTGAACAATTTTGTCTTATTATCTCAAACAATAATTCATTTGCAATCATGCTCACATCTTGAGAATCTTTTTCAGCATAAACAAGTCTAGATATATAGTAGGCAATGAATCAGGAGTTTTTACTGCCCCAGTAAGAATCCTACTGAACATTCATTTTGGGATTTTTTTTTTTTGGTCAGTTCATTTTGGGATTGGTATCCTTGGTTTTCAAATACGAGGACGAGGTCATGAAAAGGTGAGATTTCTACTCATGCAGTTAACAGTCAAATTATGAACTCTAGGTAGAATATGGACTCCTGCAAACGGGATTGCCTGCATTTGTTTGATAAGTCTCTTGCAAGAGACATTTCATTTAGAAATGGAGGTTTTGCTAAAATTGGATTGGGGTTTTGTGAGCATCCAAATGACAGAGCACAGAGTCAAGAGAGACATGGCTAGATTGCTTGGACCCAATAGAACCTAAAATAGAACCTAAACCTACAATATAATGATCGAAAACAGAGTATATTGAAGATATGCATATATTTTCCTTTTTTCTCTTTATAAATTTGAAGATACAGAGGGTCCTCTTAACAAATTGGAGGGAAATCACAGCAAGAACAACTTTGATAATAGCTTGAGGATAATTGCAGCAAGAAGATCAAACGGTTCTGCTAGGTTCTTACTGTTTCTTGAGAGAAATCGTAGTACACTGTACTAGCGTCTATAGAACCTTTCGCAAGGTTCTCACGATTCCTTCCAGAGGTTGAAGATGCTAGCTTCTCACTATTCCTTCCAGAGGTTGAAGATGTCGTCTTCTCACGGTTTCATTCCAGAGGGCGATTTGAAGATTAGGGCTTGGAGAGCTTGAAGACGATGAAATTGAAAAAGGATTTCCCTCTTTTCCTAATTTTAAGTGCAGGGCATTTCGGTCTCTTCACTTCATTCTGGGGGTATTTTTGGTGTAAAAAATGTGACCTCACCACATAACAGATTCAAACTCACGGCCACTAACGGATTGGACTCAAATGTAAGAATCTTTCATACTTCAGGGGAGGGGGCGTAAATCGCTCAAACCCTTGGACCCACATGTAATTTCGGCAAACTATAGGGGAGGAAGATGTAATTTTCCCTAAAGTTTAAAACACAGGGGAGGATTGTAGTTGAACCAAAGTCTAGGGGAGGGCGGGAGGGTGATGTAAATTTCTATTAGGATTTTGAATTTTCATAAGTATTAAATGTACTAAAAAAAATTTCTCATCCAATACGTTTAGAATACATTTTTGGTCTTTCAGGAAATTGCACCTAGGTTGTTTCTGGATCCCGCAAAGGAGAACAAACATAAGAGAATGAGTGTCGAGTTGATCTGGTGGGGGGCTCTATGACGCCTTAGTCAGATTCTTCACAAACAAACGATTCCAGTAAGAAGGGAAAAAGATTGGTCCTCTGGAAACAGGTTTACCTAGGTTTTTATAGCTAAAGGACGATTGCCCGGGGAGAGTCCCAATTTGATAGTTCTCCATCATAGGTAAGAGTTGTAGTAGGAAAGTGAATGTGGAAATTGTTTCCGTTATGGGAGTTTCCCGTATTGGCCATATCTCGAAGAATATGGCGAGATTCCCTTCCTCTGAGAGAAGATTTGATATCTCAACGGGTAAGCTGCTTGGATTCACTCTGTATATTATGGCATGCAAGCTAGGATTTTTTTAGGGGTACCTCCTAGCGGTGCTATCAAGGTCTTGGACTGAATGGCGAGGGGTAGGTGACGTGGTTGTCTGGTTGCTCGTTCTGAGTGGCAGAAAGTCTGTTACCTGATGGGTTGAATTCTTGGGGTACCCCATCATTTGGTTGGATGATGCGCAGTTATATGAACCACTTGCATGTGGCACTTCCCTTGGAACCAACCTAGCCATTTGACTACTGGAGCTTTCTTAAGGCTCCTATCTTGGGTGCCTGCTCCAAACCATTTGGCTACCCACGCTCCTTAGGATCACTCGGCAAATGCTAGGTCATATATTTGGCATAACAGTTTGCCCCCGCTCTCTGGAGGTCAGTGGGAGTATATCGGGTTATGGTATCTCGTAGCCAAGTTAGTGGCTCCGCTTTATTTTGTCCAGGCGTTGAGGCTATCATGATGAGGAACCGCCACAATCTATTTAGCCCTGTCTCTTGAACTGACTTTTTCTTTGACATTTAATGTGCCACGGATTTTTCAAGGGTGATGCTAAAGCGTGGGCAGCTTTCTCATTTGAAAGGACACATTTTTTATGCCTAAGTGAATGGAGGGGTGCCACATAATGGTGTTAATTGGTTCGGTTTCGACGTATATAGTACGGTTCGATTCGGTTCACATTTATTTGGCTGAAACTAAAACCGAACCATTTGCTAAACGGTTACACTTTCTGAAACCGGAATGTTTAGTAAACTGTTTCAATTTCACAGTTTTAATCACGGTTTAATCCATACGGTTTCTAAACTGTTAGCAATTAATTTACTAGTTTATTCGTATGCTTACTGAAATTTGCTTTTGTTGATAAATGCTTCAATCTTATATCAAATTAAATGAGGCATTGAACAAGCAAGGATTTAACAACATAACTACAAAATAGGAGTAAATTATTGAATAGATTGTTGGACAATCTCTATGGTCCTTAATTCTTCCCTAACTTAAACCCATCCTATTTTGTTAAACAACCAAACAACTAAGCAAAAGAAAATATTACATGAAGAAAATGAAATACAAATAAAGTTTCCAATGAACACAACTTATCGTTAGTGTTCTAAACTTAAACAGCATGATGCATTGAAAACACATCAATTAACCCCTTTTGCCATTAAATCGCTATACGGGTTAAACGGGTCGATTTTGACAGTGTAAACAATTCAATTTTCACGGTGTCGATTCCATTTGAAATCGACGGGTTAAACAGTTAAAATTGAACTGACCCATTTAGCTAACCAGTCTTATACTTGAAACCAGAATTGAACCATTTACTAAACGATTTTGCGATTTCGGTGTAAATGGCTTGGTTCGGTTTTGGTAAACAGTTTTGGTTTCAAATTAAATCCTTAGTGCCACTTCAGCTTTCCTCGATGCCAGCTTGGCATGAGAAAGGTGAAGCTATGTGCTCAGTTGGCCCAGTTTACAGTTCTCTCCACAATAGGTGTCTTTTCGCTGGTTCGACATTAATTTCTCATGCCTTCTAGAAGGGTGAAAGATGTCTTTCTAAGGTCTTTACTATACGTCTTCTTCGTTTCTTCTTCTCTAGTTTTTCAAGATTCCTTTGCTCTTTCGTTCTTGTCTTTACAAGACTCCCAAGCTTCGCCTTTCCAGGACCGCTGTGGTTGTCGTTGTATCTCCTATCTACGCTGAGACTTCATTTGCTTCCAGCTAAATTTCTTCTTTCTAGGCTATTTTCTAGATATCTACTAAAAACTTACACCTAGAAAGGTCACTTCACTGCAAAAGTCACAATTGGAAACCAATTGAATACCTTTCTCCCGAACTGCCTCATCTGTTGGTAGTTACCCGTTCACCCATCGTCATCCAAATACAGGCAGACGAGGCACCAAGTTCCGATTCCATATAATTGCTATCCATGGAACCCTAGGGTTTCTTTTCCTAATTTCACTGTATGCAGATCTAATAGAAAATAACCCTAATGTTGCGGTGCTAAAAATGTATCCCTCCATTGGAATGTGTTCCTAGCCACCTATCACTCAAAACATTTATTGATTTTCTGTTGCCAACCACCCATCTTTCATTCTTTGTTACAACATCCCACACCTTCCTAACACCAAGTTAAATAGACATACTCTTGTATCCATTTTAATTCCACCTTCACTGGATAGAAATCTAGCTCTAAAGAACCTATTCATATCGTATCTTTATGTTTGATTTTCCAACCAGCTTGCATTGTAGAACCATGTTTATGTCAGAGAGCTTTCCTATTCATAGCCCTCCTTCCTCCTTCGGTTTGCAAACCTTTTTCCATTGCACGGTAACTAGTTTAGTCAATTCCACATCACCTGTCCAAACAAAATTCATCATTCTTTTTCAAGACGAATGATAAGAGAAGAGGGCTACCAATACACCAAAAAATTATGAACAACACCCAAGAAATTATCGAGCGAACCAAATCAATAACAATTTCCCTTTCCAACCTGAAAGTCTAGACTTAACTTTATCCACCACCAATAGCAAAGGTTCCCTTTTAACTTTGCCTTTGAAAATTTACACACTCAAATATTTTGATGGAAAATTACAAATTGGAATGCCTAGGGTGTCAGACATCCTTGCTTCCTGATAAGAGGGATCCTTCCCAAAAAAATAATTTACCTTTGTCCAGATTAATCCGCTGTCCAGAGAACTCTTGTTATTTGGACAAAAATAAATTCAGATTTGTTACGTACCAGTGAGAGGCATTCATAACGATAGAAATGAGAAATGTTGTCTGCGAACATGAGATGACCTCGCACCACTACTCCACACGGACCCACAAGGAGTTTGATTTTGTTACTTTTAATCAAGGCACCAAACCCTCTATATAAAACCTCCTTTGCCTATAATGAAAATAATAGGAAAGATAGGATCACCTTGTCTTAAACTTCTTTCCACGCTAAGGAACCCCACCGAACCACCAGTGAGAAGAAATGAGATTCTAACAGTCTATAAAAGCATGTGCACACAACTAATCTACTTTTCTAAAACTTCAAATATTCTTCAAAAGACCGAAAAGGAATTCTTAAAATATCATACCGTACGCCTTATGGATATCAATCTTGATTCCCATCCCTCCTCCTCTAGATGCATTGGGCATCATATTTGCCAATTCCAATGGAAGCCCTATATTCAAGTGAATGACTTGAAACGCTCATTTTTCTTCACAAATATGACGAGTCTTCGGAGCAAAGTTGACACCCGTGATACCATAATTGTAGAGAATAATTTACAGAAAAAATTACCATGCATAATGGATGGAACATGTCCAAAGATTCCCCCCTCCACCTTGGGAATCGGCACCAAAATATTATTGTTAATACCTTTCGGTAGAACCGTTGATCTAAAGAAGCCCTTCACGACTCTACACACGTTACCAACTATCACGTCCCAGTATTACCTTCCCTATAACAGTGAGATATCCTCCAATTTATTAAGGAGAGGAAGTGGCTAAAAAACATCCGTTGTTGACTGAAAATCCATGAAATGTTCTAATTAGTGACACAAATAACAACAACATTTGAATCACTTTCTATCCAAAGATTTGACACACCAATACGTCAAGCCAATTGTAGATAAAAAAAGAAAGTAGCAAATTCAGCATAAAAATTTAGTGGACACCAAATTACCATAAGAATCATGCACTTGCATTACCAGGATTTCCAGAGGAATATCCATCCACGTTAGGCTTATGCCATGCCTCTTTTGGTTTGTGTCATGCCACCTCTAATATTCATTGTTGTGGAGCAGGGCAATATGCAGCATCAAAAGATTTAGCAACAAGATATTCATCCATTGTCCTTACTTGAATTGGCATAAGAAGGGCTGCATCTCTAATATTCTTGATCAATGCTTCAAAAATATGATCCGAATGTCTAAATTTATTTTCATATCTTTGTTGATTGTGTTCCAACTAGATTTGCATGGAAATGAGGATAAACCTTGATAACCATATGTTGTAAATCAACACTAGATGCACTTTCCTTTTCCAGCAAGCCAAGACGTCAATAAAAGATGTAGGGCTCGGCCATGAAAGATTAAAAATACTAAGGAATTGGCTCCAAATTTTCTATGCCACTTGTGGTAAAAGAAAAAAATGTGAAAAATATCTTGAGTGACGTAAGCAGAGGAAGCATCTAGACAAAAGGGACACACCACATAAATGAGAAAGACCCCATCATCATATCTTTTCTTACATTTTTCTCTCCAACTAAATCTAAATTTTCTTGATTTTTAGTTAATTCCTTAGGCTTAGAAGTGAAGTGATAGGATCAAGTCCTATCCGACAGCATACTCTAGCTCCTCATTGTGTCTATCTCTTTCCTCCTAAGATAGGGGAAAATATATTATTTCATAGGAGGAAGGAGAGATAGACACTGGAAGTAGGGGTGTCAATTCCTAAATCAAATCGGTAAAATCGATCGGATCGAACCGATAACAACACGGACCAAACCGAACCAAAGCTTTATTGGTTCGGTTCGGTTCGGTTTGGAGTATTGCAACCCCAAAACCAAATCGAACCGCACCAGAAACCGGATGAACCCGAAACCAAACCGAAACAGACTCAAAAACCCAGACCGAAACTGAAACCAAACCGGTAAGAAACTGAAACACTCTAAAATTCATTAAAAAAAATCAAAATTTGCATAGTTTTGTATACATTTGTATGGAAATTCAAATCCAAACTAGAGCAAAAACCAAAACCAACCCGGTTACAAATCGATTTAAGAAACCGAAGACAAATCGAAACCAAACCGCACCAAAACCGAAATTTTCTTATTGGTTTGGTTTCGGTTTCAACTTTTCCACACCGAAACCAACTCAACCCAGACCAAAACCGAGCCGGACCGACCAATTGACACCCCTAACTGGGAGGCACTAGTGTATGACAATATCTACCTAGTTGCACGACTACTGCATTAGCACCAAGGCCAATGGAAGTGTGTGCATAGGCATCCAACTACATGTGCATAGACATCCAACTACATCCATCCATGCACACATGCATACGATAAGATTCGATCTCACAATCTCTTCCCTTAGACGCCAACTCTTCAAACCAAAACTGCCACCGCTAAACTCAGCTAGCGTTTATCTGACATAGGCGAACGAACAACTTGTAATATCCTATCCATGACGAAGAGTATTTATTGCAATTTACCAAAATTCTCATATTAACATCACCTTTACTTTGTGCTTACATGATATCACCATTCGGTGTTTCATGGTAAGCATGACATCAGCAGTCAGTTGGGGACAGTAACAATTTCCATACTTATCTCTCTCTCTCTCTCTCTCTCTCTCTCTCTCTCTCTCTCTCTCTCTCTCTCTCTCTCTCTCTCTCTCTATCTATTAAATGACAAGCGAAGCACTCTCGTTTTTTTGGTAAGAACGAAGCACTCACTGGTCACTGGTTGTCTCCTCCTTCTTACCTTAATGGATCAGCTGAAATACCACCTAATCGGAGTCATCACTGTCTCGATCATGATTTTCCCGGTGACATTATCCAACGTCAACCAAAATAGTTTTTCCTTTTCTACTTTCAATCAAACCCATTTAAACCTCTTCTCCGTTCTAGGCGATGCATCAATCTCTGAAAGATCATTGGAGATGACTCCAGATTCGATGAAACCCAACATAAACCTCCAAAAAAAGTCCGGTAGAGTTCTTCTCCAACAACCATTCAAGCTCTGGGAAGAAATAGTTTCATCAAGATCACTACATACAAGATCTTACAAAATTGCATCTTTCACTTCAAAATTTCTCGTAAACATCTATCGTCCTCCACTTTCAAACATCGGTGAAGGTATGGCTTTCCTTATTGCTCCTGAAGATTTTTCACTTCCATCAAATAGTCATGGCCAATGGCTTGGGTTAACAAATGAAACCCTTGATGGAAACCCATCTAATAAGTTCATAGCCATTGAACTGGACACAGTGAAACAAGATTTCGATCAAGATGGAAACCATTTGGGTCTCAATATCAACAGTGTTCGATCTTTTAAGACTTTCTCACTTTCCAACGTTAATATTCAGATCTCCTCTACTAATCTAGTTGTTTGGGTTGAATATAATGGCCAGACTAGAATTTTGGAAGTTTATATGGCTAAGGAAGGGGAGAAGAAACCTAGAAGTCCATTTATTAGTGAGGAAGTGAACCTAGTGGAGCATTTGAATCAGTATTCCTACATGGGTTTTGCTGGATCAACAGGAAATAACTATGCTGAGATAAATTCTGTACTGCAATGGGATCTTATAGTGGAGGAATTGCCTAAACAAAAAGATTACACTTGGGTTCTAGTGTTGGAGATGGTGGTGGGAGGTCTTGCAGGGATGACTATATTGAGTGTGGTAGCTTACAAGCTTCTTGGGTGGTTGAATAAGGAAGAGGAGAAGAAAGATATGACGTTAGGGGAGAGGCTGAAGAGCTTACCAGGGACACCAAGGGAGTTCACTTATAAGGTTCTTAAGAGAGCGACCAATGATTTCGATCAAATGCAGATGGTTGGACATGGTTCATATGGAGTTGTCTACAAAGGGATATTGCAGGAGGAGAATATGGAAGTTGCAGTGAAGATGTTCTACAGAACCGTTGTTAAGAGTAGAAATTCTTTTCTATCTGAGATTTCCATCATCAGTCGGCTGCGACACAAACATCTCGTACCATTGATTGGTAAATTCTTTGTAGCATTTTCAGTGTTTTAGTGTTTTGTTTAGAACCAGTCTGCATGACTTTTTTTTTTTTTAATCTCAATTGCTTTTGTTGATAAGATCTTGGAGATAGCATCTAATGAATTGATCAATCTTGAAGCGGAAAAACTCAAACCCTAGGGGTTTAGACATAAGCAGGTTAACCCTAGTTATCTTTCTAGTAACACAGGATTTATTTATTTATTTATTTTTTTTGAGTGTGGAGACTAAATCACTGTTTTTAAGAAGCTTACCTAGAATCAATGAAAATCACTTGGTTCAAGAGCTTCACTAGACCTATGAAGCTCTTTAGTTCTCAGAGAAATTGATTGGAAATCTTGGTGTGGTTATATAAGTACATTTTTAGTGTTTGGGCCTAGCAACTCAACACATTTCTTAGGTTCTTTTGGAGTTTGGGGTTTGGTATTTTTACGAGTCGCATCTCTATATCGAGGGAATTTATTTTTTGAATGTTATTCATTTTATTGTGAAAAGAAATAGAAAGAGCATAAAAAGCACATGATTTCATATTTTATCCGTATTATATTTTACATTAATATTGTTTGTGGAATCAATCAAAAAATCATCCTAATTGAACTATGATAAAACATATAACTTGACCTTATCCAACTCATTGTATTCTAGGAAGGGATGCTTTTTGGAGTTTCCATTGATTCATTTTCAAGTTCCAATTACGATTTAGGGAAATATTTTTATTGCATTAGGTGGATTATTTATAGCTAACCAATACATAAAAAGACATATGTGGAGAAAAAAAAATCTAAATAGCTTTAGATTTGTGAACTCTTATAGCCCGTTTGGTAACAATTATGTTCTGAGAACGTCGTTCTTTTACAAAATCATCTATTTATGTTACTTCATTAAAAGATGATATTTTGACATTTGGTGAACCTATTCTGGATCCCTTCTGGGGACAATTCCTGGAGTGAAATGACGTTTGGTAAAAACTGTTCTTAGACCCGAGACATTCCTCATAGCCTCATGAGTTTGGGGAGCCACAACAACACTAGAGCCACTACTACTTCTGACAAAGGCTGTGGTTGAGCCCCAATTACAATGCCGCCTGCTTTGACCCAAAGAAGCCATGGAATCAATGCATGCAAATGCCCCATTTGCAAATGAAGTCTCTTGGGATAGTCCAGGATTGAACCCCAGTGATTCAAACCAATTCGTCCTGCCCACCTGACTCCCTTGCCCCTCAGTTGCGTTCATCTGCAACAACCTCGTCGGAATGGGCTTTCCGAGTGTTGCCTGAATCCAACCTCCTTGAATCTGGAAAATTTCATGTCTACCTTCAAGAATTGAAATGCCTCTACCAAAGTCCATCTCCAGACTACCAGGGTCTTCACAAGCCTTGTCTGCAATGATATAGTAGTGCAAGTCAATCTCTACTTTTTCCACCAAAGCTTAAATTATATGGAAATTGCTCTTCATCAAACCCCATTGTCTAATCTTTCTCTACATTGTTCCAATAGTTGCAGAAAATCATAGAAGCTAGAGTAGCACACAGATGAAAAAAAGAAGAAAATAAGAATCCTTAGAAGAGGAAAATGGGAAAAAAGCGTATGGTAATTCCTCTCTTATTTCTGTGCCAAGAAATGAACCGGTTCAAAATATCATCTCAAGCGTGGGGATCAAGTAACACCTTTTAGGTGTTTCTTCATTTAAAGATCATCTTAGGGGAAATAAAATACAAATATAATCCCGAAAATCCCGATAACTTTAATCATCCCAACCTCAAATCCAAAGCCTTCTATCTCGTTCAACAAAGAGAGAAGCCACCCCTATTACCAAGGGCCTCTATTTTCCGATCACAACTGCAAGACGTTGAACTTCGGTCGCTGAACCTCACTACTCGACCCTGCTCAATGCTCTTCTCAAATCTTTGCTCCTCATCTTCTTCTCCGTCCTTGGCTCTACCCTGTGTTGACTTTGCCAGTTCTTCCTTCGAGGTCAACAATCCCTTGGGAGAAGGGCAAGGTTCAAGTCTCCCTCTCTCTCCTCTCCATTCATTAGAAGGCGTCGCTGCTTGACAGAGGTCTGATGTTCTCCAATTGTCGCTGCAACTACGGCTGAGCTTCATGCCCCAATCACCACTGTATTTTCGGGATTAGATTTGTATTTTATTTCCCCTAAGATGATCTTCGAATGAAGAAACACTTAAAAGGTGTTACTTGATCCCCACTCTTGAGATGCTATTTTGGACTGGTTCATTTCTTGGGCATAGAAATGAGAGAGGAATTACCAAATGCTTTTTTTCCCATTCTCCTCTTCTAAGGATTCTTTTTTTCTTCTTTTTTCATTTGTGTGCTGCTCTAGCTTCTATGATTTTTTGCAACTATTGGAGTAGTGTAGCGAAAGATTAGACAATGGGGTTTGATGAAGAGGAGATATAAGGAAAATCAGCAATTTCCATTCAATTTAAGCTTCGGTCGAGAAAAGTAGAGATTGACTTGCTCTATATCATTGCAGACAAGGCTTGTGAAGACCCTGGTAGTTTGGAGATGGACTTTGGTAGAGGGCTTTCAATTCCTAAAGGTAGACATGAAAATTTCCAAATTCAAGGAGGTTGGATTCCGACAACACTCGGAAAGCCCATTCTGACGAGGTTGTTGCATATGAGCGCAGCTGAGCGGCAACAGAGTCAGGTGGGCAGGACGAATTGGCTTGAATCGCTGGGGTTCAGTCCTGGATTGTTACAAGAGACTCTAGCTACAAATGGGGCAACTGCATACGTTGATTCTATGGCTTCTCTTGGTTAGAGTAGACGGCATAGTAATTGGGACTTGACCACAACCTTTGCCAGAAGTAGTAGCGGCTCTAGTGGTGTTGTGGCTTCCCAAACTCATCAAACTATGAGGAATGCCTCAGGTCTGATAACGGTTTTTACCAAACACCATTTCGCTCCAGGAATTTTTCCCAGAAGGGTTCCAGAACAAGTTTACCAAACGCCTAAATAGAGTCAAAATATCATCCTTTAATGTAGTAACACAAATAGATGATTTTGTAAAAGAACGACATTCTCAGAACAGAATCATTACTAAGCGGGCTCTAAAGTTTCACAACCACATATAGAACTAGAACAAAAAATAGTTTTGGGCAGAGGCTATTTAAAGGTTGTCTTGAAGACCACTAGCAAATTCTTATTTTATTTTTAAATAAGCCTTTTTTATTTCATTTTGTGTGGGAAAACTCCGAAGAAGGAGAAAATTTGTTGCACTAGTGTATATAGGGCATTGAACATACATATAGTGGTGGTGGTCATTTTGGGGCTGTTGTAATCATCTTTATTTTCATTGCCCAATGGATTTTTTTTCATAAGGCCAACAAAGAATTTAATAAAGAAAGAATGAATGAAATACAAGATTTCCTAAAAAGCAAACAAAAACTCAATTCCCTACTCCATCTTTGGCATTGCCATCAGCAAAGAGAGGGAATTAAGACTGACAACACTTCAATTAACATGATCCAAGGATCAGGAAATTGTGAACCTCGGCTTTCCCACTGCATCCCATTTTATGTCATTGATAGTGAATCTTGGGGGGGCTAACCCACTTTGAAGAGTATCGAGTAGTTGTCGCTTGCTTTGCTAAACCATCACCAACATTATTAACTTCCCAGAAACAATGATAGACACTGCAATTAATCTTATCCAAGTAACTCATAAGCCACAGCTATTTGCAATTCCATGGAATCGCTTTCGTCAGAACATGCCAAACCACAGCCTGAGAATCACATTCCAAATCAATCCAGGTTATGTCTAATAACTTGGCCTCCCTCATTGTTTCAAATGACACAGTAAAATCACCTCCGAAAGTTGTAGAAACATCATGGAAAGAAGAAAAATAGAACAAAGCTAGCCCCAGATGATTTCTCACAACTCCTCCCGCTCCAGCATTAATCAGGTTTCCTAACGAGCACCCATCTATGTTGATTTTATAACAGCCCACAGGAGGTTGTTCCAAAAGAGTTCTCTAACTGATTTCAGCTTTGGAGATGCCCTCACTAGCTGAAGAGACGCAAACAATAGCAAGTCTTTAAGGATTTGATAATCACCAAAGAAATAATGGTGTGATTTTTCAGCTCATTAAATACCGCCTTCACCACTAGATATCTTACTACAATTTTCATATCTTCTTTGATTCCTTTCTAGCCAAATATGGTGAAGGTCATAGATTATTGTGACCAACCAGGTTTGCTTACATGGCGAAGATAAAGCCTTCCTTTTTCCACCAAGAAAAAGGTTACTAGATGGAGGAAAACTAGACCATCTCAGATTAAAAAAAAAAAAAAAAAAAAGGCTACTTCCACATCATCTTCGAGAATAACAATGAAGAAATATATGATTTATAGACTCAGATTCAGCTTGGCAAAAAGAGCATCTAGAGACCAAAGGGACAACATAAAACCTGACCTTCTCATCCGTTGGAATCCTGCCATGAGCCACCCAAACAATGAAGTGCTAGAAGAAATTCCTTTAGCCCAAATTGTGGCATACCAAGGAAAATCCATTGATTTGGAACGTAGATCTTCCTAGGTCGAGTGGACTGTATAATTGCCCGATTGAGTAAGAGCCCAAATTTACCTATTTGCCTACCAAACCGAAGGAAGGGAAAAATTCTTGACCTGATTGCAAATATTTTGCAGAGGGGAAGAATGCACCTACGAAAGATCCTACGTCCCATTAATAATAAAATCCACCACCTTCACCTCTAAGGGTTGCTCAGGGTCGCAATCAATAGAATCTCTAATTGGAGTTCTAGTCATCCATCGATCCGACCAGAAAGATATATCGGAATTGTTAGCCACATTCCACCTTTCGTTTGAAACCATGAACTCCCAAATCTTCTTTATTCCAGAGAAAATAGAAGAACAAACATACAACGATTTGGGAGAGCCTGATAGTGATAAGAAACGACCCCTCAGAAAACTTGCAACCTTTGACTTATTAGTTTTAATGTACTAAGCTAGTTTTGCAATCATAGCCATATTGTCATCCCTCAATCTAAGAATACGCAAACTGCCTTCAGACTTAGGTCTGCAAACGTCCGACCACTTAACTGAAATTGTTCTTGAGGTCTCTGCTTCCCCACTCTAGATAAAGTTCCTAATCCGATGTTCCATTAAAGAAATAGATGCCGCTGGCCACAAGTATACTGCAAAATTTTGAATGGGAATGCTACGAATTACAGACTTGACAAGCTCAGCTCAACCCACCATAGACAACATTTTACCCTTCCACCCAACTAGATTAGCCTTGAAGTTATATACTAGTGGTATGATCAAGTCTTTCTTCACACAATCTTTAAAAATTTCCACCCCCAAATATCAAGTTGGAAAGTTACACTCTGGGATATTCATGACCTCTTTGATACAACGTTTTCTCCACACAGGAATTTTCCCCAGAAATAGCATGCTCTTCTCCATACTTATTATCTGCCTAGAATATGATTCGAACTTGTCCAAGAATCTTCTAAGTTGCTTCACCTCTCTGAAGTCTACATTAATAAATACAAAAATATCATCAACATAGAGTAAATTTGAGGGAATATCTACATTCTTGGGACCAGGCAGAGAGCATATTTTCTTCTCCAACAAGAAAACATTAAGCCAATGGCATAGTATCTCCTTTGCAATGATAAACAAGATGGGGGAAAGAGAGTCCCCTTGGCAAAGGCCCCCTCCACACCTCAAAAAAACCCATCAGTGCCACCGTTGATCAGAACCAATAGCTAGGTAGATACCAAAATCCTATGCAACCTATCAATTAAGCAATGAGAAAAACCAAACTTGAGCATAACCTCAAATAAAAATATTCAGTCAAGTGTATAGTATGCCTTCTGAATGTCAAGATTGAGCACGATATCTCCTCCAAATGACTTGGTGTGCATCAAATCTTCCAATTCTGAAGCTATGCAGATAATAGAGGAAATAATATTTTCCATCTGGAATGCCCCTTGCTCTTCAAATATCAGCCTAGGCAGTAGAGAAAAAAACACATGGCCAATATTTTTGGAATTATCTTGAAAAGAAAATTCCCAAGGCATATTGAACAGAATTGACTCACCCTAGACGCTCCAGCCACTTTAGGTATCAAAGGCAACAAGTTCGAATTGATCCGTTTAGTGATGACACCCTCAAAGAAAAAATTATGAACATCCAAAGTGACTTCACGACCCACAATACACCAACACGTCCTAAAGGAGGAGCTTGGGAAACCATTAAGAACTGGGGCACTCGATGGATCTAGGTCAAATACTGCAGCTTTGACATCATCCTCCGTTGGGGGAGATTTCCAGAAATATGTTCTCTTCCAAATTGATAATTGCACAAATACATTCTAGGATCTACAAGCACTGCAACTCCCTCAAATTTCTTATGAAATCTCTCAAATTGGTCAACCACAAATTGGTCTATGGTCGAGAAATACATCAAAGCCCTAGAAAAGTCCCCTTGTATCTCCCATCCTAGCCCTCCATTGCTTAAGCCACTAGCTCTAGGAAAGCTAGCGGCGTTCCCAAACTCCACTCTTAGCTTATAATCATGTTGATCCCTTTTCATTGATTCCGTATGCTTCATTAATATTTAAGTAAAATTGATGACAAAAAGATTTGCAAGTAAACATTTTATGTTGTAAAAACCAAACATTTTTCCTTTTTTGTGGGTTTATTTACTTTGAAATGATAGAAGTTTTACTCCAAATCCAAGAGATTGCTTTGTGAAAAGATGTTTCTTTATATATGGATCCCACTTTTTAGATTTCCTTGAAAGTTCCAATTATCCTTATTGTTACATTAGCTGCTATGTGTTTTGTATCCTTCTTGCTTCTTTATTTTATTTTATTTTATTTTTGGCTAATGGATTATTTATAAAATTGTTATAGTATAAAATTGGCTTGTAGATGCAAGGCAAAACTAGGTTACCTTCTAAAAGCAGAAAATGATTGAAATTTCAGTTGTTTCACTTAATGCATAGTATTGATTAGGAGCTAATGTATTTATCGTGGACGAATATTTGTCGTATTTCATTTGTTTGTTTTCGTTTTATTTTTTTTTTATTAAGTGATCTTGAACCTAGATGTAGTTATAATGTAAATCTGTTATCTTGAAGGTTATTCTAAGATTTCTATCAGTTTATTAATTGAGTATCTAAGATGTTGCATTCTAAAAGGTTGCTTGAATCGACTGTAATGCAGGAAAATCTGACTGAAGCTATACTGTTTTACATTGTAAAACCACTAAAGATTTATGGTAGATAATTTATAATATGGTAGTGTATACATTTATAAGTATGAATCTTTAGCCATGCTTATTTTTATTAAATAAGGTAATCACAATTTTTTTTCCCCTTTTTTCTTTATTAAGAACTCCTATATCTCAATATAGTTTTGTGTTTCATTGATCATTCTAAAAGAAATATCTACCAGGTGCTCCATAATTTAGTTTATAATCCTTTTGACCCTATTTCATTGGTTCCTTATAGCTCATTAATTTCTAGGTAAAAATATATGACAGAAGGATTTCCAAGTAGGTAGACATTTTATTTTATGAAAAGCAAATATTTTCCTTTTAGGTGGGTTTTATCTACTTAGAAATGACAGAAGTTTAACCCAAATGCAAGTGATGTTTTGTGATCCCACTTTTTAGATTTCTTTAAAGTTCCAATTATAGTTTAACAAAATTTTTTTTTGGCACTAGATAGTAAATATATATTATTACCCCAAAAGAGAGAATTCACACATGTTTTAGATCTCTCTCTCTCTCTCTCTCTTATTTTGTTCTTAAATGCTTATTATTATATTAGCTGCTATGTGATTTGTATCCTTCTTGTTCAGTTCAATGATCTTGCAATACCTAGTTTACCATATTATTCTCTCTTTGAAATGTCACCTTATATTTTCAACTTCCATGAGTTTCCTTAAGAATATTATGTTCTCTATTGTTTCCATTAGTACTCCAAATCACATTGCCATCTTTTATTCATTACTGCTAATGTCATATCTTTTTTTCTTTCTTTCTGGATCATTCAGACTGTGTTTGGTATGCATTCTTGAAATAGATTCTGGGTCTAGAGCGCATTCTGAAGCAAGAACATGAATAAGAATTGGGTTTCAGAATGAGTTCTAGACCCAGAATCTATTCCGAGAATGCGTACCAAACACAGCCTCAAACTTCAATGACTGATTGGTTTCATTGTAGGGTGGTGCCATTACGAAGGTATGCTCTTTTTGGTGTTTCAATTCATGCCAAATGGTAGCCTGGACGACCATCTATGCTCACAAAGGAAGCTCAGTTGGGACCGTCGATACAAGATAGTGACTGGAATAGCATCTGCCCTACACTACCTTCATGAAGAATATGACCAGAAGGTGCTTCACAGAGACCTCAAGCCCAGCAATGTCATGCTAGACTCCAACTTCGAAGCTCGCTTAGGTGACTTCGGGCTTTCAAAAGTCCTTGAAAATGGAGAGAACTCCTATGCCGGCAATGGTGGCATCTCTGGAACCATAGGCTACATTGCACCAGAGTGCTACTTCAATGGCCAAGCCACCCAAGAAACTGATGTGTATGCATTTGGTGCACTTGTGCTTGAGGTCGTGTCTGGTCGGCACCCATGCTGTGTTATTGCTGACTTTGACACACTTGTTGATTGGGTTTGGAAGCACTATAAGGATGATTGTCTCAATGAGGCCATTGACAAGAGCTTAGGTGATGAGTATGTTATTGAGGAAGCAAACTGCCTACTGGTTCTAGGTCTTGCTTGCTGCAATCCAATACCAAGTGAGAGGCCGAAGACACAGGCAATCGTCCAGATTATCTCCAAATTAATTCCACCACCTTATGTACCCCCGGAGAAGCCCCTAAACCAAATGGAGCAGCTGGAAATGGGACTGAAATCGATGACCGATATTCCGATGGTTGCGACGTTGAACTCATTGTATTGTGCATCAGATCATAGGAGCCAACAAAGGGAAATCCATGAGTATGTTGGAGCTGAATCTTCCTGCAACTGCATTCACTAGAAAAAATAATGTATATAGAGGAATAAGGCTTAAGGTGAAATGGAATGCCAATGTGACTTTGCCATGCTTAAGTAACTATGTCTAGTGGGTAGAGGTACTTTTGTTGGGTCACACTTTGGGCTCAACTGCATTCACTAGAAGATATAATATATATATATATATATAATATAATATAATATAATATATATATATATATATATATTTATATAGTAGTTTTATGTATTTTATCTTGTGACAAAATGGAGCTTAATTAATAAGTAGTGTCCTTGCTTTCCAATAGGATGTCTATTTTCCAACTCCCAAAACAAATCTCTCTCTCTCTCTCCATTTTATGCTAAGATTATGTTTGGTGGTTAAAAGAGGCAGTGTTTCCTGGTGAGAACACTGTACTAGGTGAATAGGTTTGCCCCTTGCAATTTTCATGGCAAAACTAAGTGTCAATTAAATGATATATTGGCTTCACAAATGGCCTTTGATGCATATATGTAGATGTAATATCATCTGGTTAAGACATTTAGAGAATAGAAAGACAATAGAGAGCCCACCCAAATAAGGGAAGAAAAAACAGGAGGGGGAGGGGGAGGAAGCATGGATCTGGATCCTCTTCATAGAGTCCATGGACTATAAAGTGATCCCACGGCTGGGAGGACCCATGCACAAGTCTCAATGTCACCCCAGCTGTGAGATCACTCTATGGTCCATTGGCTCTATGGAGAGGAATCCTATCCGAGGAAGCATATATAGGCCAAGAAGAAGGCAATCCACTAGAGTGGGGTGTTACATCATCAGGAGGACTAGAATACTCCAAGCAAAGACAATATGATGTACACTTCCTATAGTTATCCATGATTTCAGATAAACACAAGCCAAGCATACCTCTAAGCTCATAGATGATGAGAGTCGCAAAACTACTGATTCATCCTGACTTACTAATCCATCTCCTGAGATTTCTTTCATATTACACATGATACTCTGAGGCATAGATGCTAGCTTACCCACATGTTCACAACAAGATGTCTGTCGGATTAGTTACGTTCGATGTGTGTGTCCATTAAGCCAAATTTAATTTGATTAAATTAATTATTGCAATTCTTATTATGTGATTGTCGTAATTATTTTGACAATAAGCAACTGTCCATCTTTTACCGTAGATCCATCAAAATTTCTAATTTGATTTTCCAAGCGCGAGACACTTTATTCACTACCAATCATCAATGGATCATCACCCTTGGGGTCTCTCTCAACCTTTATTGTCTCTTGTTAGATCTCTTTTAATACCATATGAGGATCATGTTGTGTTGATGATTGATGGGGTGTTTGATCAACTCTCTAATAGGGCTGGATATGGACCTCTATTCTTTTAACCTCATGTGTCGGTGCAGGCCACTGTATGGAATAGCTTCTGTGTTTACTATCTTCATGAGAAATTCTCTCCAAACAAATAAAAAATAGAGAGATAGATGAACCTCTTTCATTGTTAGAATCCCTTTGTCGACCCTAAAATCGCAAATTGCCACATGTACCCCTGTTCCCCGGATGACCCTGATATAAAAGTTAAGTGCGTGTCCAAAACACTACAAAAAGAGTTCTAAAAGTTGTGTAACTTTGCTAACCGTCCAATCTTCAGTCTTGGCACCGATTGCGCCGCTATGAAGTGAAAGAGTGTATGCTACGCACACCATGGTTTTAAAATCGGATCCAATCGGTCACGAATCAGGATCCCGGATTGAATAAGAGCGGGTCAATTTGAGACGGAAAACTCTCGTGCGATGGCCTTAAGAAGTTAGGTGCAATGGCAAAGATTTGATCACGGGATCTCGCTTCCTGAGGTGGAGTACCGTGTTCCCTCCAAGCCATCTGCACTAATCCTTTGGAGTTTCAATTCACTGGTAAGGTATAATGGTATATGGTCCAAATCACTTTTTTTTTTTTTTTTCTTTTTAAACAGGGATCAATCCATCCGATCCTAATTATTACTGATCTGATTCATATCAGTATCGATAGATCGATCCCAATTTGATCCCAAGTATATAAAAAATAGTATAAACCAACGAGTTATCACCGTTGGAATTGACTAATTGTAGGTTTGATTTGACCTGTGAAAATTGTTTGCAATGACTACATTGGTGTAGTGAGCACTCGATGATTGGGACCCCCTAGGGAACATGCACAAATACTCTCAATTGTCCAATGCTCACCACACCTCATCGCTCGCTACAAAGGATGTGGATTCCGATTCAACATACCCCCACTAATATTGCTCCTTGGTCTTATAAAAAATGCTGCTTGCCTAATGAGGACTTTGGCCTTAGCCTTATGATCTATGGGTGCCAATCAGTCGGTTCGGTTCGGTTTCGATCTAGGAATAAGGGACACCAAAACCAATCCGTTAAGGAACTCCGGTTTTTGGTCGGTTTCGATTTTGGTCCGATTTGGTTTCAGTTTATTTCGGTTTTTCAATATCGGGTTAATATCGGTTTAGATTGATTTATTATTGGGCTTGAACCATAATGAAATCTTACATTCATAACTTACAGTGACAAGATTTAACGAAAAAAAAACACTTTAAATGATTAAATCATGGTTTATCATTTAAGGGAAAGATAACTAATATTGAAACCATTGGATAACAAATTACGAAGAAGGTAACTAATATTCAAATCACAAAATGAATAGGATCCTATTATCCAATCATTCATTTAACTATCCAACTAGTTTTGTATTGTGAACAAGGAAATCAATGGAAGCATTACTACAATTTAAAAATCAATTTCTTTATTCATAACCTAATATTCAATGATTTATAATATTTCTCCATACAATAAAAAATACTCTCACTAATATTGTAAAAAAATAGATAGTCAATTCATCAATTTATAATCTCATAATCATTCATTTTTTTATCGGTTTCATTCAGTTTGGTTTCAATTTGGTTATTGGTCAGTTCTATTTGGACCGATTATCAACTGGTCCCAACATACCTCAGATCAAAATCAATTCAATAAGGATCGATTTGGTTTGATTTGGCTTTAATCGATCGATTTTAGTTGGATTTATTGGTTCAGATTAGATTTTGACACCCCTATTATTAGGGGTGAAACAGGGTCGGGTTGGGCCGGGCTTCTCAAAACCCTAAACCAACCCCTAGGTCCCAAAACTCAACTCAATCCTAACCCAACCCTACCGGGTTCAGGGTTGGGTCGGGTTGACCGTAGCTGGTCTTCTTAGTGGAATCACATTCTGATAAGTATGATTCAATTCCAATTTCTATTCCAAATTCAATTCTTCAAACCACTCCACTACCTTCAAACTCTAAAAAAACATTGACTGTAACTAACCCTCCGTCCCCTAAATTCCTCAAAGTGCTGGCATGTGCTAGGAGTCTAAAGAGAAATGGTCCATTCTACTAATGAAGTTCTCTTGTCGGTTTTTCAAAAGCTTAGGAAAGTTTCCTTGTCTTGTTTTAATTACTTTCTTCATTCATACAACAAGATGTAATGACATTATGGGCTAAGTTAAATCTTGGCACAATGGAAGTCCGTGTGGGCCAAGCCCAATCCAAAATATTTAATTCTAAATTTCAATAATTCCATTTACTACAATAGAGAACTCAAAGTTGAATGCAAATTCCAATGTAAAAGAGAAACAAGACTTGTTCTTCAAAGATGAGTTTTTCCTTTGCCTTTGTGCTCTCTCTTTTGGCTATATTGATCTCTATCATATTCTGGTTATACAAAAAACTCAATGACACCAATAAGAAACTCCATTGACTAGTTGACTAGGAGAGACACTTGCATTCTACAAAGCACAATAATAATCAGGGTTAGACTCAGGGTGGGTTAGAGTAGGGTTGGGTATTTTATACCTCAACCTAGGCCCGGTCCAACCCCACACAAGGTTGGGTCGGGTTGGCCCTCATAGTCCGGTTAAATAGGGTTCGACCTCAAAACAAGCGGGTTCGGATCGTCAGGGGTAAACTTACACCCCTACCTATTATGATATGGTCCCTACCATGGAGATTTTATTTTATTTTTTTAACAACAACAATATAAGACCACAAGGGGGAAATAGTCGAGGTGTCATTAAAAAAATACAAATTTTTTGTTTGTTTTTTATAATAAATTATAAATTAAAGGCAAAAGGATAATAATACTCTTGTTACCGAAAAACAAAAGGATAATAATACTCTCTCGTAATCCTCTCACAGCTGCTTCCTCTGCGCACTTGTCCCACTTTGTATATATTCATTTCGTTCAAAATCCCAGAATCCAATTAAAATTCTCTGCAGGGGTTTCTCTCTCTCCTCTACGCCTGCGGAGAGTTTTCTTCTGCAGCTTTAATGGCAGGAATGTAGCGGTGAAGCCAGACAAGGGAGGACCAAAGCTTAGAAAATTAGGGTTTTTTGAAAGAACGAAATGCCGTTGACGAGGTATCAGATAAGGAATGAGTATAGTTTAGCGGATCCTGAGCTTTACAGAGCTGCCGATAAGGATGATCCCGAAGCTGTACTTGAAGGTGTCGCAATGGCAGGTCTCGTCGGTGTCTTGCGTCAGTTGGGAGATCTTGCTGAGTGAGTCTTACTTTCAGTCATTTTATTCTCGCCTCGTATTTTGCTTAGTGTTATAATTCTGGTGTTACAACGTCGAAGAGAACGTTGAGCTATTTGGCCTTGAGTTGAGGTTTCTCTGTGACTGATTGAAATGAGCACCAGAACTAGGATTTGGCTATGCATGTCGTGCTCACGAGATAGGAATTTGGTCTGGAATCTTAGATCTGCAAAACTAGGAAGAGTAGAAAGACGGTTAGCTTGAGTGGTTCTTATTCAGTCTGTCTTTCTGCAGCTTGTATGTCAGTTGGTAGAAGTCTAGGTTCGAATTGGGACTTTGTGTGATTTGCTATTGTAATCCCTGTGGTTTAGAAAATCGCCAAACAACTATAATCTAATCTGCGATTTTAATTTATAGTCTCATTTGTGAGGGATTGAAATTGTGTGGAAATTTTTAAATTGAAATACTTTTTCTGGTCTGATTTGATATACCTTTCGAGTCTAGGTGTTGATGAAATTTGTTATTTCAGCCATTTTTTGTTCATGAAGGATGAGGGGGTATTTCTGTGATGATTTTAGTTTCTATTTCATTTAACCTTAAAAATCTTATCGTACCGGGGGGGGGGG